>NC_135723.1:10469760-10788588 GCF_964656455.1 Halichoerus grypus
TTTTTGTGTGTGGTGTAAGGAAATGGTCCAGTTTCATTCTTCTGCATGTGGCTGTCCAATTTTCCCAACACCATTTGTTGAAGAGACTGTCTTTTTTTCCACTGGACATTCTTTCCTGCTTTGTCGAAGATTAGTTGACCATAGAGTTGAGGGTCCATTTCTGGGCTCTCTATTCTGTTCCATTGATCTATGTGTCTGTTTTTGTGCCAGTACCATACTGTCTTGATGATGACAGCTTTGTAATAGAGCTGGAAGTCTGGAATTGTGATGCCGCCAGCTTTGCTTTTCTTTTTCAACATTCCTCTGGCTATTCGGGGTCTTTTCTGGTTCCATACAAATTTTAGGATGATTTGTTCCATTTCTTTGAAAAAAGTGGATGGTATTTTGATGGGGATTGTATTGAATGTGTTGATTGCTCTAGGTTGCATTGACATCTTCACAGTATTTGTTCTTCCAATCCATGAGCATGGAACGTTTTTCCATTTCTTTGTATCTTCCTCAATTTCTTTCATGAGTATTTTATAGTTTTCTGAGTACAGATTCTTTGCCTCTCTGGTTAGATTTATTCCTAGGTATCTTATGGTTTTGGGTGCAATTGTAAATGGGATCGACTCCTTAATTTCTCTTTCTTCTGTCTTGTTGTTGGCGTATAGGAATGCCACTGACTTCTGTGCATTGATTTTATATCCTGACACTTGACTGAATTCCTGTATGGGTTCCAGCAGTTTTGGGGTGGAGTCTTTTGGGTTTTCCACATAAAGTATCGTATTAAATGCAAACAGTGAGAGTTTGACTTCTTTGCTGATTCGGATGCCTTTTATTTCTTTTTGTTGTCTGATTGCTGTGGCTAGGACTTCTAATACTATGTTGAATAGCAGTGGTGATAGTGGACATCCCTGCCATGTTCCTGACCTTAGGGGGAAAGCTCTCAGTTTTTCCCCATTGAGAATGATATTTGCTGTGGGTTTTTCAGAGATGGCTTTTATGATATTGAGGTATGTACCCTCTATCCCTATACTCTGAAGAGTTTTGATCAAGAAAGGATGCTGTACTTTGTCAGATGCTTTTTCTGCATCTTTTGAGAGGGTCATATGGTTCTTGTTCTTTCTTTTATTAACGTATTGTATCACATTGATTGATTTGCGGATGTTGAACCAAGCTTGCAGCCCAGGGATAAATCCCACTTGGCCGCAGTGAATAATCCTTTTAATTTACTGTTGGATCCTATTGGCTAGTATTTTGGTGAGAATTTTTGCATCCATGTTCATCAAGGATATTGGTCTGTAATTCTCCTTTTGGATGAGGTCTTTTTCTGGTTTGGGGATCAAGGTAATGGTGGCCTCATAAAACGAGTTTGGAAGTTTTCCTTCCATTTCCATTTTTTGGAACAGTTTCAGAAGAATAGGTATTAATTCTTCTTTAAATGTTTGGTAGAATTCCCCTGGGAAGCCATCTGGCCCTGGGCTCTTGTTTATTGGGAGATTTTTGATGACTGCTTCAATTTCCTTAGTGGTGATAGGTCTGTTCAGGTTTTCTATTTCTTCCTGGTTCAGTTTTGGTAGTTGATACATCTCTAGGAATGCATCCATTTCTTCCAGGTTATCTAATTTGCTGGCATAGAGTTGCTCATAATATGTTCTGAGAATTGTTTGTATTTCTTTGGTGTTGGTTGTGATCTCTCCTCTTTCATTCATGATTTTGTTGATTTGGGTCATTTCTCTTTTCTTTTTGATAAGTCTGGCCAGGGGTTTATCAATCTTGTTAATTCTTTCAAAGAACCAGGTCCTAGTTTCGTTGATCTGTTCTACTGTTCTTTTAGTTTCTATTTCATTGATTTCTGCTCTGATCTTTATTATTTCTCTTCTCCTGCTGGGTTTAGGCTTTATTTGCTGTTCTTTCTCCAGCTCCTTTAGGTCTAGGGTTAGGTTGTGTACTTGAGACCTTTCTTGTTTCTTGAGAAAGGCTTGTATTGCTATATACTTTCCTCTCAGGACTGCCTTTGCTGCATCCCAAAGATTTTGAATAGTTGTGTTTTCATTTTCATTGGTTTCCATGAATTTTTTAAGTTCTTCTTTAATTTCCTGGTTGACCCATTCATTCTTTAGTAGGATGCTCTTTAGCCTCCATGTACTTGAGTTCTTTCTGACTTTCCTCTTGTGATTGAGTTCTAGTTTCAAAGCATTGTGGTCTGAAAATAGGCAGGGAATGATCCCAATCTTTTGGTACAGGTTGAGACCTGATGTGACCTAGGATATGATCTATTCTGGAGGATGTTCCATGGGCACTAGAGAAGAATGTGTATTCCGTTGCTTTGGGATGGAATGTTCTGAATATATCTGTGAAGTCCATTTGGTCCAGTGTGTCATTTAAAGTCTTTATTTCCTTGTTGATCTTTTGCTTAGATGATCTGTCCATTCAGTGAGGGGGGTGTTAAAGTCCCCCACTATTATTGTATTGTTGTCAATGTGTTTCTTTGCTTTTGTTATTAATTGTCTTATATAATTGGCTGCTCCCATGTTAGGGGCATAGATATTTATCATTGTTAGATCTTCTTGTTGGATAGACCCTTTAAGTAGGCTATAGTGTCCTTCCTCATCTCTTATTACAGTCTTTGGTTTAAAATCTAATTTGTCTGATATAAGGATTGCCACCCCAGCTTTCTTTTGGTGTCCATTAGCATGATAAATGGTTTTCCACCCCCTCACTTTCAATCTGGGGGTGTCTTTGGGTCTAAAATGAGTCTCTTGCAGACAGCATATCTATGGGTATTGTTTTTTTATCCAATCTGATAGCCTGTGTCTTTTGATTGGGGCATTTAGCCTTTACATTCAGGGTACCATTGAAAGATATGAATTTAGTGCCATTGTATTGCCTGTAAGGTGACTGTTACTGTATATTGTCTGTGTTCCTTTCTGGTCTATGTTGCTTTTAGGCTCTCTCTTTGCTTAGAGGACCCCTTTCAAGATTTCTTGTAGGGCTGGTTTTGTGTTTGCAAATTCCTTTAGTTTTTGTTTGTCCTGGAAGCTTTTTATCTCTCCTTCTATTTTCAATGACAGCCTAGCTGGATATAGTATTCTTGGCTGCATATTTTTCTCATTTAGTGCTCTGAATATATCATGCCAGTCCTTTCTGGCCTGCCAGGTCTCTGTGGATAGGTCTGTTGTCAATCTAATGTTTCTACCATTGTAAGTTACAGATCTCTTCTCCCGAGCTGCTTTCAGGATTTTCTCTTTGTCTCTGAGACTTGTAGGTTTTGCTATTAGATGTCAGGGAGTTGACCTATTTTTATTGATTTTGAGGGGGTTCTCTGTGCCTCCTGGATTTTGATGCCTGTTTCCTTCCCCAGATTAGGGAAGTTCTCTGCTATAATTTGCTCCATTATACCTTCTGCCCCTCTCTCTCTTTCTTTTTCTTCTGGGATCCCAATTATTCTAATGTTGTTTTGTCTTATGGTATCACTTATCTCTCGAATTCTGCCCTCGTGATCCAGTAGTTGTTTATCTCTCTTTTTCTCAGCTTCTTTATTTTCCATCATTTGGTTTTCTATATCAGTAATTCTCTCTTCTGCCTCATTTATCCTAGCAGTTAGTGCCCCCATGTTTGATTGCACCTCATTAATAGCCTTTTTGATTTTGACTTGGTTAGATTTTAGTTCTTTTATTTCTCCAGAAAGGATTTCTCTAATAACTTCCATGCTTTTTTTCAAGCCCAGCTAGTATCTTTAAAATCATCATTCTGAACTCTAGTTCCAACATCTTACTAATGTCCCTATTGAGTAGGTCCCTGGCAGTCGGTACTGCCTCTTGTTCTTTTTATTGAGGTGATTTTTTCCATCTTGTCATTTTGTCCGGAGGAGAATAGATGAATGAGAGAACAAAATGCTAACAGAGTAACAATGACCCCAGAAAAATATACACTAAACAAATCAGAAAAGACCTGAAACTGGGGGAAAAAAAAGGGAAAGAAAGAGAAAAGAAAAAGATAAAAACAAACAAATAAAAACAAAACAAACAAAACAGAATATGATCAAATATGATCAGGCTGGTGCATAGATCAGTGCCACACAGTTCCAGAAAGTGGTTGCTTTTCTGTTCAGAGAGTTGTTGCTATTCTTTTCTTCGATCTCCTGTTGAGTTTGTAGGTGTTCAGAATGGTTTAATCCCTATCCAGCTGAATTCCTGGGACCAGACGAAATCCAGGTGTCCTACCCCTCCACCTCCTTCCCCTGCTGCATCTAGTCTGCATGGCTATAAATGGGTCAGTGGAGGCATTTTAAAAAAAATGCTAAAATAATAGCAATTGAACTGAAAATATAAAAATGAAAAGTAATAGAATAAAATAATAAAATATTGTACAGTAGTGATAAATATTAATTTCTTCTGAGATGGTCTTATCTTGATATGCAGAGTCATCCTTAGGTGTTTAGGAAAGATGTCTTTCAGTTTTATGATTCCCATTTACTATTTACATCACAGTCAATAAACTTTTATTCTGTTGCTCCTGTCTGTCTCTCTACTTCTCCCGGCTTTCAGGTAGAAAGTAGAAAATTTCTACTTTGTCAAAACATATAACATTTACATACATAAAATTTTTCCACTCTTTTTCTCCATCTTTGTTTCATTCTAAGCTCCACTAAATATATTGCGTTCTTAGCACCAGACTTTTTGCCAGTTTCTCCAGCCATCTCTCAGTTGGAAGAAACTTCTCTGTTAGCAGATTTGTCAGGAAGAGGCTACGAGCGCTGTGTTCTCTGAATTCTTGCAGATTAAAACCGTTTTTCTGTGCCGTCGATGGTTGAAGGAAAGCTTGCATAGATATAAGATCATGCCACTTACACTTTAAATATTTTACAAAAATATGCTTTGTAGTTGACAATAGTATATACATTGTAGGCATTTTCAATACATAGATTCAAGTCTTTTATTTTTAGAAAGAGGTTTTGGATGTGATTTTAAGTATGTTCAAATTAAATATATGTTGGATATTCTTTGTGATTTTTCTCTCTAAGATTTTTTTTTATCCTTTTATGCAGTTTCTTAGACATTCCTCTCTTGGATGTCTCTGACTACGTTTTCATCCAAATGTCTTTTCCTTTGGGAAACTTGTAATTTAGTGTTCATTTCTGAGATGAATTCTTTGAAAAAAACTCAATTGCTTTACCAAGGTCAATCAACCATTTTCACCTCTTTTTGTTGTTGTTCATTTCTTCACTGAGTTTCGAATCTCTGACTTGAGATATTCCTTCATTAAACATACTATTAAAAATCGTTGTATATTTAATTCATGTTGGGATGTAATGTTAAATTTTTTATATTTTTCCTGGTTAGTAATTACACATGTTTGTAGTAGGCAGAGGAGTGGGAACTAAGTTTCTTAGTCTAAAAGCCTGTTCATGCAGTAAGGTGATATTTCTTTAATAAATGGTGCCTTTTTGGGTGAGGGGGTGGGATATTTGGTGTATGTCTTTGTTTTTATTTTAATTTTTATTTTCCAGAAATTGCTTCTTCTTATCCTTCACCACCATGCCCCCAAGAGCTACCACTCCTGTCCGGGTCTCCCTCTCTCCCAGAATCTGCCTTTCCAAGACCACCCTCTCTGGTCATGCATTCTTGTAAGCAGCCTCCTTTCAGATTTTTAATAGTCACAACTCAGCTTTACCACCAGTGACCAGATCTGTTTTCACTATTCTTCCACTCAGGGTGGACTCTTTTGGGGTGTTTGTGTCTACATGCTGTCACTGACAGCCTTTTTTTTCTGTTATGGACTGAATGTTTGTGTCCTCCCAAAATTCATATGTTGAAGTCCTCACCTCCAATGTGATGGTATTTGGAGGTGGGGCCTCTGGAAGGTGATTAGGTCCTGAGGGTGGAGCTTTCATGAATGGAATTAGTGTTCTTGAAAAGATATCTGAGAGCTCCCTTGCCCCTTCCTCATTGGGAGGACACAGTCATCTGTGAGCCGGAGCAGACAGCCATCTGCAAACCAGGAGGTGGGCCCCATCAGATGCCAAATCTGCTGGTGCCTTGATCTTGGACTTCCCAGCCTTCAGAACTGTGGAAAATAAATTTCTGTTGTTTATAAGCCAGCCAGTCTATGGTATTTTGTTACAAAGGTCCACATGGACTCTGACACATCCTATCCTCCTTTCTGCAGGAGTCCCAGGCAGTCCTTGCCTGCCTCTCCATTCCAGTGTGAGATTTAGAAGCAAGCTCATGTAGTCTGGAGTATCTATTTCTCCATTTTCATGAAAGTAAAGTTTATAGTAGCCTTGGTCTTTGGGCATGGCAGAGAAGTGAGGATAGGTAACTTGACTTGGATAGGTAACTCCTTTTTGATCTCAGTGATTTGGTAGTGCCATAAGAATTGGCTTTAGAGAGCCTCCATTATCCCATGGGAAACTGGCCGCCCAAGGATGGCCTTGGCTCTAGAGGTCTTTATTAAATTGGGAAAAGGCAGACAGTAATGGATACCTCTATTTAGTGCCTACTGTGTCTGTCATTTAATCCCACATTCCCAAATGTCTTGAGTACAATCTGGTCCACAGTGGATGTTTATTGAATACTGATGAATTAAAGTGCAACAGGCAGTTTGTGTATGTATTATATCTGATTCCACATGGTGGGTTCTAATATCACCGGTGAATAGAGGAGGAAGCAAGGCTATGGAAAGGTGAATAATCTCTTCTTGGTTACACAGCTAGTAAGTAGCAGAGCAAGTCTGAGCCCAGGTCCATCTGGCCCACACTACACATTTTTTCATTCTTACTAGGCTGCCCTGGAGGCCTTAGGAAAGAAGTGTTGAACAAAATGAGGAGGAGAGGCTTGGGAGTGCAGAGAAAGGAACAGATGAAAAGGAGCAAGAGTTTTTAAGAGAGCAACACAGATAAAACTAATCAGGAGGTAATTTCCTTTTTCTTCATCTTCATCTTAATTATGCCAGGAAAGGGGACTCTACAGAAAGGGTGGAGTTGCTCCATTATATGTTGATGTGGTCACATATTAAGTCAATCTCATCAAAGTCTGGAAACTCCTAGATTGCTTCATCATATACGTATTGAAGGAACAATCATTCTTCTGGAGACCATATTGAAGGGAGAGCAAGAACAAGAGGGAGAGAAATGAGGACTGCAGATGCAGAAAGTTATCGGACTTGAACCCGAAGTTGTAACTTCAGTGACTTGTCTTTGCTACATGCTACAGTGTACAAAACACCTACCCATAAGTCACTGCTCTCAATCAGTCTCTCAAGGACGTGGGACCAATGTTATTAGCATAATTTTAAATACAGGGAGACTAAAGCATAGAGAAGTGAAGTGACTTACCTAAAAGTCACAAAGTAGAAAGCAACGCTGGGGCTAGAATTTAGATATTCTGATCCCTCGAGCAGGGCTTTTTCCACAGAGATATATTCAAATACAGAGTGACATGAGCAATGAAGGATTTATCATCACTTTAGTAACAAGCTTGATTTTTCAAAAATTTGGTGGGTCTATTTGACCCTCTCCTTTGGGTGAACAATCATCCCTCTTGCTTGAGAGAGACTCGATCCCTCTTTGTATTTTGTAAGATTAACCAGTTCCTGAAATAAGACAAAAAGTACTTTCTACAAGAACGACAATAAGTAGATTAACCTTATTTTCGCTCTTGAAGCTGATTAATGTCAATATGATTTGATTTGTTCCCTTTATTATGAATACTGTGATTTCCAGGATAATGAAGAGAGCAAATCTAAACATGTAAAAAGTTGATTCACGGTGATCTGGGTGGTAGTCCAACTTTTTGCCTCTAATATAGAGATCAGCCATTATTCTAGAACACAAAACTCTATAGGCTAAATAGGGGTCATGATAATAGCACCGTGTGGTCTATTTCTGTGGCTTTTGCCTAATCTGCTATTGTAGGACTTTACTATGCCCTTGTAAGTAAGTCCACACTCAGTATTCCTTATATTTTTTAGAATATCTTGGATGTACCCACAAATGCATCCTTTTAGCTATCACCTAGAAGCCATCGTTTTCTTCCTGTTTTCTGAGATCTACACTTAAGGCTCTGAGCCCTGTGAAGCAGCCAGTGTCCACCAGGGGCACTAGATTTTGGGTACTAGACAAAGGTGTCCCAGCTCTTGGTCATACTTAATCGGCATCTGAGTTTTGGTGACTGATACTTGCTGGGTGCTCTACAATGCTCTACCAGCACTGGTGTCTGTCTGCCCAAAGGGGTTACCAAGAGCTCCAAAGAGCACAACAAACCCATGGTGGCTGAGTCTCTCTCTCTGACCTTTGTGCTACAAGATTCCAAAGCTGAACTTCCTGATGCCTCCAAAGTCTTCTAGACACTCAAGTGACATAGTTGTTTCTGTTGTCACTCCTGGAGGGCCCAGAAATGAGTCCTTGGGGAGTGGGCCAGACACCTACCGATGTGTGCCTTAATTGCCCCTCCTCACCACTGGGGAGACACTGCTCTCACCCACGCGCTCTTTCTCCATGGTCTGTTCTCCGCCAGGAAGCTCCTCAGATCCTCACGCAAACATCCTCCTCGAGCCCCACTTCCTCAGCCTGGCTCTATGTCTCTCCTCTTTGAGCCTTTGAATTGAAACATTCTTAAAAAGTCAAATTTATACCAATGCCGGCTCCTTTTCAGTAACTTCCGATTAACCGCTCTAAAGTTATTTCTCCCCCTCAGTTGTTAAAAAAATTAAGTTTTTACTACCCCCTGAAATTGCAGCCTAAGGAGTTCAGTGGTTAGTGTATGACTACACTGGGGGGACAAAAGGCTCTTTTCCAATTAAAGTTAATAGTGGGATAACTTCAGACACACAAAGGGAGGAAAAGGCACTTATGAGTCACGGTGAGTTCAAAAGGAAAGCATTAAGGTGGAATCACAGAGCATCATGGGAAGGGCTATTCAAGCCACCATGTCAAAAAGGCTGATTAACAGCCGTTCCCAGTCGGCCTGATCACCAGGGAGTCTTTTTTTTCTTTTTTTAAAGATTTTATTTATTTATTTGATAGAGAGAGACACAGCGAGAGAGGGAACACAAGCAGGGGGAGTGGGAGAGGGAGAAGCAGGCTTCCCGCGGAGCAGGGAGCCCGATGTGGGGCTCGATCCCAGGACTCTGGGATCATGACCTGAGCCGAAGGCAGATGCTTAACGACTGAGCCACCCAGGTGCCCCTGATCACCAGGGAGTCTTACTGATAAAATTATTTCCCCTCCGGAGAGAATCTCCCTGAACCGAATAAACGTTTCACTTCTGAATAGGATTCATGAAAAGGCAGGGGGATGGTGGCGGCCAGAATAAAGAACCGCATTCATAGAGCGATTTGCCATGTGTAACTGGATCTTGTTTATCAGTCTTCACCCCCTCAATGAAGTCGAAATCTATACTCTGTTTTAAGTCATTAGAGTGCCAGCATTTCAAGTGACTTTCTGTGGATACAAAGTTAATAGTGCTAAAACATAAGGAAAGGTCATTCTAGATTATTTAAACATATTATTTTAATGCCTCACAACTTTCAAGTTAGTATTTTTAATAACATGTTAATAAGTCCTGCTACGTATGAAGGTTTAAACAGCTTAATGTTTGTAGTAATTCAACAATATTTTGAAATTCTTATTGTAAATGTTTCTTCTTCCTTGGATCCACTTGTTTTAAGACGTTTATATTGCCTTATTTCTTTTAAACACGCTTTCATTTCTTTTCTCTGTAAGACACAAGCAAACGGCATGCAGCATATATAGGAAAGGATGGAAACCATAAGGAGAAACTGTACAGTGAGGAAAAAGGGTATTTGTGTGTCACATAGGAGCACATTATTTAAAGGGGCAATATGCTGTGCCTGAGTCCTATAAATATGTCATCACTCCAATGAAATGATAATGAAGTATTTGTGACCACGTATTTGTTACCCAGGCACCAAACCATGACATCATAAGCTCAAATGACTGACATAATTGTAGGCGGCAGCTGGACAGTGAAGGAAGGAATCTCATATATATCTATTTCTGACCGCAACAGCTGAAATAACACTTTCTAAAATTAAATGCAATAAAATGATATAGAAGAAAATATAATGATAGTCAATGGCTGCGGGTAAAACAAAGGACCTTCACAAATCTTTGCCAAACACGGAATTCCTTTCCGAAGAAGTGCCGTCTTACATCAACAGAGTTTTTGCCAAGAAGTCCAATTAAAAACCTGCAAATGATCTGGGGGGACACCTATATTCAGGGACTGTCCAGAGAAGGAATTGGGAAATTTGGGCAGGAGCCAGGAAGGTAGCTGTAAGAGAGAACGGAATCTATGGCTCTCAGCCAGCAAAGCAAGGAGCACTGCAGGTGTCCAGGGAGGGCCAGGGTGGCTCCGTCCTGTTCAGAGCAGTTGGTATAGAAAGACAGCAGAACCTGGCGAGAGGGAGAGTAGGCTGCGGGAGGGCAGCTGGAGTAGAAGAAAAAGAGCCACAGAACAAGAGGATGGGGAGGACGTGGATATAGACCTCAGCTGGGCCTCCTCAACTGTTGGTGTCTAAGAGTTCATTTTGAACACTGATATTAGAATTTTCTAGATTGTTACTCTTTCTCCTTAGTGCAAATTCTTTCTGCCTCTCCTTAAAATCTTCACCAGGTATTTCTCTGAGCTTCAGAGAAGAGTGTCACCTGGGCTCAGAAATAAATGTGTTCACGTTCTTCTTGAAGCTCCAGATTGCTTGCGGGGTTTGCTGTCTGCAAATTATTGGAGGGAAGTATGCCAACAGCAAGTCTGGCCGTGATCGGGGAGAATATGCCCTGCCTGCTCCCGCCAGCACCCACACTCTCCACGGGCATGCGGGCTTGCCGCTTGTGTTTCCCACTGTGCATGGCAGAGCTATGTGGGGGGGAGGAAAATGGCCCCACCAATGCTCAGGAACTCACAAAGTCTCTCAAGAAAACTGATCTCCATCTTACCAAGGTGTTCAATATAGTACAAAGTAGGGGCAGACATTATGCCACCTTACATTATCCTTCTCTCTTCTACCTGTCTCTCTGGCACCACATACAGACCTCTTCCCACGTCATCTAGGAGAAAAAAATCCATCATACACAACGACTGTGTGTAGGGACCCAGGCCGGTGGGACAGAGGGCAGTGGGGTGAGGGCTGGCCCTGGACTCATAAACTCAAGCTCCGTTTAAGCGTGGCTGTGTCCATGACTGCTTCTGTATTTCAATCTTCATCATCAATGCAATGGATTCTTTCCCTAGTTCCAAATCCTCTCGTGAAATTTGCCATTAGTTCTCTCGAATTCTATCCCCAGTCTACGTCCAAAGTCACTGTTGTTCATTCCTGGAAAGCACCACATTTTTCTTCCTTGGTCCTAGAGGTAGGCAGCCACCTGGACTGTAGGTCCACTGCTGCCCCTGGGTATTTTGGTAAAGAGCTTTCTTCTAGTTTGGAAGGCAGAATAACCCTCTACCCCAAACCCGATGCTCTCACAGATTTCTTCATCCTACCTCTGAGCTCCTAGCTTTCTAAGGATCGCTCGGCTCACCTCTTCATTTTTAAAACCACCTACCTCAACCTTCATGTTAGGTATGTATGTTGGGCTTCTAACGTGAGACTAATGTGTCCCTCCCCTGTGGGAGGCATGCATTCCAGTTCCCCTCCCCCATTATCTGTTTTAAAGTCGTTGTGACGGTGGATTCATCTGACATGTCACAGTTAACCTTTTACCCTCTGTTGGGTACCTTCAAATGGGTGTTATGTTTGGAAGGTTTTGTCCTTTTCCCACGTTCTTCCTAGACAAAGAATTTTTTATATTCATTTCATTGATTTGCTTGAAGTCATAGAATCCTTTGAGAATTACGAATTATCTCTTCAGAAAAACATACATATTCTCATATTCATATAATATTGCATTTGATTTGACAACCCCCCGAAGTCCTATCTTGGGATATACATTAATCATCCCTGAACTGGATTTGGAGTTTAAATTAGCTTGCCGCTCAAAATCACTTCTTCCAGAAGAACAGTGGTGAGTGCTGGGTTAGACCCTCCTTTACATTCATTAGGTAAAGTAAATGTCACTAGAGCAAATATCTGTGAA
Source organism: Halichoerus grypus (assembly GCF_964656455.1). Classification (NCBI taxonomy): domain Eukaryota; kingdom Metazoa; phylum Chordata; class Mammalia; order Carnivora; family Phocidae; genus Halichoerus; species Halichoerus grypus. Next base: position 10,481,840 of record NC_135723.1, read on the forward strand.
AAGAAAGAAAAGTGATTAAGTTGATACATTGGATTATCTTAATGATTCTGTTGTAGCAGATAATAACTTATTTTGCATAACAGCGCTTGCCTTGGGTAAAACTTTCAGCGATAATGAGTAAATAAAAATGTCGCTAAATTTCCATAAGTTTAAATTTCAAACACTTGGCCGAAATGGGAGCAAGGTTCAAATAGCATTTTCACACGCTGATAACTTAGCAAGGTCTTAGGCTCAGTACAAACACTAGGGTGACTATGGAATTATAATTTATGAATTTGCTAGTTCTCCTTCCTTGCTGTGATACTTGGGTATCTTTTTTCATTCGGGACTTGGAGCCAACTAGCGTTCTTGTTGCAGAACCAATGAACATGTGTATTCAATGAAGTCAAATCCTAGTATGCACTGGATCTCCTACTGTGAGCCCCACTGGGCTTGGTTTGTGGAATTCTGGCCCAAGCAGTAAAGTGTATTCAACCAGAGTGGATTGAAGTAAAGTGCAGTTGGATATTCCTCCTTTCTGAGTCATTTCTGGGAGCAAAGTCTAAAAATTGATTTAATGTCTGTATCCCAGATAACAATTCAAAAATAATCTTTTAGCCCTAAGTAATGACCTTTATTTGTTAGTTTGAGGAAGAAGCCTACTCCTATGTAGGTTTAAAATTTCCTTAGAAATGCATATGTTATAGGAAAAGACTACTGTTCTCTCTCAGGGTCCCCACAGATTAAAAAGGCAATGGCCAAGCCATCGAATTCACCTTCCCCAGAGATCTCAACTGAGGGCTGGCTTCCAGCTTGAGAGCTTGGGGTGGAAATTTCAGGAATTTCTTACTGTTTGCCCTGCTTCCTGCGTCTGATAGACTGGGTCTCCTGGAAGCTCAGTGTTTTGGGTGGATTCTTTCAACATTGTTGTCCAGCTCTCTTCTTACAGCTGAGAAAACAGGCTCAGTGCTTCGTTCTGACTGAATCTTTCTACCTTCTCAGCTTCTCTTCTGTTCCTCTTCTCTGGCTGTACTCATCTCTGCCCCCAGCCCCCAGCCGGCACACACAAACAGATCAAAACCTGCTTTCCTTTGAATACTTTCTCCACCCCCAACCCCCAGCAGGAATAGAGTATTTATAACAAAAGAATTTACTCCATGTGTGCATAGCAAAGATATTCTCTGGTAATCTAAACTTATAGTTTATCTGAAATTTTTGTTGTTATTTTTCTGTTTGTGCAAGTGTGGAAATAAATGGGAGGGTCACTTTAAGGAGCCAAGTCAAGAATATTTCAAAAACAATCAAATGAAAAATTAAAAATCTAGTTTTTCAGCCATCAACATTATTTAAAAAAATCCATATGCAGAGTCTTGTGAATAATTACATCGTGTCTTCGAGGTTAACTAAGTGTTAGATGACCAAAGTCACCAAAAAAAATGCTTTCACAGGCTGCCAAAGTCAGCAGGGCACCAGCGGGCATCTGTAGCTCTCTCCTTTGGAAAATATGTTTCAGACAGTGATGAAAACGTAAACCACATAAACCACTTGGTTTCTAAGAGAACAAGTTTTGGGAAACCATGTTTTGGAATAAAGCCTCAATTTTCCATTTCAAAACAAAACTCTCCAAAGAAATGTTTTCAAATTATAAGGGACACTGAGGAGAGCATGCATAAAGAAGTCTTCAAAAAAGAAAATAAAAGCCTCAGTTAATCACGAAAGACTCGATTGCCCAACTAACAGAACTGGTGTTATAGGGTCCCTCTCTCCTGTCTCACAAAACCCCAACAACCAGCCATCACTTTCAGCCCAAAACTCCCTGAAATTTTCCTCTTAGAGATGAAGCTCCAGAATTTTATTAAAGTCGAAATTCTGATGGAAGAGGAAACACCAGGCTGTATGCTAATATTCACTGAGTTTAAGCAGAGGTGTTGCTAAGAAATTAGCATGGGAGCTGAGGACACTTACAAGAGTCAAAGGGAAAAGTTACAGAACAGAGAGTTTGGAGACATGGGAATATTTTGCCCATGTGACCAGGTCCTGTGATGTTGATTGCAGCCAGCACACCTCCATCCTTCCTCCTGCAAGGACCGGGTGGGGAACAGAGTAGGAACTGGAACTCTCTGAGCTCCCACTGAACAGCCCTGGGCAAATAACTTAGCTTCTCTGAGCCTCAGTTTCTTTCTATATAAAATGAAGTTATACCTGTCTTCAACCTGAGAGCATTATTAGGAGACACAAATGTGGTAACAAATGGAAGCATGCTCAATAAATTATTAAGTGCTGTTCAATCTTAAGGATAAGCTTACACATAATTTTGTTCTTTTCACTTTGTAAATAGAATTTATATTTTTGAAAAATTAAAAAGAACAGAACAAACTGTAAATGGTTTAGATGTACTCTATTGCAGCAATTAAATGCTTTTCTTTTTTGTTATTTTAAATAGACATTGAATCATTAAAAATGATTGAAACTCAGTGTCTATCCAATTTTAATATATAAAAGCAATGTAGGGGAAAATCTGAAGGTTCACCCAGAACTATGAAAATGAAAGAAGAGGTCATTACTTTAAAACTGTTACAACTAAGTGTAGTTACAGTGCTCTGTGTGTGTGTGTTCACATTAACTTGATTACCGTCAAATTTGAAAACAAATCACTCAGGCATACAACATATCCATTTCATAGCATTTGTTCAACCTTGCACGAACTTTTTTCCCTGTAAATGTCAAATATACAGAAAAAGACATACCCTTGAATGCAGAGTACCTGCTCAGCTCATTAGAGGACACACACTAAGCTGTCCCCTGTACGGATTGGTAACCTCCCCAAATCCTGCAGTGTATGCTCCTCTAAATAGTGTGGATATGATAAGCAGGGTCAAAAGGCAAATTTTGTCATGCTCTCTGTCCAGGCTAACACTTCTGTAGGCAGAAGACAGCTGATAGAGAGGATTTGGGGGACATGCATGTGCACGAATGACAAAGATGGGATCTGGTTGTTTAGCAACATATATCCCCAGAGCAAAGCCAAAGGACTGTGAACGGCAGCACCTGGTTCTGTCTCATATCTGTGCTTCTCCCCCCTCCCCCTGCCAGTTCTGATTATCTCCCAGGGGTGAACTTTTATCTTAAACCAGAATAATTTGCAAACTCTGAGTCTGTCTGAGCATGTTCAAATCCACCTCAAGGATTCCCAGGAAATTTTGTGAGTCACAAGTTTTCCTAACGTCAAGAACTCATTCCTAAGGTCAAGAACTCATTCCCAAGGTCAAGAACATTTACAGTCTGGCATACATGGTCAATTTTTCCAACTTCCCTGTGGTTGATTAAGGTCTGATTTAGTCAGTTCTTGGTTTTCCTTGGTTAGTGTCCCAAGTCAATTGCAGGCAGCATTCATTATAATTACAGCCTTCCATTAAATAATTCATTTTTGTTTCCTGAGACTTTTTCTAAGTGAACTGTGTGTTGACATTTAAAATTTGAGTTGGGGAAAAGTGGACATTTGCAGCTGCCCCCTGCTTTGGTGTGGATTTCTTTTATGAAATGTTTAAGGAAAGGCGCAGCCATCGCCAGGGGTGCATGTCCTGAAAACTCATGGAAAGCAGTGTGTCTGAACTGGAAGAATTTTAGAGTTTATTTGGTCCAACTTCTCAGATTGGAAATGAAGCTCAGACAAGTGTTTGGCCCAAGAATTCGATGCTGTGTGGCAGATAAGGGGCATGAACTCAGATTTCCAGTTCTTGGTCCTATAATTCCATTATACCACTCCTAACAGAAGAGGGAGAGAGATTATGAAGGATTCGTCTATTGCTTCACATTGACTCTGAAATATTAACTTGTTTCTTTGTGTAGGCGATGCTGTTGGCACCTCACCCATATTTCTTCAACAATCACGTTTCACAGGCTTGCTGGGCTGTTGCTTCCTCCTGGAAGCTTCAACAACTTCTTCTTCTTCTTCTTCTTCTTCTTCTTCTTCTTCTTCTTCTTCTTCTTCTTCTTCTTCTTCTTCTTCTTCTTTTTTGAGAGAGAGAGAGAGAAAATGATCAGTGGGGGAGGGGCAGAGGGACAGGGAGAGACAGAATCTTAGGTAGGCTCCACGCTCAGTGTGGAACCCGACTTGGGGCTCAATCTCATGACCCTGAGATCATGACCTGAGTCAAAATCAAGAGTCAGACACTTCACCGACTGACCCACCCAGGCACCCCCTCCTGGAAGCGTCTAGGATTCTTGGCCTGAGGGCTTCCAGGAAATGCCCTCAGGAGTAGTCCCTCAGCCAATGGTGGACTGATGAGCTGTCCTTCAGAGTAGGACAACTTTGAGGGGAGTTCTAAACCATCTCCCAGATGACCCCAGTGGGGTGGAGCCCCAGTGACCTGGTCATTAATGCACTCTGTGGGCTTTCTTCTGCTGTCTCACTTCCACGCTACCTGTGGCAGGCAGAATAATAGCCCCCAAAGATATCCACACCCTACTCCCCAGAACCTGTGAGTGCATTACCTTACAGGGCAGAGGGGACTTTGTAGATGAAGGTTTTGGGACTTGAGACAGGGAGATTATGCCGGACTATCTAGGTGAGCTTGATCTGATGGCATGAGTCTTCGAAAGCAGAGAACCTTTCCCAGCTGTAGTGAAAGACGACGAAAGCCTATTGAGATCAGTGTCAGACTTCCAACCTACAGAACTATGCAATAATAAATTTGTGTTGTTCTAAGCCACTGCAAATGTGATAATTTATTATGGCAGTAATGGAAAACTAATTCATTCCTGTACTCATTCCAGAATTACCTCTGAAATAAATCTCTTGCATTTAAACCCTTGTCTCAGGGTCTGTTTCTTGGGGCAATCCCCTCTGCAAGGTGCTATATGGAGTCCTCTATTGCTACCTATTCTTTATATACCTTAGCTCCCCAGTCAGGAATTAGACTTCTGTGTTTCTTAATGTGCCTCTTACGATTTAGTGTAATGTCTAGCAGTAAACAAATGTTCCATCAAATATGTGTTGATTCAATTGAAGGAATAAAAACATCCATTAATTAAGTTCAGCAGCTATATATGCCATCACGTGTTGGAGTAGAAGTGGATTCTTAGGGCAATTTCATCTCAAATGCCCTATCAGTAATTGCAATTCTGTTCTGGTCATGGCAACATTCAGAGTTTCTAGTACTAAGTCATAAACTTCTAGTACTAAGTCTAGTACTAAGGACCAACCAAAGAGGCACTTTGTTCTGAATCAGACAGCAAGGACTACTGTAATTAGCTTAAACATATATCTTGTACATTACATTTGAATTCATGACTTCGTTTGAAATAATAAGCACTCAGTAATTTTTCTTTTAGTGGAAATATGCTAGTAAATAGTCTTGATTTCATTTGAAACCACAACTCCTGCAACTTTTAGAATAACATTGGCAGAGCAGATTCCAGCTGTGGCAGAGACCCTGAGTTAGGCATTCTGAGTGCTCGCCAATATCTCGTTCTCCCCTTCTGAGCTCACAGAAGGCAGCACTTCCCAATCCCTGTGGTTGGACAGGGCTAGGAGATTAATTCTGAGTCAATGTCACCCTCTGGCTTGAAGCCCTTAATTGCCAATATCATACCCTCTCCTCACTTTCTTTTTTTAATGATAATCAAGGCGGCTGTGTGTTCCAGATGTTGTAGCTTCAGGATATGGAACCACCTTCAGTCTGGATCGGGTATAGAGGATAATTGCTCTGAAGATTAGACTGGGTTTGCAGTGGGCTTCACACCAAAAAGGAATAAGCCATTGATGTGCTAAACCGCTGAGATTTTGAGGTTGTTCCTCAGCATAACCTAGCTTAAATAGGCCCCTCCTAGGGTTACTATAAATATAGACAATGCCTCTTCAAAAGATCGGGGAAGGAAATGTAGTCTGTGTGAATGGTGTCCCCATGCCTGTGGCCTCGGATGTGTATAAATTAGTAAATATCACTCAAGTTGGATAAGTGAAATCTGGATGAGGGGGTGTATATACATTTTGTGAGCTACCGCATATTTCACATTAACAAAGATGGTGTAAGCCTACCTAAAGTTTATAACATCAACATCAGATTACTAGTGAGCCCACATATACTTTGCTAAGTTATATGTGGGCTCACTAGTAATGATGTCACCATCAAGAGACCAGAACCTCACCATAGTGAAGCTGTTGACATAGTTCTCCACTTTTTCACAAAATACATTTGATGCCCATGCATATAGGTAAGGAATAATAACTCAGTGTGTGTGTCAGTCTGAATGAGAATATTCAGTTGACTGGGAAGTGGAATTTTTAAATGTTTACCATATCAGCTATTCTACTTATCAATTCTGCCCAGTTTCAGGGTGATTTTCTTCTGAGTGAAACCATATTGCGTCACTCATATTGTATACTCAACTGAAGCCAAGTCAGTCTTTGCTGGCCATTCGTTCTGGGTTTCAAATTATCCCAGTGCTCTCAGAGGCCCTGAAGCAATGAATTTGCAATGCATTTAAGCACCTAGATCAGGATTTCTCAACTTGGCCCTGTTGGCATTTTGGGCCAGATAATTCTTTGTTGTAGAGGACTGTCCTGTGAATTGTAGGATGCTTAGCAGCATGTCTGGTCTCTACCCACTAGATGCCAGTAGCTCCCTTAGTTGTGAAGTCAAAATGTCTCCAGACACTGCCACATGGCTGCTGAGGAGGCAAAACCACCCCGGGTGAGAATCACTGGCTTAGCGAGATAACATGTAGGGACAAGGAATTACTTGACCACAGTATATATTATATCATAAACAAGATATACACTGAAGTTAAATTCAACTCAAATGGTACCAATAATTGTAATAAAGTGACAGGAAAGGTAACTGGAGTGTTTCATGGAGGGGAGAGGAAAGGATCTCTGCTCTACAGAAAGCAGTACCTCGAGGGTTTCAGTTAGTGTTTGTAGAGCTCATATTGCTAAAATTTTTTTTGGAATCAACTCTTACGTTTGCATAAACATACATTGATATCACCATCATCTCTGGAGGTAAATTGGGAATAAAGTATGGTGGTTCCTTGTTTCTCTTTTGGTTGTATATTTCACTTTCCCTCGTTCTCATGTTCTTCCTAATCTTTCATTCTCTCTTCTTCTCTCCTGACCCTTTGCTTTCCTCTTGTACCTCCTACTTTCTCCTCCCATTCATTAGGATATAAAGGAAAGGGCAGTGGTGATGATAGTGGATGTTTGTTGGTTATTCATCTGTCATTCACTTTCCTCTTCCTCCTTCCTAAGGGCACCCAGACTTTCCTTTGGTTGTTTAGCAGCCATAATTTTGGGTAGGATTTACTCCAGTGGTCAGCTCCTTAGGTGAGCTTGGACCACTCCTAGCCAGACTAATTTCACTGCAATAGCTCCAGTGACCAGTTCAGGGATTGGTGTATAACCCACAATAAGCCAGTCAGTGATCGACTTTCTCCTGGTCAAAGTGATTCATTCAGAAGTAGGCAAGTGAATGGAAGAGAACCAAATAAAATGAAGGCCAGAAACTTTGCCTGTTGGTTGGGAGAAGGCAAGGTCTATCTTCTGGAGAATGTGGTATGAGGTGGTATAACTGCTGTAGTTCTCTCTGCTAACGTGTAAGGACCTGTGGATAGAACTCACATATGGAAGTAAAAAAAGAGCTGAGAGAATGGGAGAGAAATGGGGTGCCCTGCCTTACTCCCTCTCCCTCAACTCTATTGACCAGTTGACTGAGGAAGAAAAATCATAGCCCTGGTTTATAAATGATTCCAGACAGTATGTTGGTGCTAGCTCGAAGAATGATGGATGGCTACATCATATGCCAAATAGGAGTGTCTATAGACGTTAGGGAAGGGAAATACTCTCAGAGGGCAGAACTCTGAACAATAACATCCTGTTGTTCTCTTTGTCTAGGTGACTAGATGGACAGAGGGATACACATATCTACACTGCTTATGGTTGACTGTATAATGCATGCTGGTTTGTCTGAATAGTCAAGGTCTTGGAGGGAAAAAAGAGTGGACAATGGTGACAAGGAAGTGCCTTGAAGGGACACATGGATGGACATCTCGGAATAAGCACAGTGCATGAGGACATTTGTGCCATGTGAATGACTCAAGAGAAAGCACTCACTGAACAGGAGGCTCTCTGGAATCACATAAACAATATGCCCCAGGACTAGGATTGCCCTTGCTATTATCACATGGCCACTCTGCAGTGGTGGTGGCCAGATAAACCTTGATTGGGAAAGCCCTTGTTATCGGCCCCTTCATAACCTCTGTGTTTGGATGGCAGCTTCAAAGCTACCGCTGCTCACTCCTGACACCAGCAGTAGGAATCTTCCCACTAGAGAAAATTACCATTGTTTGAGTACCTACGAGATATTGTTTATTTAACTCTCCCATCATTTCTATAAGGCAAATGTTTTTACAGTTCTTAGATAAGGAAACCAAAAATTTGAGAGGCAAGTTGCTTACAACCACAAAGCTGATAAGCAGGAGAGCCAGCACCACAATCCAGATCTGTCTGACTCCACAGCCCGTGCTCTTTTCGTGGTTCCTTGTGATCTCTCAGCTGCATGGGATAAGTGACTCTTGGGGGGGAGTTTAGGTCCACTTGGAGGCTTCTGTACCCCAGCTGGGACTGCCCCTTTGGAGCTGATCTGTGCTGCAACTCTGGGATGTTCATTCCAGTATAACTGGACTATGCACACTTCTCTCCACTGTGCTGCTATAGCCTACTCCAAGCCTTACTTTTCCCCATACCACTTATCACCTCCTACCATATTCATTTACATTATTTTGTTTGTTCACTGGCTCTCCACACCCTCCACCTCTCTCTTCCCCACTGGACTACAAGTTTCATGAGAGTAAGAGGTTAAAAAAGTAATAGAATTTATATTTTAGAGTAGTTTTAGGTTTATAAAAATATTAGACAGCAAGTGCAGAGTTCCCATATTCTTCTCACCCCCTTTCTCTCTCTCTCCATCCTTTCTTCTCCCCGTCCTCTCCAAATCAACCCCTGGTAGTCACTGATCTTTAACTGTCTATAGTATTGCCTTTTATAGAATGTCATATTGTTGGAATCATTATAATATGTAGCTTTTTTTCAGGTTGGCTTCTTTCACTTAGCAATATGCATTTAAGTTTTCTTTATGTCTTTTCATGGCTTGTTAGTTCATTTATTTTTATTGCAAAATAATATTCCATTGTATGGATATATTATGGTTTATCATTCACCTATTGAAGGACATCTGGTTGCTTCCAAGTTTTGACCATTATGAATAATGCTGTTATAAGTATTCATGTACAGGTTTTTGTGTGGATATATGTTTCAACTCATTTGGGTAAATACCAAGTGGTGCAATTGTTGGATCTTACAGTAAGAATATGTTTGGTTTTATAAGAAACACAAACTCTATTCCAAAATGGCTCTACAATTTTGCATTCCCACCAACAATGAATGGGAGTTCCTATTGCTCCACATCCTCACCAGCGTTTGTTGTCAGTATTTTGGATTTTGTACATTCTCATAGGTGTGTAGGGGTATCTTACTGCTGTTTTACTTTGCATTTCCCTGATGATGTATGATGTGAAGTATCTTTTCATGTGCTTATTTGCCATCTATGTATCTTCTTTGGTGCAGTGCCTGTTCAGATCTTTTGTCTATTTTTTTAGTTAGGTTATTTGTTTCCTTATTGTTGAGTTTTAAGAGTTCTTTGTATATTTTGGATAACCATCTTTAAAAGGTATGTGTTTTTGCAAAATTTTCTGCCAATCTATGGCTTGTTTTTTCATTCTCTTAACAATGTCTTTCACAGAGCAGAAGTTTTCAATTATAATGAAGTCCAATCTCGTTCAGTTTTTTTCTTTCATGAATTGTGCTTTTGGTATGAGAATAGGGTTTTTCACCTGTTTTTTTCATTGCTTTATCCTTAGCTCGTGAAACATTTCTTGGCGCATAGTAAGGACCCAATAAATATTTGTTGAATGACCAAGTGCTGTTACCTTGGGGAATTATATGCTTTCTTCTTTCTTTCTTTTTTTTCCAAGGGAAATACTCATTTACCGCATCACCCTTGAGAAGCAACTCTGGCCCAAAGCCCATCTAGTCAACCAAAGGATCTATAATGTTGATGTGAACATTATCTACCTGAACGATATGAATAGCTGCAGTTTAGAGTGTGTACTTTTTCTTTAGGATGATAGGATTTTGCGTCTCCTTTTTTTCTAAGCACCTTTGGTTAATGTGGGTTTTCACTCTCTCGGTTAGAATAAAAATGAAATAATAAGGCTAGAGTTTATGATGACACATAATATGCTAAGTACGTAAAACTAAAACATGATTTGTCTTTATGAAAGAGAAAGCTGGTTTGTGGGCCAGAATGAACATGCTTTTTATTCCCTTAAAGAAGTATGCTTGTGAAATTGAATTGCTGAGTAGACTCAAGAGAAGTTGTCCCACCAAGAATTGAGCCCCCCAACTACCAAAAGCAAGAGAATAGCCTTTCCTTCCTTCTTTCCTTCCTTCCTTCCTTCCTTCCTTCCTTCCTTCCTTCTCTCCTTCCTTCCTTCCTCTCTTTCTTCTTTCTTTCTTTCTTTCTTTCTTTCTTTCTTTCTTTCTTTCTTTCTTTCTTTCTTTCTTTCTTTCTCTTTTTCTTTTTCTCTGGAGAAAAGAAGTCAATAAACTTTGATTATATGTTCTGGAGATAAATGGAAAAAATTGATCCCTAAAAATATGTAGATGGGTGAAAGTCTGTGATATAGGTGGAGAGTTATAGAAATGAGAAAATGTTCCTGAATTTGTTACTCTTGACCAAGATGTGAAGGAAGAAAAATGCCGTTCAGTCTTTTAGAGAGAGAGACATCTCACGAGAAGCAGCCTGATAAGGTTTCATCATCGTTACACATCAGAGGATTCTGAAAACTTTGAGTGCATTGCATTGCACTGGTGCTAGAGTTTTAACTTAGGATTTTCAGGATTTTTTTAAGGAAAATATTCCTTTGCCCTAAGTATGAAAGAGTCTTTGGCTTTTCACTATCTTCCTACCTCATCAATGAACAGATGCACTGGGAGTCCTAGGAAGTACTAGGATAAGACACTGGAAAGGAAATAACCTTCCATGAACACTTTTGACTTTTTTGTTATAAAGGGACAAAGCTGAAGCTAAAAGAAGCCCGGGGAACTTAGCCTGCACTCATCCTAGAGTGTGGCCTCCTTAGATGTTGACCCTGGGTGCCTGCCTATGTAGCTTCTAAGGCAGTACCTGTGTTTATGGCAGCTCTGGAGGTGCATAGGCTGGGGCCCTTCAAGAAAGAACTTGCTATTCAGCTGCAAGGTAGGTAACATCCTCCACCTGCTGGCACCTTTGGGACCGACCTCTGTTTCCTGCCAGGACCACCTCTTCTTAGGTAGCCCCTTGAGAGGTTGTGTCCCAGAGCTCCCATTGGATTGGTCGTGGTGTTATCAGATCTGCATTGTGGTCTGAAGCCCCCTTGCCTAAACCTGCTTCCTCCTCCCTCCCTAGCATTTGGGAGAGATCTGCGGTTGTCTGAAGTCTTGTTGCCCAGTTCCAGCCCTTCTTATGTTATACCAGTCTCACTTCCAGCAGACCACTTGCACTCCTGATGTCTCAGTGTCTGCCTCTCAGAGGACCTTGCTGGCCCAGGGTCTTCTTCATTTCTAAACATTCTAAAAAACAAAAAACAAAAGCAAAAAGGAAAGACTCTGTCCATATAAATCAAGTTTATTGTAAAAAGTAGTCTAGGAGTATATGGTATAGAGGTAAACACTGTATAGAGCTATTCACATCTAACAAGCAGCGAATAAATCCTCCTCTCCAATTCTATCCAATTTAATTCTACTCCTCATAAGAGCAGTAGATTTGGTGTACATCTTTCTCCACATTTTTCTAGGCATATACACATACAATTTTGTATTACACAAGTAACTCCATAATACATGCATTGTTTTGCACCTGGATTACCTTTTTTTTTTTTTTTTTAGTAATATATCTTAGGGATTTTTCCATGCCAGGACAGTAAATCTGCCTCCATCTTTTAGCTGCATAATATTCTATTGTGTGGAAATTCATGAATGTTTCTTTTTCTTTCTGTCCTTCTATTTCCTTGTTTTTCATTCTTTCTTTTTTTCTCTAAATGAAAAAAAAACATAGAAATTGCTCACAGTAACAAAAATTCAAACTATGTGCAATGAAAAGTAAATGTTATTCTGTATCTCTGTATGCAAACCCCACTTCCAAGAGATTACACTTCTAACACTTCTTGATTTGTCCTGTTTTGATGGTTTCCATGATAACTCTTAGTGTTATACTTCTATTTCTTTTTTAAGTTTCTATCAAAATAATAGTTACCATAGCTAAAAAAGGCAACAACAATAAAGACTTGTAATGAGTAACATCATTTAAATGGGCTCATAGGACAGAATGAAGGCATGCACATGTGCTCGGTTCACCATCTTGAACCCAAAGTCTGATTACATGGGAAGACATCATGTTTAATACTCAAAGGCAGTCTTAGTTCTAATCCTGCTCTGTCACCTCCTGGCTGTATAGCGTTGGGCCCTATATGCTTCATTTTCCTTATCTCTAAAATTAGAATACAATAGTACTTAGCTTATAGGGTTTCAATGAATTGGAAAGAATGGCCTGTATTGTATATGTCAGGATTTGGATTGTACCTGTGGCACATACTGACCACATGATGGCTATGTCATCCTGGACCTCTTCTCAGGTATCAGTAAAAATGGGACTGGTCAGAGTTCCCTCCTAAAGTTACATGAGGACTCAATTAATGAAATAGTAATGTAAAAGTATGTAGCATACCATAGGCACTACATAAATGCTAGTTTCTCTCTTTCAGTCCTGTTAAGAATGTATGATTGCCCTAGACCTGAGAATCTTATATAGTTTTCCATGGTATCACTGACAGTTCATAAACTTCTCGATTGTTAAAGGAATGTCTATTGGGTCTACAATTATTTCATGACCGCAAAAACTTCAGTCTTTGATGAAGAAGAAAAAACATCTCTGATTCTAACACTGACAGAAATGCAGGGGAACACAAATTTTGTCTATTTCAAACTAATGTCTGCTTATTCATTATATGTCAAGGCTCTGCACATTTTTATTGATTATTGGAAGGAGAAATGTCATTTTATTTAATTTTCATGGTCATTATTATTTTCTTGGTGATTTGCTGTTCCCAGTACTAAAATTAATTGTAGTTGACTTTCTTAAGGTCATATGTATTTATGATTTTGATTAATTTGAAAAAGCATTCTAAATATGAAGAAACATAAAGATTTAGTATAATGTTTGCTTAGTTACCAATCTTCCTCACATATTCATTGGGATTAATACTAAACTTAAAAAATTTCCAATTATATTTGTGCAATAAAAGATTATCTGTTGCAGCTTCGAACATTTATGATGTAGTGCAAGAAGACATTCTAAATTTCTAGTTGATTGTCCAAAGTAAATAGGTTGGTTGATCCTGGGCGCATTGCCCTTCTCATGGAAGAATTATAGCTAAAGGAAAATATCAGCAGCAATATCATAGAACATTAACAAGTCTCTGTATTTAGAAAAGTAACCATAGTGTGGAAAAAAAAATCTTGAAGACAAAAGCACATCTGATGTTGGTACTATTTGAATTATTTTGTCTTTCATTTCTCTTATACCAAGTATCTTTGGCTGCATTTCCCAGAAGTCAATCCTAAATCAAGGATGCCAGTATAGTCAATTTATTAAGAGCATGGTCCCAGAGGAATCTAGTAAGGAAGTGGGTGAAGCAGGACAGGGAGTGGGAGGGTGCCAAGCCAGGGGACACTTTTAGCCTGGTTCTTAGTGCGCTTCCACAGAGGAACTCCCTAAATTGCACTCCAGAAAGAGTCCTGTCCTGAGTGTAAAGAGCTTTCATATTTCCTTTTCAGTCAGTCCCTGGATCTGTGAATGCCCAGACACTTACAGCTACAGAGACCGCAAATCTGGTGGTTTGAAGACAGTTCCCTCCAGAATGTCATGGGTGTGAGCTGTTGGCATCAAAGCACACAGCACCTAGGGGAGGGTGCACAGAATTGGTACCAGGAACCAGGGAAACTGGACCAAGGATAGTGTCTACATTGAGCAAAATTCTTAAAATTCGAACTTGAATTCTAAGTCAATATAGGCCAATTAATGGTATTGGGGGAGAAAACTAGAGATGTTTCTGGTAATACATATAGAGCAGGAAAAAAAACAGTTTAGAGATTTATGCAAATTCATTGTGAAAATTTTATCTATTTATATTTTAAAGTTCAGAATCCAAAGCACCTGAGAAAATGACAATGTATAAGAATTCTTAGAATGAATATGGCCTGGATTTACTTTTTCCAAAATAGTGTATCACTTAGTAGGCCTGCCATTTCTGTTTATTAAGGTAGATTTTAATTCACACCATGAATATTCACAGAAAATCTAACTATGTGTCATGTATTCTGTTGGGCACTCCGAGAAATATAAGAACTGTTCCATTTCAGCATTCAATTTGACTTCTAAAATAATCAAGTATGGGGAAACAAAGTCATTGTAATACGCTCTACTGTGGGCAAACAGGGAGTAGAGGGGGCCTAGCAAAGAGGGAGAAGGACTTTCACAGGCTACTTGATGCATTCAGTTAAAACTCGGAATTATGACTACATGAGTTATGTCTCCAATAAACACAAGTTCTACCAATCTGCTCATGTGCATCAATGGTCATCCATGTAGGGCACTGCTTCTCAAACTGATGCATGGAGAGCTTGCAAAGACACCGATTTTTCAGATCTCACACTAAGAGATTTTGATTCAGGGTGTCTCAGAAGGGTCTGAGAATTTGTATTGCTAACAAATTCCCAGGTGTTGCAGACACTCTTGGTCTTTGGACCACATTTAGAGTATATCATTAATGTAAAAGCTCTTGCATATGTTTGCAGACTATTGGATTGTTTTTCATTGGGAACTGCAGTGGGCAGTGGCACAGCAGAGTCATTTTTCTAGAGTTGGCCAATTGGTAGATCAGCTTTGTTTTTCCTTCTTTATCCTAAGGTCAATATTTTGATGTGACTATTTTAATAAGGCAAGAAAGTGACTTCATTGTGTCTTTCTGCTTATTACAGAGATGTCAGCACATGCATATTTAACTGAGTACTGAGGGATCTTAGAAGTAAGAATCATATTGCTACTACCTTGCTTGGAATCATATTGCTATTACCACTCTTGGTCAAACACCAATGCATCCATTTTTGTTCCTTTGCTTTCAACAACATAGGCTTCTCTTGTTCACGTGAAGTAGAAAAGCTAGTATTTTTAAATCAGCTTTAGGGTGCCATTAGATCTATCTGGAACAGTCCAAATGTATTCTCAACTAATATTGTTTTATTTGGTAAGATCTTAGGCTAAACTATTAATTGGTTAGAAATTCTGAACTCTAGTAGGAACCTCTGACTTTCTTGGTTTCACTCCCCATTTCATTCTCATTGCTGATCAACACTTTCAAGAGAGAGGACCTCCTATAAGAGTCAAGGAACACCTAAGCTCCAGGGTCACAACGAGACCACTATCACAGGAAAATGGATTTTCTAGAGCAGGAATAGTAAGACTGCAAAGAGAACCAAACTAAGGAAAAGGCAAGATAGTGGTACTTCTTACACTGAATTGGTTGTGGACCCCTTGTGCTCCTGGGGTTCAGAGAAATGCAGTTTAAAAACAATCACACTGTGTTTTAAATGATATCACTTAGGTGATGATTTTGTGCCAGTAGATTTTGTACATATAAGAAGTGCAGGGACATGATAGAGTGGCAATACTCAGTTGCAAAATGATTAGCAAGCAAATTAGAGTATGTTTACTGTCTACTAATTTATTTTAGGTTACAGATGACATGAAAATAAAATTAAGGGAACACCCTTCTGGAAAACTTCTGGACATATGATAACAAATCTATGGACCTACATAATCCCATTTGAAAATCATGTTCTGGTGGATCTTTTGGATTATGTTTCCTCTTTGGATTGATTCTCCATTTCCTCTCCCATGGGGTTGTTATAATGAGAAGGCTGGTCCTTCTCTCTTCTGAAGGAGGAATATCTTTGCCTTGACTCTCTCTTCCCCCACTTTAGACAGCCATTTGGGGATGCACTCAGAGGAAACAGGGCAGCTCTGTTCTAGGTGTTAGGGAGAAACGTTTTGCCTGAAGTTCATCTTTTCAAGCCTTTTACTGATTAAGGCTGACTGAAGGCCACAATGAGACTACAAGCAAAGGGGCAATGTCAAAGCAGATTGCTCCAATTACTTTTATTTTTTTAACCACTTTATTGAGGTATAATTGACATGTGAAAGGCTGTACATATTTAATGTAACAACCTGATGAATTTAGGGATAAGCATAAAAATAAAGGCCATACAGGGATGCGGAGAAAGGGGAACCCTCCTACACTGTTGGTGGGAATGCAGGCTGGTGCAACCACTCTGGAAAACAGTATGGAGGTTCCTCAAAAAGTTGAAAATAGAGCTACCATACAATCCAGCAATTGCACTACTGGGTATTTACCCCAAAGATACAAATGTAGGGATCCGAATGGGTATGTGCATCCCGATGTTTATAGCAGCAATGTCCACAGTAGCCAAACTGTGGAAAGAGCCAAGATGTCCATTGACAGATGAATGGATAAAGAAGATGTGGTATATATATACAATGGAATATTATGCAGCCATCAAAAGGAATGAGATCTTGCCATTTGCAATGACGTGGATAGAACTGGAGGGTGTTATGCTGAGCGAAATAAGTCAATCAGAGAAAGACATGTATCATATGACCTCACTGATATGAGGAATTCTTAATCTCAGGAAACAAACTGAGGGTTGCTGGAGTGGTGGGGGGTGGGAGGGATGGGGTGTCTGGGTGATAGACACTGGGGAGGGTATGTGCTATGGTGAGTGCTGTGAATTGTGCAAGACTATTGAATCACAGATCTGTACCTCTGAAACAAATAATGCAATATATGTTAAGAAAAAAAAAGAAAGAAGAAGATAGCAGGAGGGGAAGAATGAAGGGGGGGAAATCGGAGGGGGAGACGAACCATGAGAGACGATGGACTTTGAAAAACAAACTGAGGGTTCTAGAGGGAGGGGGTGGGAGGATGGGTTAGCCTGGTGATGGGTATTAAAGAGGGCACATTCTGCATGGAGCACTGGGTGTTATGCACAAACAATGAATCATGGAACACTACATCTAAAACTAATGATGTAATGTATGGGGATTAACATAACAATAAAAAATTAAAAAAAAAAGAAAAAAAAAACAAAGGCCATAAATCATCACATAGACATACCCTTAACCTCCCAAAGTGTCCTTCTACCCCCACTATAATTATTGTTGTTGTTGTTGTTACTAATGTATTGGTATAAGTTGTGTGTGTGGGGGTGGGTGTGTGTGTTGTAAAAACACATAAGATCCGCCCTCTTGGAAAAATTTAAGTATCAATATAGTATTGTTAGGTACAGGCACTATAATGTAGCTCTCCAGAACTTATTTATCTTGCATAAAACTTTGTACTCTTTGACCATTACCTCCCCATTTTCCCTCCCCCTAGCTCCTAGTAACCATCTGTCTGCTTCTATGAATTTGAGTATTTTAGATTTCACATATAAGTGAGACCATATAGTCTTTATCTTTTTATCTTTCGTGTCTGGCTATTTCACTTAGCACAATGTCCTCTAGGTCCATCCATGTTGTAAATAGCAGGATTTCTTTCTTTTTTAAGGCTGAATTATATTCCATTTTATATATATATATATATATATATATTTCATCCACTGATGACACTGAGGCTGTTTCCATGTCTTGGCTATTGTGTCCAACTACTTTAAGTTAAGGCAAAAAGAGTCTTCAAGTCTTACCCAGGAGCCAACTCTCAGCACAAAGGCAGGAGAGTAGAGTGGGATTTGGGCCAAAGATTAGTTTTATATTACAAAAAGGTATGTGTGTGTGTGTGTGTATGTGTAAGGGGTATGTTAGTTAACTAAAGAAACTATTTAGACATCTAGGGTGATGGAATGAGCCAAAGGATCCTGGTGAAAACCATCTTGGCAAATAAGATACATGGTTCTCTATTTGAGTGTAGTTTCCTGCCACAGAGGCATGGCACTATCCTGCATTGTGAAAATAGATGCTCCTCTTACAGAAGCATCATAGAAGCATTTTCCACTTCACTACTATGTAAAATTCAAACTTCTGGCATTAGCTTGGTTTGCTGACAGGTCAGCTAGGTTTCCAAGTTTTTCATTTTATGTGAGCTGAACTTTAAATGGGTTGAATGTGGAGTTGGTGAATATTCTGGAGGAGTACTCTAAGACGAGATTTGGTCAGGATTATCATCTAAGACAAGAGAGTCTTTGAAACCATGGGCCTTGTTTCAACTTGAAACTACAAATATGGGATCATAGCATCAGTTCTAACCTCAAAGAATTTTCAGTGGATGTTTGAATATTATCTAGGATGTCAACTCATTTTTACAACATATCACCTAAAAATCTGAGCTCATTGGTGATTTCCTGATGTAGTTATTACAATTTTAGTTTTTAGAATCCTTTTGCTTCTTGCCTGGATTATTTACAATTGTTTTTTAGAGTAACATTCCACTCAAGTATTAAGTACTACTTAAATTCTAGAATCTTATATCATAGAATCATAACTTGAGTATTTTCAGTCCCATTTTCCTAATGTTGATGATCCCAATGATCTTTTCCTGATTTTCAAAAGGTAATAAGGCCACTTTCTGCCTAACTCTTCATCAACTTATTTCTAGATGCAGGTCAGAATTAGGTTTATAGCATTTGTTCCTTAAATAGTTTCCATTGTCAGGAGATGCCTTTTCATTTTTAGTTTTTCAGTGAAAGTTATTTTATAGTTGCTACAATTTCTTTGGAGATTTTGTTTGTTTGTTTGTTTTGTTATCCACACTGAAACTCTGGAGAGTCTAGAGAGGCAATGAGAGTCATTCTTTCGATGTGGTAATAAATGAATATTAATTCCAATTTAAACAATAACCTCTATATCTTTCAAAGAGGAGGGAGGCTTACCAGGTTTTCTTAAGGAATTTTCAGTGGAGGATTTGAGGCACACAAGTAATGATTATATTGTCACCAAAGTTTTTGCAGGACTATGTACAGATGTAGACACCAGGAAAATATGCCTATTTTAATTCGTGAACTTTATGTAAGAGGTAGAATTATATAATACCTAGATCCAGGTAAAAGCTGGTTTTAAATTGCACCTGAGCTCAGAATTGGCAGTTCTAACTGGTGTGCCATAAATTGTTGGGAAATAGTGAGTGCTTTCAAAATATTTATGGGTGAAAAATGCAGAATGTTACTCTAAGCTTTGCAAAAAGTTATAGATCCAGTTGGAACCTTTACACTAAAATAGTAATTTGAGAAGGGAATTTGCCTCCTTTAGCCAATTCGGCAGCGGGAGTATCAGCCTGCCTTTTCCAGAATTGTGTAATTTATTATGAATTTAGGAATCAAAAGATTTTTAAATTAATGTGCTAATGTAATTATTTTTCAGAAGTTGGGCAAAACTGAAATAGAAACCCCAGCCCTGGTGGTCCTCAGGTGTACCTAACTTGTCTGCTTGTGGATGATGGTAATGCAATCCGTGGGAATGGCACACGTCCACCTTCATCTCAGAAGCCGTCAAAGAACAAAATTGCTCTCTCAGGAGACGAGCTTGAATCACATTCTTCCAACATCCTCCAAAAAAAAAAAACCGTGCCCTGGGTTCGTTTTGAGAAATAGAAAGAGAAATCAGGCACAGCCTCACGTGCTCCTGATTTGGGTTCTAAAATGCCGAAATGGATGAGGATAAAGGGGCTTCTGATGCATCTCTCAGTCACAGGCACTGACCTGTCACACATCTGTCGAAGTCACAATCAGCCCAGGGACTTCATATCTTTGAGGTAATAGAGAATTTCTCTTTCAGGTGGACTTAAAGAAATGAATTAAGGCTTGTCAGTGTGATTTAACAGACACAACTCTGGTTTAAACCTTCTCTCTGGAAGATAGATGGATATCCAGAATCATAAGTTCAGGAAGGAGTATTCATTGGTTGTAAGAGCCGATGAGATAGAAAAAATGATAAAAGATCTCCAGGGGCCATCAACTGATTGGCTTGCTCTTTGAAACTCTCTCCCTCTGCGTGATCTGGAGACTTATCCAAAGCTGGGGCGACTGGTGCCATCCCTGCCTTTCCTGTCCTTCCAGAGCTACCCACTTGCCCAGTGGTCCAGAAAAGACTCCAGCACATTTGGTGCTGTTTGGATGTCTGTTCTAATTAAATTGTATGTTGTCCTGTGTTTCCCCCAGTGGGCAGGAAAGGTTCTACTTCTGCATTGGCAACATGACAACATCGAACCGTGAGGAGGGACTGGCTTGTACTAGAAATACAACAGGCCTCATGCAGCCCTTCCTCTGGGTTTTACTGACTACCTGCTCTGGTCAGGCCAGGCAACAGAATCAGGAACCCAGAAGCAGATAGGAGCCACGCAGTTGAGGGAGTGATGTCTCAATATCTGGAGGAATGATGTAATCCATGACTTTATGAAAACGAAAATATATAAATTAGTTGATTGGAACACACTGCAGAATTAGAATTATGTATGTTTTATAATGAAGAGGCCCATGAATATCTGAACATCAAGGATGATAAAAACAGATTCTCCTCATGAAGAAAAGTCCATTAGGATCTAATGTCCATAGATCTAAGAAGCTAGGGGAGCTTTCACTCCTCCACTCCCCTCAAAAAATTGTTGAGTGAAAAAGTCTGGCCAGAGAGGCAAACAGAAAAGAGAGTTCAAACAGTAGTTAATTTTTACAAGGACAGAGGTGAACAACGAGGCTGGTTGGAAAGTGACAATGAAACATAAAAAAAAACATCTCCTGGGAGATTCTTCCCATGTTAGGTTGCCTCTGAAGCCTGGAGTTCCTTCTAGGCAGTGAGTGGCCCCTGGCCATCCCGCTGATCTGGAGGCCTCTGTTCTCTTGGGGCCAGGTCATGATAGTTCTTGTAAACCAGGAAGTTGTCCAGACACTCTGTCACCTGAGCTGTGTGCCCACAATCCACAGGCCCAGAGCTCCACCCTGACCTGTGCTCTGAGAACTTCCGCTCCGTGCAGCCTGGCTGGGACCCCACAGCCCCTTCTCCAGCTGCTTGTCTGACTTGGTCTGTGGACACATCACTAGTCTCCATGCCATTTTGGAGTCAACACAAGACTGGGGTCTTTCTCATGGCTGTCCTGCTGATCATGCTTTTTGTCAACACATCCCAGTCAAGGAGATGGTTTCATGGATTTTTCCTTCACTTAGTAAGGAACTAAAGACAGCATAAGATGGGCATGAAGGACGATGGTGACTTCTGGAGGGCTTCCATGGCCTGGCATGTTTCGCAAGGTAAGGGGGTGCATTTCCATGCCTGTCCCCCCCCCCCCCCCCGCCCCGGGAGAGGGCAGGAAGGCAGGGACCTTCCTATTGCATTCCTCAGCTCTGCTGGTTCCCATCGGTCTGATTCTCACGTGTGCATCTTGTAGGATCGGTGACAGAAGACCAGGACCTTCACCTGTTCCTCACCATTTGCATGTGGCCATGTGGCTTTTGTCAATGGTGAAGGTGCCCTTTGTGCTAAGCTGCAGAAACAGAACGTGCATCAAGCATTTGAGTGCAGGTAGTTTATTTCGGAGGTGTCCCCAGCAAACATGGGTGCTTAATCCCACTGGGAAACTCCAGAAGCCAGTGTAGAACACGCAATTCAGAGTTACCCCACCTGAGGGTGAGAGTTAAGGTGTTTCTACAGTCCCTCCTCTCAGCTATTGGCCGAGGGCTGCTGGCCTGGGTGAACAGGCGCTTCCAGCCTACCTCCAGTGTGGGCCAGTGGAAGCCAGAGGAAGCACTTGGGCAGCCACAGGCCGAGGCAGGCGGTTGGAAGTCAGGCTGGTGTGCATGCATGGGACAGAGAGGAGCAGCCTCTGGAGTCCTCTGTGCTCTCCTTCCCTCTCCATCTCTACCCATCGCAGTCTCCAGAGAGCCTTGCTTCCATAACCGGCAGCGCTAGACTTGGTTCAGGCACCCTGGACCTGGTGGCCTGGGAAGGTGAGGCCCCAAAGAACAAGACTGCCGCTGGCCTCACTCGGACACAGCCCTGTGACGCTTTTGCCACGTTGGCCACTCATGGAACCCAGGCCAATTCAGCTCGGTAGAGGTTGTTTTTATAGGCCAAGTGACGCCTTTATCAGGCCACGGGGAGTGTCCTGTGACTAAACCCATATTCCCGACACCCCAAATCTGCCTCTGCTCTTTCCACATCACAGCTCCTGGGATTTTTGGAATTTCCTTGATATTTCTGGGAACCTCTGTAACCAGTCCCTACTAATTACCCTGGGCTTGTCTGTTCATCAGCCTACATTTCTTGCATGTGGCTCTGAGCTTTGTTCGGCAGTCTTGACATGCGGAGCTTACGCACATTGGTGGAGAAGGAAGGCAGGGAGATGAGTCTGTACCTGCAAGAGGGTCAGAGTGAGGTGCATGGTTCCCAGTCCCCAGCTCCCAGTGGGCTTCCTTTGGTCTTGAGCGAGGGGGCCCTTTGGAAGGACTGCCACACAAAGATGGCACACACAGTCTCAGCCCGAGGTTATGGCCTTCAGGAAATCAGGAAAACCATGCTCCCTTTATTTCAGCCTCTGAAGCCTCCAGACAAAGAATTTTGTTGTTTTTTAATTAATCGATCAATCAGCCAAGTAACAAATGTTAATTAGGCAACCACTGTTTGCCAACCAAAGTGGCAGATGCTGAAGGAAACTCCCAGATGTTGGAAAGGGATCTCGCCTTGGCAAGTTTACGACCTAGATGAAGAGACCAAATTTATAATGTGTGACTCTAAGGTAGCATGACTTAATTTTTAGAACAAACATGCCAGAATTTTTACATGGCTAATTCCCCCTCATGTGTTCCTATATTAAAGTATTATTGTTTCCAATTATGTAATGCTTATTATTATAGTTACACAGCTTTGCCCTGCAACATGTTTATGGTAACTATGTTGGACAGCAGAACTGTGAAAATGAGATGATTTTTCTCAGCCACCACGTAACCTGAGGTTATTCTCCTTCATCACTGAACAGTGATGTAACATTTTCTATGCACAGAGCTTGGAGATGCAGTTAGAGAAAACGCTGACAGGACTGGACCAGCAGCAGGGCATGGAGGCGAATCTGTTTCACCATTATTGGATGTTGCAGTTGGAGCTTGTACAGAACAGGGGATTTTACTGCAAAAAGCCTAGTTTATGGTGATTCTTTCTTTACAGGGAGGGGGACTGATTTCTAGAGATACAAAGTACTGAGCACCTACTGCGAGCCAAGTAATTTATACGTATTTTAGCCTCACACGCTCCTATTAGGTAAGTTGTGTTTTCCTCCACTTGCCAGATGAGGAAACTGGCTCAGAGAGCTTGGAAAACTCACACACCAACAGGCTCCTAGAGGTCAAGGCAGGTGTGAATGGTCCCTAGGACCTCAGAGTTAACATAACACATACGGCCTGGGGAGAAGTCTCTCTCAGCAAGGGCTGCAATGAATAGAGGACTTGTCTCTTCATTTCGGTGGAGAGGAGAGTGTTGCCAAAAGCCCTGGCAGGGTTTTGTTTCCAGGATAACTGCAGTGGATGCCTGCCAGGGGTTGAGCTGGGACCCTAGCTGCAGTGGCCACATGTTTGCTCTCACACTATCCAGACATGGACGTGGCTGAAGTGACTTTATCTTTGAGACTAACAACCAAATGCTATCAATGTCGATTCAAACACCCAAATCTAATTCTTGGTGTGAGAGATACAGAGCAAGGGAAAGGAGGAGAGATGTCCTAATAAAAGAACCAGCACAGTGCGAATTCCATTTCTTAGAAAGAATCTTAAGAAGTTCTTTCTTTTGTCTGCATTGTCATCAACTCTCTGCCTGCTGTGCTTGCTTTCTTTCCGCTACCCCTTCCCCTCAATATGCATCGAAACTTCTTTCTCCTCTTTTGTTCAGTTTAGCAGGAAAGATCTTTGGAGCAGAAGGAATGGGCGCCTTTAGCAAGCTCAGATATCAAATAATTTTTTCACCTCCCTGTAATTGAAATCACAGGATCAAGATTTGCTTCCTTCTGGCCAGCTCCTCTCTTGTTCTCTGGGATCACAGATGGAGTGGGGCGAGGGTGCTGTTGACTCCCCACGGCTTGTCATCTGACAGACGGACACCCCAGCCAGGAAGGGGTCTGACTCTTAGATGAATTCTTTTATCCTCAAAGGGGCTTCCTGCAAAGGAAACCATTAGTGTTTTGCTATTGGGTTTCTACTCCCCATGGTGTCTAAGAAACCATTCATTTAATTTTGTGACATTTTGAGTGGATTTGGAGAGCTAAGCCCATTTGAAAAGGCCTGTTCCTGTCTGGGAGGACAGAGGGAATGCAAATAGAATCCAAATGGTCAAACCACCAGCAGGCTGAGTGTGGGCCTGCCTGGCCCTGGGGGCATTTCTGCATCTCTCTTCAGCCTTTGAGACACATGTCATGGGTTATGTTCCTCATAGTTGGTGATGTGGCACCCATCTTCTTCCCTCGTCGTGGCTAGGAACTGACCCCAGGACATGAGAAAATAGGCTTGAAATTCTACAGCCAAGACAGCTTAAGAAATCTCATGCATTAAGGAGAATGGCACTGTACATGTTTCTTCCTAATCCTAATCTCGTGGACAAAGGTGAGCGGGGCATCAAGGTCAAGAGCACATGATCCAGGGTTTGCAAACCTGGATGGGAGGGCTGGCTCTGTCATCGATGGCTGCATTGTCTGAGTAAGGTCATGGCATTGCTGTTAAAAAATGTAGGCGTTACCTGCCTGTGGGTTGTTCTGAGATAATTTATGTAGAATATTTAGCATGGTACTGGTACCCAGTAAAATCGCAGTAAACATTACCTGTCACTAATACTGTGTTCAATATTGCTTTTACTTTTATGCTAGTTATCCACGGTGATTTGTTGTATATCCCTTCTTTTATGAGACCAGCACTGTCCAATAAAAGTATAATGCAAACCACATATGTAATTTTACATTCTTTAGCAACCACATTAAAAAAAAATAAAAAGATACAGGTAAAATTAATTTTAATCATATATTTAAACCCCTCAAATAAAATATCATTTCAACATGTGATCAATATAAACATTTTCTTAAATATTTTATTTTTTTAAAAAGATTTTATTTATTTATTGGAGAGAGAGAGTTCACAAGCAGGGGGAGGGGAAGAGGGACAAGCAGACTCCCCACTGAGCAGGGAGCCCACCTGATATGGGACTTGATCCAAGGACCCTGAAATCATGACCTGAGCCGAAGGCAGACGCTTAACCAACTGAGCCACCCAGAAGCCCCTCAATATAAATATAAATATTTTTAATTCTTTTTTTTTTAATCCCTGGGCTTGGAATCTGTGTGTACTTAAATGTACAGATCATCTCAATTCATATGAACCATATTTTAAGTCCTCAAGAGCCACACAGAGCTCGTCGTTGCCCTAATGGATGGTGTGGGCCCAGGTTCTATAATTTATAGGGACTATGTACTCCCCGGTATTTGGAAAAAAATGCAAAAGCACTCAAGGCAGTTCTTTGATGATTTCATTTTTTTAATTTAGGTTTTTGTTTTCTTCTTGAGTCAATGTTGATAACTTGTATTTTTCTAGATATTTATCTCTTCTATTAAAATCTTTAAGTGTAAAATGTTTAACATACGATTCTCTTTTGATCTAAAAACTTCCATGCTTATGGCTATATCCTATTTTCCATTCCTAATTTCATGAGACTAAGAGATGTTATACCTGTTTACTTTAGCAAGGAATACAGTTACTCTTTTTTGGGCAATCTTAATGAATTTCCATTTTAACATAGACTGGGAAGTGTCTTTGTCTTTAGAGCCAGGAGGTCATGAATGGCCCGGGTTAGAGCAGATCTGGAGGCAGAGCTAAAATAGAAGTCATATGACTGTGGGCTGAGGGGAAAAAAGGAGCCAAGAATGTAGAAATGCAGACTATTCTAAAAAGAGGTCCATCCAAATAAGAAATGTATGGGCAGTGGGGCTGGAGGAGAGGTGGGTCTCAAGATTAAGAAATAACCAGCTATTAATTGGTTGGGCTGGCATTCATCCTTGACCCATCCACCCAAATCTATGCTCTCAGAGAGAGACCTCCCTGCCCGCTGCCCAGGAGTTGTACCCTGATATAAGCACAGCTTATGTTTCTTTTCTAGTTCTTTTAATATTTCTCATGGTGTACTCATTTTGTATTCATCATCCCTCTCATTCACTAGAACCTAAGCTTCTTGAAGGGGAGGGTCATGTCTACCTTGTTTGCCAACAAATTTCTTGTATCTGCCATAGTGGATGGTAACTACCAGGCTTCAGTAAATATTTCTTGAGCAAAAAATTGCAATACTGCATTTCAGCTTTGATTTTGGGTTAGAAGGGAGAGAGTGATAAGGTGTGGGGAAATTACCATCAGCTATGAAGAGGTTGAAGCTATGAGAGAGAGAATAATTATAAAAATATCCTTCACAAAATGGGATTAAACAAGACTAAGAACAAATACAAAAAGATAATTATTGAGGAGGAAGAAGAAAAGAGACACCCTCTTTTGAAGAAGATTAAAAGATTGCCATATGGGTTTGTAGGTAAGAACCAGAAATTTGGAGCCACTACCACCTGATAATCCTAACTGTCTTGATAACGTGAGATGGGAGCTGATGTTCTCAGGGGTGCCCAAGGGAAGTCGTGAAGGTCAGTTGCTGAAGGGAAGAGGGGAATGGAAAAGAAGTGGAAAAGGACAAGTGAGGGACCAGCAATGGACATTGGGATTTAGTGGAAAATGGAGCAAATGGGTGGGGTTTTCTCCAGCCCATCAGCAGCTCAGTTGGAAGAGAAGGTAAGGTTTCATTGGAAGGCAACCACACTGAGGAGTTGGTAAGAAGGTTTAGGGGACTAGTCCTAGGATGTGGACTGGACAAGTAAGAAAGTACAACCAAGAGGCTACAAATATGGGAAGCATCAAGGAATAGGAAGATGTGGATCAGAGAAGTGGAGATTGGAGTTTAAATTTTCACAAGTGGAGTTCTCAGTGATGGCTAGGTCCCTGGGGTGACCAGAGAGTAGGTAGCTGAAGCCAGTGGGTGTGAGATGGGGTTTTATATGGTTATTATCTTGACCATTGGTATACAACCCT
Source organism: Halichoerus grypus (assembly GCF_964656455.1). NCBI lineage: Eukaryota > Metazoa > Chordata > Mammalia > Carnivora > Phocidae > Halichoerus > Halichoerus grypus. Next base: position 10,509,126 of record NC_135723.1, read on the forward strand.
CATGCCTTTAGGCCATGTGTTGGAGAGAAAGATTCAGGTTTCACGTCTCAATGACCATGGCAGTAGGGAAAGGTAGTTGATAGACAACAGAAGCAAAGAAGGGTGTAGCTGGAGGGAAGGGTTAGCCTCAAAACTGGAGGTCCTTATATGAGGATGAAGAGCAAGCAGTGTGGCAGCTGATTTGACAAACTAGGGAAATGCAGATCCTGGCTCTTAAGCCAATGTCTGGAAAGTCATTAAGAGTTTTTTAGGTTCCCTCTGAATCATGGTGGTGGTGGTATTTGGGTGGTGAGCTGCTACATTCCTGACATCCATACTTTCTCAGACACTAGAAGCCATCCTTCCACTTCTCCCACACCTCAGCCAGTCAGGCAGCTATACTGAGATTTACTAGCTCAGAGAGTCTCTATGTTTGATTAAGGACCAGAGATTCTCAAAGCCCAGAAAACTAAGATGCTGAATGGAAACATGGAAAAAAATAGTCAGAACTGACTCCTTGAAGTTACTGCCAACAACTGATGTGCTAAGGACTTTGTAGTCAAAACGCCCACATCATTTCTCCATCTGAGGAACGTTTGTGTAAATAAAATAGTTTGTTCTCATTAGTGTTATCAGCTTTAGGGGGATCAAGCCTCATCTTAGATTTTGTCTTAATAATACCAGGAGATTCAGGATTATAAAGTGTACCCATGCTACTTAGAAAATATTCTAAGTCAGCATTTCCCCTCATCCCTCCTTTTCTCCAAGAACATTTGTGGGCCAGATCTTGTCCTTTGCTCCACTTGCTATCTGGTCAACTTTCCATTAGTGACCCCAGACCACAAACCTTGTATGTGAGGCCTGGGCAGGTGCATGAAGGTCTGCAGTGAAATTGATGTCTGTCCTTCAATTCCCTGCTCACTGTTGGGAAAGTAAAAGAACTTTGCAAGCTTAGCAAACTTTCAAACTTCCTTGAGAGTGATAAAAATCTTAAGGGAAAAACTATTTGGGATGTAGGTAACATATCTTCAGATTAATCAGATATTCACCAGAGGCCTGGACAGCTGTCAGCCAGTGACTGAGAGGTATGAAAGATCCATAGGAGCTTTGGAGAAGAGTTGAGGGACCTGACAGACACAATCTGCTTTCTCTGAAGGTGCTGGTTTTAGGACTGTTGACCCATTTCTCCAGAGAGTGTGTGATTCTGCTGACTATTTAATGAATACAAGAGAAAGGAGTGATCCACTGGAATCTGGCATGGGTTCTAGTCCTGCCATTACTTGGCAAGTCCCTTGGCACGCTGGCCCGAGTTTCCTCATCTGGGAAATGGAGCTGGTGGTCAAGCTTGATGCAAAAAGTGTTCCAGTTTGAAAACCTAGGGAGTGTCTTAGCATACCTATGCCTCTTGTTCTCATCTCTTTGGCTTTCAAATTCTTTGATTTCCTGGCCCCAGCTTTGACACCTGTCTTTGGTGACTCATTTGAATCCCTACCTTGGTTTTTTGGATCTTGTCTCAATACTCAGCTCTTACCTAGATTCATTCTTCTAACATAAGGATCCCTACCAGCCTCCAGAAATTGGATACCTCTTCATGTTCCAAAGGGAATTTAGACATCCACCATCAGAACACCCCCGAGTCCCTGGAGGGATACTTAGCTGGAACCTGAACATTACACTTACCACACCCAGTCCTTACCTTGTCACTAGTGAATGTCCACCTCCTGGACCATACCACAGTACATTCCAGAGCATCTGTGGCCCTGGCTGGGTTCACAAGGGCTTCAGTGGAGAACTATATGATGATCAGCTCCAGGGATGAGCGCTCTGACAGCTCAGCCTTCACCGTCTGTGTTTTGACTTGGAAATGTGTTTTGGAGCCCTTTTCCTCAGTACTGCCATGTACAGGTGTGCACTGCATATCTCTGGGAGGTGTTTCTGGTATATACTATACTATGATGCAAAAGGTGTCCCTAGAGCTATATGGGGCATAGCTTGCATGGCCATACGTAGCAGATTGTTCATTCTTACCCCTGGAACAGATCCTTCCCTGAGGCTGTTGAGGAAAGAATGCACAGTTTTATTAGGAAGGCAGAGCATTTGATATGTGAAGCTGGACCCCACTAATGGCTTAGTAATGGCTGATTCCTGATACCTGAAGTTCAGCGACAGTCAGGTGATGTGGGCCATGTCCTTTAGATGGTTCAACTTTGACATTATCAATGACCTGGCATCCCATACTGCTGAGCAGATAATTCATGACATGAGTCAGAGTACCAAAGATAAATTCAGAATCCCAAGAAACCTTCTGGACCGGGAAACTTTCAGCCCCCTGAGACTGTATAACTGTTGATGGCAGTGACTGAGTGAGGGCAGCAGATGAATGTTTACTCACAATGGCTCCCAGCTAAGATCCACACAGGGGCAGAACCCACAGATAGCTGGATCTCCAAAACAGAAGTCTCTATCCCCCTGGAGGAAAGGCTGTATCCAAGGACTGTGGCTGTGCCTCAGCTGGTCCATGGAATCTCTACTCGACCTGTGTCAGACATGGCACCTTCCAGTTCTGATCTTCCCATTATCATAGGGAAGTACAGATTTTCATCTATTTGTATACTCATCTGTCCCAAGGCCTGGGACACAGTGAGTACTCAATAACTATTTGTTGAATGAATGTATGATTACTCAGTAATAGGTCAATGATGAGTTCTGGACTCTCAAAGAATTTATGCATCGATTTTTGTCTTAGCATACCATTACAATGCACTCTCTTGGAGACCTACCTCTTCCATAACAGAGATAATCTCAATCTATCCTTGAACACTGGTCATGTATCTGCAACGATTTTAACTTCTCTGTTCATTATAGAGATTGAGTACACAGACAAGCCAGACTCTTGATCTACAACCATGATCGCTACCTCATAATTTTTCTTCTCTCTCCCTTGTTCGTTCGTTCGTTCGTTCTTTCTTTCTTTCTTTCTTTCTTTCTTTCTTTCTTTCTTTCTTTCTTCTTTCTTTCTTTTTCTTTCTTTCTTTCTTTCTTTCTTTCTTTCTTTCTTTCTTTCTTTCTTTTCTTTTAGAAAATATTATCCAAAGCTGTCTACCTCTGGACTCACTAGTCCATTTCCCAATGTCATATGGAGTCCATCAACAGAACCCTTAATATATCCCCAGATAGCACCAGGCAAGCCCTCAACCACTAAAGACATAGTCCACAGAAGTCCACAGAGTCCACAGAAGTTCATACACCTGTCCTAATTCCTAGAACCAGTGAATGTTGCCTTATATGGGAAAAAGGACTGCAGATGTGATTAAATTAGGCTCTTGAGATGGGAGATTATCTTTCATAATTTGGAAGGGCTCAGCATAATGACAAGTGTCCTCTTAAGAGAGAAGCTGTGGGAGATTAGGTTACAGAAGAGGAGAGGCAATGTGAAGACAGAAGCAGAGATTATAGTGATACAGCTACAAACCAAGGAATACCAGCAACCACCAAAAGCAGAAGAGGCATCAGATTCTCCCCTAGTGCCTCCAGAAACAGCCTTGTCAACACTTTTTTAGCCTCATAAGACTCATTTTAGCTTCATAAGACTCAAGAGAATAGCTTTTTGTTGTTTTACACCACTAAATTTATAATAATCTGTTACATGAGAAATGAGAAACTAATATAACCTCACCATGAGTATATTTCCTCCCTTTTTAGATGCTAACAAGTATATCATAGCATTTCTGAGCAACGTCATTATCCAATCAGCCATCCAGTTCCTAAAGGACTATAAACTTCTCAAAAGAATTATAAATACCTTCTGACTTCTCTGATAGGAACATCATTCACAGTAAGGTCCCAGCCAGAAACCCATGTCTGCAGCTCTACCATCAGGCCAATCTTTGGCCAACCTTTGGCACCAATCAAGTTTCCAACAGGCCTGCCCACCTCCAACCTTACAAGAACGTGTGTATCTGTGACTTGAAAATGAAGGGTTCTCTGGCAAACAAAATCTGGCTCCCTTGCCTTCATTCGGGACCAATTATTTTCCCTACTGGAGAGTCTGTGTCTTGTGGCTGATCTTTTCCTTCTCTAGATGACTTTGAAGCATTTTACTATTTACTCATGTCTCTCATATGAGGCAAAGAGAGAAAATAAAATAGGTTCACAAACTTGCAACTAGGAGATGAATAAGTTCTGGAGATCTCATGCACAGCATAATGATTATAGTCAACAATACTGTGTTACATACTTCAAAGTTGCTAAGAAACTAACTCTTAAATGTTCTCACCACAAGAAAATAAATGATAATTATGTGGTCTGCCAGAGGATTTAACTAATGCTACAGTGATAATCATATTACAATATATAAATGTATCAAATCAACATGTATACCTTAAACTTACACAATGTTACAGGTCATCTATATCTCAATAAAAAATAAAAATTTTATTCTACATTAATATTTATTTTATATTAATAGAAAAAAATTTATATTAGGGAGGGAATAAGAGGGACTTAAGATTGTTTCTTTGTATCAGACTGTTTCCCTACTTTGACTGCAGGTTTTTCCAGCATATCCAGGATGACATTTGTACTTGTTTGGTCTGATATAGTCACCATGTTTGCATTGTGGTCGACACACAGCTATGAAAAGAGGATATCGTGCATTACTTCTAGGTCAGCAGAAAAAAAAAAGAAAGAAAAGCATTCAATATGTTCACTTGTCTCTTTGTTTGTAAGCCACTAGGGAGTTTGTAGGAAATAAGCCCTCAACTTGACAGCCTTGTCAATTTTGACAATTTTTGTGCTCTATATGATTCTTACTTCCTTTTCACTTAGTTGAAGTCCTGCTGGAAGAACTATATATATATATATATGTATATACACACACACATAATTATTATATGTTTATATATAACATATATAGTTAATATATGTTATATATTTATGTTATATGCATTATACATACAATACATAATATATACTATGTATATAACATATATATGTGTGTATATAACAATATTATATATATTACAATATATACTATATATAACTATATATAACAATATTATATATATACTATATATAACAATAATATGTATATAACATATATGTATATATATACATATATATATAATTAAGGGAGTAGAGTCTATGAATATTTAATCAAGAGAAAGAGGGTCTAAACTGTTTAGCTAGGTGCAACTAACTGAGACCAACTCTGTGTCAGGCACTATTTTGGAAATGCCAGGCTACTCCTTTTGGAAATGAATAGTGACATATAAATCCTACAATAAATTTGTTGATGTTTTCAAACCTGTTTGACCAAGGAATCCCATTGTATATATTATCTACCAACATCTCTTAAAACCTATGTTCTCAAGCACTTTCCTTGGGAAAGGCTGGGAAATGAGCAACTCAGAGAATACAGCCTAGGCAGAAGCCTAATGGTCCCAAAGCCACCGCCTGCTGGTCTTGGCTGGGTCTAAGACATATCAAAAAAGCAGAACTTGGCAATTGCACAGGTGATTTGATCCACAAACTCAACCCACCTGCATCACTCTGAGCCCTATCATTGTTCATTACATGGTTGTGCTGTCCACACAGATTATATTAACCAGATGACTGCCAAATATGTGCCTCCATAGGGCTGTAATGGGGGAAATGGAGTAAGTCCTTTGATTTGGGATACCTAAACTTCACCATCTATAAAATGGGACCTAAACATGTGTTTCTCAGAGGTGGAGTGAAGATGAGGTGAAAGGTTCTCTGAAATCTCCAGAATGTGGGGCATTATCTTAGTGCTGAGTACAACTCTTAGAGATAATGACTGCTATTAGTACCGCAAGGGAGGTGAAGCACATTTAATGCAAAGGAAAGTGATGCTATTTTGAACAAGGTTCACACAAGGGTGCATGTTATATGCATTTAGCTTGAAGATAGAGTGACAAGGATGGAGGAAGTAAAATAATTCTACCAGTAGGCTGAAATGCTCCATGCCTGTGCTCATGTTTTATGTGAAGATGAACTGATAATAAGAATTTTGTTCATGAGAAATCAAAATGCTTCTACATTTTCAGTATTGAATATTTAGGAAAATAAATGAATGTTGGTGACTTGGTTTAATTATCCCCCTCCATTCCAACCCAAATAAGCTCTTTCCTCTTTTAGGAGATTAGTACACATTTAGTCCACTTTTTTGTACACTTTGTACATTTATTGATTTTTATATTTATTCTGCTGTACAATGATAATTTATATTCAGAGATGCACAAGATCTTCAATCTATCAAAAATATTATATCTCCAGGGTACCCACAGGAAACATAGACAAGCACTTATTTACCCATTTTACTTAATTATATCCTGCCTCATTCCCCAAAGGATTTATAGGAGTTTATAATGAGACATATAATGAGAAATATTTAAAATAAATTTAAACTCAGGTAATAAGAAAATAAGGTTGAAAAATAAGACCAGGCATAAATTATGTTAGTAAAAGCAATTTCAATGTAATTCACTACAGTTTTATTTAAAACCTAGGGAAGATCTCATGGCATTTGACAAGCTGAATCTAAAAGACATATAGAATAGTAAAGACACATGTAAATCTAAAAGACATATTGAAATGAAATGAAATTTGGCTACAAATAGCCAAAGCAACATTTTTGAAGAAGAACATCATGAGGGAAATTTTACCCTTCTGGGTAGAAGGTCATAGGAAGCTGGGGCACATTGGGCAGTATAATATTGTACAGGATCGAGAAGCACCCTACAGAGTCAACTAACTGATGTGCGTGGAAACCTAGTCCGTGATAAAGCTAGCTTAACAAAATAGCAGGAAAGATGAACTATTGAGTAAATGGCATAGGCAGAACTGGCTATCCATTTGTAAAACATAAAATAGATTCAGCCCTCTCTGTCGTACAATGCTCCCAAATCAAGTCCAGGTGGAACATTGACCCAACGGTAGACTGAGGCACTGGATAAAGCTTAGGAAAAAAGATAGAAGAATGCCTTCATGGTATTAGCATAGAATAGGACACCTCAGACAAAGACAGAAAAAAGTAAAAAAGGGAAAAAATATCAATGTAATTGCATTAAAAGTACAACATTTTGTATAAAAAGGAAAAAGGAAGGGAGGAAGGAAAGAAGGAAGAGGAAACTATAGACTAGACTCAAAACTTAAAAGACTTGAAACTTACAGACTTAAAACCTACACAACACAGATTAATTTCAATAATATATAATAAATCATATACATGTAACGTATATGTATAATATATAATAACATACATATGCATGTATATGCAATGAATAGTATATAATTAATTAGAAAAACAAACTTCAATAGAAAAGTGAAATGGGGAAAGGATGAACCAGAAATTTTTGGTAGAGGAATCCAAACATCTGAAAAAAATGTTTAAACTCACTAATGTGGTAATAGAAATACATATGAAAAGTAGAGGGGCGCCTGGGTGGCTCAGTCGGTTAAGCATCTGACTCTTGATTTAGGCTCAGGTCATGGTCTCAGGGTCATGGGATTGAGCCCTAGGCTGAGCTCCACACTCAGCAGGGAGTCTGCTTCTCTCCCTCTGCCCCTCCCCCTGCTTGCACACCTGCACACACACTCTGTCTCCAATCAATCAATCAATCTTTAAAAAAAAAGAAATGCACATGAAAAGTACAGTGATATACTATGTCACTCACATCAGATGGGGGAAAAAGTCTATGGAAAATGTCAATTGTGAGAAAAAATATGAGAAATGAGAATCATCAAACAATCAGTACAATTACTTTGGTGATGACTGCTAAATGGGAAGATGTGCTTACCCCATGACTCAGCAATTCCATTTTTAGGAATATACTCTACAAAAACTTTTGCAAATGTGCACATGGAGGCCCATATAAATAAATTGGTGAACGTTAAATGTTCCTTAATGGGAATATGCATGCATACATTTTGGTGTGCTTATGGAATGGGATATACTGTATGCCAGTTAAAAGACAAAAGGAGCACTTCAAGTATCAAAACGGATACATCTCATAAATGTAATGTTGAGAGAATAAAATAAGTTTTACAAAGATTGATAAGATAACATTTATCTAAAGTTCAAAAAATAACAAAATAGTACTTTGTATATTTTATAGAAACATGGTAAATCAATCAAGATTTATGAGAAAAATAAGCACTAAATTAATGATAACGATTTCCAAAGAAGGCAGAGTCAAGAGGGCCTCAACTTTATCTGTAATTTTTGTTTTATATAAAAAATTTAAAAAACAATGGACAAGCAACCCAACAGAAGATGTGCAAAATTAACAAGCGTTTTATAGGGAACACAGATAATCAATAGACATGAAGAAATACTCCACTTCATGAGTCACCATAAGAATTAAAATCAAGACCAGAATGAGATGCCATTTTGTACCTATTTTATTGGGAAAAATTAAGAAATCTAACTTACTAAGTGTTGAAGATTCAGGATCATTTCTGATGGAAGTAGTAATATACTGTTGTAGTCTTCCCAGTCTACAACAGTATATTACAACGAGTCACAATATATCTTAATACATAACAGTGTATCAGAATGTCACAGTATATCACAATGTGTCATAGTGTCTCACAGTATACCATAGTATATCCAAGTATATCACAACATAGAGGTGGATATTATTACAGACTGTCCAAGCAACTCCACTGCTAGGAGTATACTCAAAAGCACCAAAAGACACCTGTGAGAATGTTCATCACTAGTTCTTGTAATAATAAAAAAAACTGCAAACAAACCAAAATCATGCAAAACTGAGGCATGTCCTCAAAGTGGAACAAGTCAGCGGTGAGTGGATCAGAGCCACATGTAACACACAGGTGAATTTGGTAATATAATATTAAGTGCCTGGAACATCTCAGAAAACTTCATGCATCATGATATTCTTTTAGTGATGGTCAAAACCAAGTAAAACAATATATCAATTGAAAACAGCATACCAACTTGGTGTGTGTGTGTGTGTGTGTGTGTGTGTGTAATTCATAATAATGATTTGTCGACATGGAGCTTAAGCATACAGAGTAACTAGATCAATTCAGCTCAGTTCACTTAATATTTATCGAGAGCTTATTATGTACAAGGCACTGTGCCTAGTGCTTGGGATACAAAAGTAAATGTGTCCTACAGAGATAGTTTATGCCCTCGTGGGGTTTCCTGGTGTGTAAATTGTATCATTTGGCACAGCTCTTGAGCTTTTTGGTTTGACTCTTGGTTATTTCTTCCATATCTGTAAATAACTTATATGTCAACAGGGTTCTTGGTATCATGTGAAGATGATTATAAAACATTGCACATTTTTGTACACACATATGTACCCACCCACTTTCCTTCAATAACTTTCCTTCACATTTACTGAGATGCTAAGTACCGGGCATGGTCCCAGGTAATAGAGTTCATTGCTTTTGTGCAAAAGGTTAAAGTACTCGTGTGAACACATGGTGCATTACTCTATTCAGTTAGCTCATCTGGTGACTCATATTGAAAGCTCAAGGAAACAGCCTGTGGACCTACATTTCTATTTCTTTTTTTCTAACTGTACTCAGCACAGCTGTGGGTGAGCTCATGTTAGTTCAGATTTGGGGGCTGCTCAGAGCAGAAACTCATTCATGCTACCTCAAGCAATGGGATTCCACTTGGGGATATAGATGATATCAAGGGAAACAGACTCTCAGGGGATGAGTAGATGTATCTGAGCCAGGGCATTAGAGAAGTGATTTATACGGTCCTTGTGGTCCCCAAGTGGCTGAAGGGACTATGGTCCTCTTCTATCTTCTCATTGTTTTCTGTGCTGACTGCCACACAACATCATGAGTCATCTCTCTCACCGTTGAGGAACTACTCAAGAAGTTAATACTTTCTTCATGGGCCTGTTGCTAACATTAAATGGGCTAATGGATACAAAATCCTTAAAATAGAGCCTGGCATTTTGTGAACATTGTGATATTCCTGTTTATTTTTGTTGTTACTGTCTCAAAGTTTCAGTCAACTAACACCCTGAGTTTATCCATCACTTACACTTATTTGGTGCCCTCACAGCTTTCCTTCTCCAACATTTAATCTTCTCAGACTAAAAGTGTCAAAGAGGCAATCTAACTGGTACTGGTGCAGGTTTGGGTTTTTTTGTGTGTGTTTTTTTGTTTTGTTTTGTTTTGTTTTGTTTTTGTTTTTTGCCAGGCCCCATCATGGTCTGCTGGCTACCTTGATGATAGGCCTTTGAGACTGCCTACCCAATTAGGATGGCTGGAGCCTTCTGGAACAGTGGATGGCACCCAGCTCATGGAACAACCTCAGGCTTCTCCCTTAGTACAGACTGTGGCCTTGGTAGTTCTTCAGAAGGGACCGTGGCTGGTCTTGGAGGGCAGGCACTGAAGCTGACCTGTTTTGCACGTGCTTATTTTCCCTTATACAAATCATTTATATAAAAAATTAACTTAGTGGAGTCATACTAATCCCCAAATACAAAATCAGTGATATGGATTTGGAGTCACTGTACCCATCTACCAAAGAAGTTTTACGAGAACATCTGTTTTAGCTCTGGAGTCTTTCTGCACAGATGGAAATCGTGCCTCAATCCACTTTAGAATCATTCTGAATCAAGTATAAGTCAGATCAAAATAATCTTTAATAAATTTTGGATTTACCCAGATAAATTTATGACTAACACCAACCAAAATAAATTGACCTAACACTTGTTTTTCAATGTCTACATACATTGAAAATATCTAAAAGCCAATATATATTGGAAATAAGTATGGATCTTGGAGTCAAAGGACTCAAGGTTGAATCCTGACACTGTCACTCAATAGTGGGTGACTTTCTGCAAGTAATTTAACTTCTCTGAGACAAATTCCCTTAGTTTTGAAGTTTTTCAATATTATTAGCACAGCCATGTTCTAGAAACACAAAATAACACATTAAAAAAAAGAGAGCTTCCAAGTCAAATACCAGAGATAGAGTAGGCTAAAATAAATGAAAAATAAAATTGGAAATTCTTTATTACTCATGTTACTGATTTGTTTTTGTTATTTCTCAGAATATGACACATTCCATGAGGATGAAGGTATAGGAATATAACCTAAACATATGTCAACTGAACAAAACACAACATAAGGTTTTTCTATTGACTGACTTAACCAATGCAGGTTATATCTTTGTTTTTTGTAGGCAGAATGACTAACTGGGTACTAAAAGATCTCTACTACTTTTACATCTACTTTCTCCAATTATATTGAGGATATGCAAAACACAGGTGAGTGAAGAATTCCTGATCTGATTGAAGTGTCTTACAGACCAGAGTTTTAGTTTGTACAAGGGTATATATGACTCTTTCCCAAGTTATGGATCCTTCAGTGGAGTTATTACTATGTGGTTTTTAAGTTGTATTTTTAAACAGCGGTATACCTTAGAAGCATTTGCTCTTTGGAGCAGCTAAAGATATTACCTAGTACATTTGAATGAATTTTTCAGATAGCGAGTATAGGATACATCGTGGCGCTAAGGCCTTCTTCACGGTTGACATAGGTGAGGAGGGGGAGGGGCGGGAGTGAGCTGCTGAACTACCCGGTCTCCCCACCTGGGCCTGGCCTTTCTGTGCTCATGGAGGAAAAGTCCAATGCCTACAGCAGCCAATGAACATGCAGTGGGAAATCCAGGTGGAATAAAGCAATTTCTGTTTCCCATCAGCACAGCCTCCAAGCAGCAATTATAGATGAAACCTGAATCTGGAAAGCCTCACTAATGGGGATGCAGCAATTGGCAGAGCTGTGATTTTTCACAACCTAATGTATGGGAATGTCTCTCCTCTCTCCTCCACCTGTGCCTCAACCTCCCCTGGTCGGGCCTTCGGTGCCAATCATCACCCTCTGCCTCGCCTCTGGGACTTCCATCTTCAATCTGCCCAGAAATTATAATAGCTCTATACTGAAAAGTATGTACGTATAATATATATTATTATAGGGATTATAAATAAAAATTATTTAATCCCCACAGCAATCTCACAAATAGTTACTATTAGACTTAATTTATAGATGAAAAAAATACGAGGTTTGGAGATGTTAAATAATTAGTTGGCCAAGGTTGCACAGTTAGTTACTAACTTGGGAGTCAAACTCAGGCCCTTCTGTTTCCAGAGTCCCAGTCTTGTGATGCTGCTCTGAGCGGGCAGGGCAAGTGGGATCCGCACAGAGAGAAGGAGGAGGGTACCTATGGGTGCCAGGGAGTGTATGTCTGTGTTGGGAGTGACGATCTCCAGTACCTCTAATCTTGCATTTGCAAGTCTGTATTTATTTTCCCCTTGTTAGGAGTTTGCCTACACTTGGGGTGTCAGCAAACTGGGGTGGGCTATTGGGGTGAATATTTTTGGTTATATGTCTTATGGCTAGCCTTTCCAATAACACAGACAACTGTGAGAGAAAATGGCATGTCTTTTCTTATTACGGTTTTCAAAAAGTGAAAAACAAACAAAACTTTTCTTTAGCTAAACAACCAAGAATCAACATTACTCAGTATTGCTAATTTCAGCAGACAGTTTCCAGCTTGGAAACATGTTACCATTTAAAACTCATTTTTAGGTTGGTTGTTTAAAATTCAGACCACATTTTCAGAAATAGTATTATAAATGGCAATTTGGTTTCCAGGCTACCTTATAAAAACCTACTTAACCCATAACATAGCTCAAATGTTTTGTATTTCTAATAAAAATAGTAGAGAATAATGCTATTGCAATGCTGGCAATTAAAATAAATAATATTCATGGGCTAATTAACTTTTACATAATTTGCATGACCTATAGCTTGAGGAAACCCATTATAGTATAAGAGCTAAGAAAGAGCTTGCCCTGGTGTCAGAAAGTCTGGTTCAAATATTAGCTCTATGGACTACTGTGTGACCATGGGACAAGGTGTGACTCACTAAGCCTGTTTACCTAACAGTAAAATGGGGGTAAAAACTTCATATGTTTGGTGTGAGGATTCAACGAGATAATGTGTGTGTACAGGACAAGTGTTACGGGGTTTAACACACAAAGTTCCCAGGGAATCATAGCTGTAGTGGATAGGATTGATACCTACTGAGGAGCAAGCCCTTCCCACTGGACAGGCACTATGCCAAGGATTTTGCATATAAATTAAACCTAATAGCCCAGAGAGTAAGTAGCTCTATTTTTTTTTAAAGATTTTATTTATTTGAGAGAGAGACAGAGATAGCGAGAGAGAGCACAAGGAAGAGGGAGAAACAGACTCCCCGCTGAGCAAGGAGCTCGACGTGGGGCTCGATCCAGGACCCTGGGATCATGACCTGAGCCGAAGGCAGACGCTTAACTGACTGAGCCACGCAAGCGCCCCTAGTAGCTCCATTTTTATAAAATCTAGGCTCTCCTAGATTAAATAACTTTGTCCAAAGTCCCACACAGAAATGTGTCAGCTTGGGGCTCCTGGGTGGCTCAGTCTGTTAAGCATCTGCCTTCAGCTCAGGTCATGATCCCAGAGTCCTGGGATTGAGCCCCACAGGGGGCTCCCTGCTCAGTAGGGAGTCTGTTCGCCCCCCCCACCCCGCTTTCATGCTCTTTCTCACTCTCTCTTTCTCTCTTAAATAAATAAAATCTTAAAAAAAAAAAAGAAATGTGTTAACTTGAGTGGACCACAGGGTGCCCAGATTTTTGGTCAAATGTTATTCTGGGTGTGTCTATGAGGGTGTTTCTGGATGAGATTAACACTTGAATTGGTAGACTGAGTAAAGCAGATTGACCTTCCCCAATGTGGATGGGCCTTATCTAATCTGTTGAAGACCTGAAGAGAACAAAAAGGCTGAGTAAGAGAGAATTCTTTCTCTCTCTCTTTCTCTCTTGCCTGACTTTCTTTGAGCTGGGACATTGGTCTTCTCTCCTGTCTTGAGATTCAGACTCACACCATTGGCTCTTTCGGTTCTCAGGCCCTTGGATGATGACTGGAACTACACCCTTGGCTCTCCTGGGTTTTCATCCTCCCAGCTGCAGCACATCTTGGGACTTCTCAGTTTCCGTGATCATGTGAGCCAATTCCTTGTAATCAGTCAGTGTGTGTGTGTGTGTGTGTGTGTGTGTGTGTGTGTGTGTGTCTGGCTATCTATCTCTTCCTGTCTCTCTCCTATATTGGAGAATACATATATATGTGTATCTATATGTAAATATATTCTATGGTCTCTCTCTCTCTATATATATATATATATGCAGAGAGAGAGAGAGAGAGAGAGGTGTATATATCCCTTATTTGTTCTGTTTCTCTGGAGAACCCTGGCTGTTACAGTCACAAAGATGGAAGAACTAGGTCTAGAACCCAGGTCTGTAGGTTTGAAAGCTGAGACTCCTTAGAAGTCAGGCTGTGACTCCCTTAGGGTCCACGGTTTGGACTGCACAGTTCTTACCCTATGCAGGGCTCCAATGCCCAGGGCAGGGATGGGGGCCATCGGGGTTATCTGGTCAGGAGCGGGGAGGAGAAATGGTGGGGAAGAACATTCCAAACTGGGCAACTGTATGAGCCAAGGCAGAAATGGATTCCCAACTCTTATCAATTGTTGCCTAATTTAACTTTGGAGTTCTGCCCAGGCTTACTTTGTTTGGAGACTTCTAACTTACTCCACAACTTGGTAGTAGGAACCCGAAGTCCTCCCAAGTACACATGACTGGAGGGCCTCCAACACCACACCTGGTGCACAGTAGGTGCATGATAAACCTTGTTCACTCTGAGTATGCTCTCGTCACACTTACACCATTTTTTTCTGCTGCTTCCAATGAGTTTAACTTCCTTGGGAGTGGATCGTAAAGCCTTTGATTTCTGGAGGTTCCCTCACCAGCAGAGTGCCAATGTTCACCTCTGAACTTCAAAGTGACTTCCTGTGTGATGGAGCAGAGGAAAGATGTAAATTTGCTACCTATAGATGCCAAGAGAGAAATTAAAAACTGCACATACTCACACCCTGAACTGTAACCCATAACTTCACACTTTTCCTGACTGGAAGGAGGCTCTGTCCTGCTTTACTAACTTGGCTTCAGACTTTTCCATTTCAGGAATTGATTCTTGACAGATGGTTTCATTATCTTCAATACAATGATCATCTTTATTTATTTAAGTGTCCCTAATGAGTCAGCTCTTGAGCTTGGTTTTACTTCTCTCTCTTCTGACTCAGGAAATTCTTTAGAATACAGTTGACCTCTGAACAACATGGGTCCGAACTGCATGGATTCACCTATATGTAAATGTTTTTCAATAAATACAGTACTAATAAACAAGTACAGTACTGGAAGTGTATTTTCTCTTTCTTATGATGTTCTTAGTATTTTCTATTCTCCATCTTACCTTATTTTAAGAATATATATGCAATGCACAGAACATATAAAATATGTGTTAATCGACCATTTATGTTATTGTTCAGGCTTCCATTCAACAGTAGGCTATTAGTAGTTAAGTTTTGGGGAAGTCAAAAGTTATACATGAATTTTCAACTGCATGGGGGAGTTGGTGTCCCTAACTCCTGCATGGTTCAAGGGTCGACAGTATAGTACATACAATTTAAGCTTAACAGAAGGAACCTCTTCACATTAAAACATTGGCAAAGTTAACAAAATGCAGACTACTAAATCAAATCCACCTAAAAATTAAGTATCTATGGATTAAGAGAAAGAAAGCCATCCTAGAAAATCTGGGAAACACAAAAAAGTAAAAAGCAGATCAAGCTTTTGCAAGTAGCACTAGCTGAAGACAACCACCTCCACTACCATTCTGGAGAAACCTTCTCTGGTCTTTTCACTCTGTGTTTCTGTTTGGTGGGTTGGTCTGGCTTTTCTCTTCTGCAGCTTTATTACAATGAAGTAAAAGAGATTTGGGTTCAAAGCAGAAGTGCACTCTGGAGAGTCCCCTTCCTGCCTTTGCCATAGCCACCGCCTTGTCCAGTTCTGCAGGTGCTGCTGGTTAGGAAAATCCTAGAAAACTCAGGATGCTGAAACCCAACTCAGGGTTTCTTCACTGGAATTCATTAGTTTCATGTTGTTACTCAGACTTCCTGACTGGTTGAGGTCAGTCTTGAAAAGGTGACAACATTATCTGCTCAGGCCCCAGCTGCCATGTTCTTTTTTCCTTCCACATGCTTTTTCTCTGTACAGAACTTTTGACACTGAAGTAGATATTTGTACATGAAAATGATACACAGTATTCTGAGAGAGCCTGGAATCTCTCCCCTTATCTACTTCCATGTGGCTGTTGACAACAGAGATATATAACTTCTAGGGTACATCCAACACACAAAAGGGTGGAACATCCATATATCACCCACTTCTTTCTCTCAAGAATACTTTCCTAATTTTTGCAATCACTTGGCAGGTCTATATTTCACTGTTTAGCCACTTTCTCCCCATCACTGATTGCTGATATAAATGTGGGTAGCAAAGAATCATTCTTAAGACTTTTTCCTGGGCTTTAGAATTGCTACCAATTGCTTTGACATAAAAACTACAAATGAAAATATGCTCCACAATGAATGGAGTAAACAGGGGACTTTTAGAACCCAATAAATTGGTGTCTAGAAATAGGTTTTCCATCTGTGCTCAGCTTCTTGGCAAAACATGTGCATTTTCACTAACCTATGTGCTAAATTACTGAGTTTTACTGCATTTTAAATTATTTCATATCCAACCCATAGTTGCAGAGATATGTGGCAATTATCCAATTTTTTTTTTTTTTTGGCCTAAGTTTTACTCTTCTATGGATTAGGACAGAAGCAGACTTAAAGCAGAGCTTTACTGGTCAAAATCTACATTCCGCCCAGGCCAACTGCAAATACAATACTTTAGTGTTTGGCAGTTGCCTAGTGAAATTGCCAAAAAAAAAAAAAAAATGTTTAGGACAATTCTTTACCCCCATTAATGAATGACTCCCAGGAGAAGGAAATAATGTAAAACTCAACATATGCCAACAGCTGTTGTGAATATGAATAGTCGTTCAGGCTTGATTAAAGTCATCAAATCTTGTTCCCCCATTCTACCACGCACTCCAAGTAGAGCAGTGCATGAGTTGTGACTAATGGCAAGGACAGTAACTTTAAAACAAAGTAAACATCTAGACAAATGTCATCTGTCAAAAAAATTGACTTGAACTGCTGTACACACATTCCAGTGACCATACCAATTCCTCAGCTTCTCTAGAATTCCTCTTTTGAGTTGGTTGGAGCCATACAGAAAAATCATACATGTTATATTATGATAATTAAGTCTACTCCCAAGGACAAAGATCCATTACCATTGATTATGTTCTCAAAACTGGATCTATTTGTGGGTTACAAATAAGCCTAGCTAAAAACAAACTCATGTAACCATTGACTGCTTTGATTATTGCCTGTAGATGTATGTTAATCTACACCACACAGGTCCCATGTTGCACCCTGAAATTTGAAAATGTCCAGACACCTCTGGAGGGGCTGTAAGGAAGGTCTGTCATGGTTCCATTTGCATTGAAACAGACAGCCACCAAGAAAATAAGACTCGTGGGAAGCCTACATTTAAGCCAGGCTAAGGACAAGACATCACTGTTACAAGTGACACTGCAGAGCCTTCTATGGTATCTGTCACTTACATAAATTTCTGGGGAGGAGGGGGATAAGGCTGCAATTACAATTAAAAGTGCTGCTTCACTAAGTGTTGCAAGTCCTCAGTAGTAGAGTGTGGGGTAGTGACAGATCGCCTAGTTCTTCAATGTTTGAAACAATTTTTCATGGAGCCTTCTTATAAATCCTTTCATAATACTTATCTGGAGAATATAAATTATCACAACAGGTTTTTTTTTTTAAGATTTTATTTATTTATTTGAGACAGAGAGTGAGTGAGAGAGAGAGAGAGCACACAAGCGGGGCGGGGGGGGGGGCAAGGCAGAGGGAGGGGGAGAAGCAGACTTCCCTGCTGAGCAGGGAACCTGATGTGGGGCTTGATCCCAGGACTCTGGGATCATGACCTGAGCTGAAGGCAGATGCTTAACCGACTGAGCCACCCAGCACCCCAAGAGGTTTTTGTTTTGTTTGGTTTTAACAAAAGCACTATGATGTAGTAGCTAAGAGCACAGACTTTGAAGTGAGGCTGGTGTAAATCTGAATCCCAACCCCACCACTCACTAGATAGGTGACCTCAGGTTGGTCACTTGCCCACTCGAAGACCCAGTTTTCTGGTCTATACCAGAAAGAATGCTGGTTAAATACATAGCACATTATCTGATCACAGATTTCTAGATTGCTCAACACAAGTCCTGGGAAATTAAATCTGCCTCTAATTTTCTAGTTAATTTGCCAACTACTAAAGAAAGGCTCCTATTGGTCAGATAACTACCTGTATAATAGCCCTGTAGCTTAAAATTGGCCAGGACTTTTTTTTTTTTTTTTTAAATCGACCCTTCAGAGCAGTGTCCTGTGTTTCTTTGGTTCTTTGCTTGTGACCTCTTGTCCTGTGGCTCCTCTGGGGGTAGCAGTTGTGGTTTGAAGCAGTGATGGTTCTTATTAGACCCAATTTCATTTAACCCTATAGTCTCTAAATCTCATCCAGAAATTATTCTTTTTCTTCTACAAACTCTATGATCTTTCTCGCTGATTTGTGATTTGTTCTGGACACTGTGTGTTTAACATTCTACTCCTTTAACCTCTTTCCATCACAGGGCCAAATCATCACCCGCGCTTTGGAAATGTTCTAGTCAGACTGAAAAGAGCAGAGTCAATTCTCCACTTCATCATTTCTTTCCCAGAAATCTCTTCTCTGATCTCCTTGCCTCCAAACTTACGGTCCTTCCAACTAGAGCAGGAATCATTCTTCTAGAGACAAAAATTACAATTTCTCTTCTCATCCTTTCCCCTTTAAATAGCTCAGTGGTTCTCCAGGCCCTTCAAGATGAAGGCTGAACATCCTTGCATGGCCTACACCATTGATTCCTGGCAGCCTAGTTCATGCCTCTTTCTTGATTGGCTTTTTCCATGCTGTGGTTCCTCCATGCCCTTCGCCTGGCCATGCTCCATCTTGCTTTGGTGTCTTTGCTCATTCTGGTGCCCTGGCCTCCAGAGTGCTTACCCTTTTCCTGCTCCTCATCCTGACCCCACCTCACTCCCTACAGTCCCATCAGGTACCCCTCGTATACGATCTGAAGGACTTACGATGCAGATTAATGGAGATAAAGCACGTAGAAATACACAATACACGGTGGCTTTCAATAAATGTTCATTCTATTGCGGTGATACAAAAACAACTCTGAACACTACCTAGCCTGTTTCTGGGTTGCCTTTCAGAGTTTCTTCAAAAATTATCCTTTCTTGAACTTGGTGCTTTCCCATTTCTTGTTGCAAACATATTGAGCATCTTGTCGGCTGTATGAATTATTATCCAACTGAAATGTATTTTCTGAAACATTCTTATCAGCCCTTTATTCTGGGATAAATGTGGCCTTATCTATCCCCTAAATAGATAGGGTTCTAAAGATCTTTCTAAATGCCTCTTCCAGCTCTAACATTCTTTGATTGTAAGATTTATTTTTGCAAAACTCCTTAACATAGATGAAGTCAAATTTCTGGAACCTGATTATAGAATTTAAAGATTATCCAGGGCCTTGGTTCCTCCTCCTTCTTCGCCCCCTCCTCCTCTCCGCTGCCTGCCCTTTAGCCATTTTTACTACTCACAAACTCCTCCAAGCAGGGAGGAAGAAAGGAGAGGCGATGCTAACACAGCTTTAGTAAAATGCATGATGGAGGGGTTGAAACTGTTCGTTGGAAAAGATTTCTCAGATTCATCATCCCTCCACCTCTTTAGACTGGCCAACGATAAGGTAGCCTGACAATTACTCTGCTTCCTCTAATTTTTAAAAAAATCAAAGTGTTTGGTCTACATAATTGCTCAGCTCCCTGCTGTGATCCTCTTCAGTGTGCTCAACCTCAACACCTCCTTGGCAATGCTCTTTTTCCTTAACTTGCTTGGGGGTTGACTGTCCTGCTTCTCCCTCCCTCCCTGTCACACTCACATCCCTCTATTTTGATGAAATATGGAATGAAGGATGTGAGGACCTGAAGGCTTGGAACATTTAGCTGTTTCAACCTGGCATCTTCTATTCCCCTAAGGAAACCTTCCTGAAATTGCCAGTGAATGCTATAAAGAGATCTCCTCATTGTAATGTCTGAAACTGACCTGGGGATTTTATGTAGAACTCTGCAATGTCAGCATCTGCTTACTGCCACATATTCCACACACAGCCCCTTTTATAGCTTTGACTTAGAGCCAACTTCTGTTTCCAGCTCCAGTGCCAAGAGCCAATGGCTGCTCAGATTTAAGACAGCTTATTCTGCCCCAGAATTTTTTTTTTTTCCAATTCAGCTGACAGAGGCAGAGCCCTGGGGTCCTTAATTATCCGAGGGAATATCATGACACTGCTTGCAGAATGAGATTGGGTCCTGGGAATGAGGCTGAATGCTTCTGTTCTTATGATTTTGCTGCCCAGGGTCTACAGTTTGTCACAAGTGTCTTGCACAGCTCAGGGGTCCCACAAGGCAAACTAGTGAGTCCTGTTCTGGTTTGAGTTTAACCATTATTGACTTGTTTTCTTTCTTCTTCTTACCCGTGGCCAGGAGTGTTTTGGCAAAGTTTATCAGACTTGAATTGGGGCGGGGAGGACATACGTATAATGTATGATCAAAACCTTTTCTAAACTGTTTGGCACCTTATGTCACTTCATAATACAGTAGCTCCCAGGAATTGGTCTTGCTCCCAGTCCGTGAATTCTGAGAGAAGTCAGGTAGAGGGCCTGCTGTCATGAGGATTGGGATCTGGGCACATTGTAGAGCAGTGTCCTTGATTAAGGTAGCTACCCTCCTTTTGAATGGTAATAGCACAGAATACTTCTTAATTGTGTTCAATATGTGTGTATTACTTCACATAATTGTTACAATGGCCTGATTCGTTTTGTAATAGTTTTATCCCCGTTTTACAAATGAAGGGGAAGAAAAGCGGTTACGTGATCTCTCTAAGGTCAAAGAGCTGGTAGGAGGTAGGACTGGACATTGTACCGTAATGATCTGTTTTCAGAGCCAATGTCTGTACCAGTATTTCATACCGTTGCCTCTCCTTTGATTACTTCAACAAGTTATGGTTTTCCTATTCAAGTATAAAGCAGTGACTATGCTTTGGATAAGGCCTGGTAGGACATAGCTATCTCAACTGGAGGTGTGGTGGCTGGGTAAGTTCTGTCTTTAATTCAGCAAATATTCACCAAGTGTCTTACCAAAGCCTGGCACTGAGTTAGATCTGGCCATGGTCTTATGGGGGACACAGGCTCTGAGCAAGTTCTTATATTGCTAGAAAGCAATTGATCAGGCAACATGGTAGGTCATGATGAGGTCTCAGTCCTGAGGATCACCTGGAGACTGAAGGATGAATAGGAGTTAGTCTATGGTGAGCCTGGCAAGAATGTGCTAGGTGAAGAAGAGTGTGTTCAAAGCCTGGAGGCCAACTAGACACAGTTAACCAAGGTTCTTTGGTTCTCCAGAAATCACAGAGGAGCCAAAGCACCCAGTTGTGACTCCTAATCTGCATGTGAGGAAGGTGTGTGAGCACCCAGGCTGGGACCCCAAGGCAGATCAACTTTGAGTGCCACCCCTGGCCAACTTCCTGCCCAGCCCACTTCTATGGAGATACAAGGAAGCATGGAGGCCTCTTTCTGAGTTTCAGTTGCTCCAGGGAATCATGTGGGTGGGTCAGGGGTAAAGTGAGTCCAGACCACTGTGAATCAGCACAGGGTCTTCAGCAATGTGAGGTCAGGATGGATTCTAACATAAACATAAAGCAAATCCATCCAGCTCACCAGTTAGAGGAGAAACCCAGTTTTCCAATGGGAAGTGATCTTGTGTTGTTGTTGTTTTACAAATATTTTTCAGTTTGTGATTCACTAATATTTGAAATCTTGGGAAAGAAACTGCTATAGGAAGGATCAGGGCTATCCACGAGGAATACACATGAATGATCCTGATGCATTTTGTTTCTGGGGACTCGGTGACACCTGAGTCACCAGCGGGGAATCACTTATCCCAGCACCCCTCTGATATTTGAGTGCCTACCACATCCCGGGTACAGTACTGTTGGTGTACCATGGTTTCTGGAGGGGAAAGTCCAGGGAAGGGAGAAAAGATGTAAAAAATGAGCTAGGGGAAGTCTGAGGATAAAGCTCACCTGCTTTCCAGGTGTATGTACTGGGCATACGGGGCCAACAGCTCAGGCACTGAGGAAGAAGTGCTGACATAACGAAGATAATAAATGTTCTGAGATTTCATCACCATCAAAGAATTCTGACACATTACTGCAAGGGCTTAGCTGTCTCTGATTCATATTTCTCCTCTGCTATGGGATCATTTGGTTTTTGAGCGTGTAGAATTACTGACTGATTTCTTTCTGGTCAGATTCTTTTTAGCTATACACAGACCCTTCTTGTAATGAAAACCAGGTTTCCTGTTACAGTTAGCTTTACATTCAGGTACCATGTTGCTGTCTGGAATGAGCAAGTGTCGAGTTTGAGTCATATTTTCCACACGGATGCTAAGCCTCCATGCTTCCTATGTCTGGTATTGAAGGGGAGTTTAGGAAATAAAAACTGTGTCTAGGTCAGAAAATTTATTTCCCACCCAAAGGGTTAATTGCCTTCTCCAAAGACATGGAGTTACCGAGGCTGCTTTCCTGAGCGGAGAGAGCATGAAAGCCTTCTAGGTCACCATCAGTGAATGCTTTGTGAGAGGCTGGCCTTGCTTGGTGGTTGGACAGTGGATCCTTCTCTCTGTTGGCCATGGCGCTGGAGGGAAGCCTGAAGAAGTCATCTGATGTTCAGTATCTCAGAGAACCTTATTTCGATCTGCCTTCAAAGACTCACAGAAGATCTTTAGGTCCTGGATTGAAAGGGTCAAATTGGGAAGAAAAACATTACTGGAAATTATTCTTCTCAGGGGCCAAGTGTAAGTAGGAACAAGTGTTTGGTTAAAAGTCCAATAATCGGCACATGTCAAAGTTTCATGTTAATGTGAAAATTATTTGTGGACACAGTAACCAGACTTTTTTGTTGTTAGTGAAAAGACTGAATAAACGTTAAAAATAGTTACTGGGGGCGCCTGAGTGTTCAGTTGTTTGAGCATCCAACTCGGTTTTAGCTCAGGTCATGATCTCAGGGTCATGAGATTGAGCCCCGCATCTGGCTCCATGGTCAGCGGGGAGTCTTCCTGAGATTCTCTCTCTCTGGGACTAATGTTTGAAAGGTAGAATACACACACATAAAAATACACATATATATTTACACACACATATATAAGAAGGGCAAGATCAGAGGGAGAATTATTTCAAAAGTTTGGTAGTACTTTGAATCTACCTGCTTAGAAAGAAGTAAAAATTGCCTTTTAGTGAGGAAAACCCCTTAAGGTAATTAAAAAAAAAAAAAAAAGAACAAGGCCACTTGGTCATAGCTTAGATAGGAAAGAGCATCACGGGAATTTGGCAATCCCAGTAGCCAGAGAAAACTCGAGAGGGGATAAGCCTGGGAGGTAGAGGGACATGGTGCTGAATGGCTTGTGGGTTTTATGTATGGAGGTGCCTAGAAGTGAATTTGAAGTTATTTCTTAACTGGTGCTGTAGTTATTCTCAGCCACCCCAAATCTTTACAGTTCAATACTCTGGTGTTGAACCTTTGGAGGATGGAGAAAGAAGGGGCTAAGAACAGCAGGAAGAATGGCATCAGACCCAGAAGCGAAGATGGAGGGGATGAGCAGCCTGCAAGCCTGGATGGTAGGGTGGAAAGGGAAAAAGCTCCTTTCTCCCAGATGTATTTGCAAATGACACCAGAAAGTAGGAGTAGGACAGGGAGGGGAAGGGTAAACCCTAAGGTCACTCCTGCACTCATGCCTTCTTTGGAATCCCAAGAATATTTCCAGTAGTCACCACGTTGCTGTGTCACCTCCCACACACTGCTGAAAGGTAGACATCTTCCTAGAGCTTTAGAGTTGTTGCTTGGATGTGAAAAGTCTGAATATTTGTGTGGTTGCTAAGTGGAGTTTGACCCCTAGGGGGTGATCATACCATATGGTAAAGGGGCGGGTGCGGGGAAGGCAAAAACAAAGATCAGAAAACAGTTGTCAGTCCTCAGTTCCCACTTTCAGTCCCAGCTGCTGGGTAATGACACACAAGCACCCACATGGGTCCAACGGCATCTTCTAGTTACGTCCCCTGGACTGCAGGGCACATTATTCCCTGGACCTGGAGTCTGAGGACTTCCTGATGCAAGAAGCTCAGGAGGGGTGCTCCGGCCCCTCTGTCACTCAAGGGAGGCTTGGGAGTGAGGGTGGGGTGGGATGGGACTCTTATTTCTGCAGCAGGCACCCCAGTCCATGAGGAGATATTTGACCACAGCCAGACAGACCATGGATGGGGAAGTGGACCACCCCAGGGTGACATGGAGGCAGAGAGTGAGGAATTGGAGGCAATAAAATAATACAAGTTCACCCAGACAGGACTGACTCTCAGGAGAGCCAGCTCCAGCTTGGTTACAGCTCTCCGGCACCATTCCTGGCCCAGAGTTGAAAATGGAGTTGGGAATAACTCCATCCAGTCTCCATAGGACAGTTTCTCCTCTGGCCCCTTCCGCTTGAATGAAACTGGATGATGAAGCTGGCTCTTCTCTTCTGCTTAGCTGCCGGCAGAGCTTATGGGCTTGGGAGCTCTCTTCCCAGCCCCCCGCAGGCTGCCCCAAGCGCCCAGTGTTCTCCAGAGGGCATGATGTGGGTCAGGGTGCCACAGACTGGTGGACTGGAAATACTTATTAAGCAGTCTGTTCTTAAAAACAAGAACAAAAACAAAACATTTTTATGTATACTTTTCAATGAATTATACACACATATAATAACCATCACAGTCAAGATATAGAGTATTTCCCTCACCCGAGAAAGCTCCCTAGTGCTCCTTCCCAGCCCCGTCTCCCCAGTTACCCCCACCCCAGACAACCACTGATCTGCTCTCTGTCACTGTGGATGGCTTTGTTGTGCCGCATTTAAGAATCATCTGCATGTACTCCTATGTCACTTCTTGCACTCAGTATGTTTTGAGACTCATCCATTGTGTGTGTCAGAGTGCGTATTATTCCTTTTTATTTCTAGCTGGTATTCCACTGTATGGAGGTGTCCCAGTTTCTCTGTTGATGGGCACCAGATTGATTCCAGCTTTTGACTATTATGAATAAAACTGCTAATAAACAGTCATGTACAAGCCTTTGTATAGACTGTTTTCATTTCTTTTGGGTAAATAACTAGGTATGGGATTGCTGTTAGCATGCAGACTGCATGTTCTACCATCAAGAACCATCAAATAGTTTTCCAATTGCTTGTGACAATTTATATTCTGACCAAAAATGTGGAAGAGTTCCAGTTGCTCCGTATCTTCCCCAACATGTGGGACTGTCAGTTTTTTCATGTGGCCATTCTAAGAGGCATGAAGAGGTATTGCATTGTGGCTACTGGTGTTGAGCATCTCATCGTGTGCTTATTAGTGATTTCAATATCTTCTCTAGTGTAGTGTATGTTTAAATATTGTCCTCATTTTTTATTATGTTGTCATTATTACATTGTAAGAGTTTTTAATTTGACTCACCTTTCATTTGCTTAACAGTGTTTCCAAGAAGCAGAAATTTTAAAATCTAATTTTTTATTATTTAATGGTCAGTGCCTTTTGTGTCCTAAGAAATATTTGATCATCCTGAGATGATAGTAATTTTCTCCTGTATTTTCTTCTATAATTTATATAGTTTTAGTTAGGTTTATGGTCCGTTTAGAGTTAAATTTTATGTATGACCTGAAGTAAGGATTGAGATTCTTTTTTAAATGAATGTATAATTATTCCCACATTATTTGTTGAAAAACTATCATTTTTCCAATGAATTACATGGCATGTTTGTTGAAAACCAGTCCTACGTGTGCACTTACTCCTGGACTCTTGATTTTGTTCCATTGATCTAGAATGTCTATTTTTTCACTAATTTTATAGAAACTTCTTGAAATCAGGTAGTGTAAGTACTTCAACTCTGTACTTCTTTTTCCAAATTGCTTTGGTTGTTCCATAACATTTGCATGTGAATATAAATTTTAAGATGCACGTGTTAATTTCTACAAATAATCTACTATAATTTTGATTAGAATTGCCTTAAATTTATAGATCAATTTGGGCAGAATTTACCTCTTCTATAGAAGACGACTTTGGGCAGTATTGAATATTTTGATTCATGAACATGGTATGAGTCTCCATCTACCTAGGTCTTGTTGAATTTCTCTTGGTAAAGTTTTAGAAATTTCAGTGCACTCATCTTGAACCTACTTTGTTAAATTTATGCCTAATTATTTTATGTTTTATTATGTTACTGTAAGTGGTATTTTATTTCAATTTCTGCTTGTTTGTTGCTTAGTATGTAGAAATAAAACTTGTTTATGTTGACCTTGTGTTTGTCTCTTTACTAAACTCACTAATTTATTCTAGTAGCTTTTTTTGTGGATTTCTTAAGAAGGATTTTCTAGGGCGCCTGGGTGGCTCAGTTGGTTAAGCGACTGCCTTCAGCTCAGGTCATGATCCTGGAGTCCCGGGATCGAGTCCCACATCAGGCTCCCTGCTCGGCGGGGAGTCTGCTTCTCCCTCTGACCCTCCCCTCCTCATGCTCTCTCTCTCTCATTCTCTCTCTCTCAAATAAATAAATAAAATCTTTAAAAAAAAAAAAAAGAAGGATTTTCTAAAGTCATAATCATGTGTCTTTAAATAAAGTAAGTGTTGCTTCTTTTTCTCTAATGTGTGCATCTTTATCCCTATTTCTTGCTTTATTGCACTAACTAGAAACTCCAGTATGAAACTGAATAGAGGTTGTGAAAGTGGACATCCTTACTTTATTCCTGATCTTTTACCACTAACTATGATGTTAGCAGTAAGTCTTTTGTGGATACCCTTTATCAATTTGGGAAAACCCTCCTATTCTTCTGTTTTATCATAAATTGGTATTAAATTTGGTCAAAAGCTTTTCCTACATCTCTTAAGGTGATCATATCCATGTTCATTGTCACAGTTGGTGAATCCCAAATTTCCTACTGTCTTTCATTAGTGTTCTTCCTGCATTTTATTTTTAAAAATAAGTCTCCTTGAGCTCCTGATCTAGCTCTCCTTATTTGTCATGCCCCACCAGACTGAGTCACCACTGAGGCCCAGCTCTAAGGGAGAGGGCAGAGGATTCAAGGCAGCAAGACTGGTCTATGTTCCAGGTCATTTCTGCCTAATGGATCTAATTAAGATATTAGTACCTATATCTCTCCTTCCTCTGTGTATGAAATGGGAATAATGTCTACTGCGCTCAAATGTATCAGACTGAATGAGACGACTTGCCCTGAGAGTTACATATATGAGATATTTGTAACACAGTGGAATCATTACTGATCTCAAAATGATTTTCTTAAGGGAAACTTAAAAAGAGGAAATAAAACAAGAGAGAGAAAAAAATAAAAATTCTGGAAATATTATTTGCACTGGGAAAGTTCTCATACATTGTTAACCCCAATCTTCTTGCTCCTACCTACTTGCAGCCCATTCATACCTGGGTGTATATGGAAATTAATGTTAGCATGAGGAACATCTGCTATCTAGGTGGCAAAAGGCGAAAAGAAAAGTCATGATACATCCCCAAAGCAAGCAAACAAACAAAACTCTAGTCATTTACATGATTGCAGATGAATTTTATATACAAATTACTTCAAGAGTCAAGAGAGAAAATCAGAGCTACCTAAGTAGAAAAGCAGATACTTGACTCACTTTTCTTCAAAATCTCTGATAATGGATTTCTTTACCTGCTCGACTCCACTGACATTTTGCAAACATATTGTAAAGTATGATAAAAATTACTGAATAGGTATAAATTTTATTTGTTTTGTATTGTCTTATTTTGGGTCAGATTACTGTTTAAACCTAAAAGCCTACAAATATGCTAAATACACAATGATACAATCATGAACAATTACATGGATGCCTACTGGCTTTTCTTGGGACACCTTTGTTCATGCCAAGAGCTGTCACTGTGCGGATGTAGATGAATTATTTTCTGGGAATAAAAAGTGAAGAAAAAGCAAAGGACATCTCCCTCGTTGCTTTAACCTTGGGGGAACAGGATAAATCTGGTTTTGGCATCTCTCTGAGGAAAAGAATATCTTGACACGTACATAGAGCTCTTGGAGAAAGCCCAGTATCCACTGGCAAGAAAGGGCGAGATTCTGAATACATCTAAATAATGGGCATAGCATTGAAATGCCTGACTACAGCAGACTGCTCACTAGGATGTAAATCATGCTGCTTGCCATGTGCAACACATCAGACATGAGTGTGACTCCAGCTCATGTAATGAAATGGCTTTTTATGAAGTTTGTGCAGATAAATTAAGCAGCATTGCTAAGAATTATGTTTATAATCCAATTTCGAGCACAAAGCTGAAAAGACACTGCTATGTCTATAACAAAAACAAAGAAAGCATTTCCTTGTTGAGAAACATGCAGTTCTTGATCAAAGAACTGAGCATCCAGCATCGAGCACACCGGAATTCCACATGCTCCTCCATAAAGTCAGGGGTGACTAGTGTGAATTTTGGCATCCGCCCTAACTACCAAAATTTGTTCTTAGTTTGTTCTCGGACCACAAGGCACAAGACCCTCTTGGGGGCAATGACTGTAAGGACTCTACCTACCCTGGGGAGAAATTCTGCCTCCAGAATCCTTGTTCCCCAGGGGGTTGTATTATGTTAAAATATTTCCAATGTTGAAATTAAGATTCCTTTGATATCCCCCCAGACTTTTTCTTGAAAAAATTTAGGACAAAAATAAGGCAAAAGGCATCTTACATTTCTCTTACTCATGTTATCTGGAGGGTGATTTTCTATGCTTCTCTCCAACTGGTCCTGGCTCAGAACCCCAGAAAAAGGGTCTCTCTCTTCCTAGGAGTCTGCTATGGCCAACACAGCTAGGGCCTGTAGGACGGGACAGGCTTGTGGAAAATCCTCCCAGTTACCTGTCCGGTTGGTTCAACTGCATTCTATCCGATCTAGTGATGTTATTCAAGGGTCAAATTCCTGGTTTCCTTGGTGTAAATAAATCGACTGTGTATAACTAGTCTGCAACAGAAGGCACATCACCGTATATAGAGTGTAAGAGAGATTTGCCTTTGATGAAAAAAGAAAGTTAAATGTTTACAAGAAATTCTGCAGGTCTGGATACCATTAACTTTAAACAATTAATAAAAGTGACACTAGGACACAATAAATTCTAGTTTTCAAAGAAACAATTTGACTTTATACATTGCTTCTGCCTCACTGGTGTTTGAGATGAAAGGGACAGTAATTGAAATGAAGCTCATCAGCATTAAAGAAGGCCTCATGGAGAGAAGCAGAGGGAGGTGGCAGTTAGGAACCAGAATCCTGCAAAATGGGAGGGGGGCGGGAGCTTAGGGATCAGAGGGAGAAGGCCACAGGGACACACAGCCACTTATGAGCCAGACCAGGGCTTGGGGAAAATATTTTAAGTTTTAAAAAGATAAGAGAATAAGCAAGGGGTGCATTAAATACATTTTTGCATCTTATCTTCCTTTGTTCCAGTTCCATGATTGAAAAAACCCCTCAAACTCAACAAAAGAGGTTTCTATAAACTGACTCTAAAGCCAAGGGAAAAATAGTACATTATACAAATAAAGAATAACAAATATGTAATCTAAGTGGTCCTAAGTTCCCCCACCATTCTGGGGTTCCCCTTCTTCTGAAATCTAAATAGTTCGAATAGCTAACATTTGGTGAGGGTTTGGTATATACCATGGGCTGATCCTTTATCAGTCCATCTTTCCTGGGACCACTCTAATCTTATCTTGCGTATACTGTGCTCTCTCTCATTTTGGGGTTTTAGGGTGATGGCCTTTCAGTTAGTCAAGCACTCACACCACCTCCTGCCACAGGACCATTGCCCATGCTGGACCGTTTTCCTCGCTTGTTGTGATTAATTCTACATATGTCTCAGATCTCAGCTCAGACACCATGTCCTGGAGAAGAATATCCCGACTCCCCAGGTTAGATGAGGCCCCATATCACAGTCTCTCCTAGCACCCATATCTCTCTTTTGTGACTTATCATAGTTGTAATTGGACACTTGAGGGTGAGCCTTGGTTTTCACTAGACTGGAAGAACCGTGTGGGCAGGTGTCACCTCTACTTTTGCTTGCCAGAGTTTCTCTCGGCTTCTAGTCAAAGCCTGGCACAGAAAAGGTACTCAATACATATTCACTGAATGATTGGATGGATGGATGGATGCAGAATAAAATCAAAGACCAACCTGGCCTGCCTTAACCGGGGGTTCATATTATCCACGGAACACAACAGTTTCCATGGGAAGAAGCAACGTGCCGCATCAAACTGATTTGCTCTAGAGAGGCTACATTTTTCTTGTCATTGTTGTGTTCTTTGGGACTCCAGACCCAACTAATGTAAGCCTTCAGTTTCTATTGTTGAAAATGGCTTTCTGATCCTTTCGGTTAGCAGTGAGAGGTCTGGGGTTGCTTACAGCCTGTGTTTCACAGGCAACATCGTACTCAACATTTATATTTGTCCCAAACCCTTTTTTCCTCCAAAATAGCTCATAGTCCCTCTACTTTAGCAACCTGTCTTTGCTGTAATTGCATCCCCCCTACAGTTTTATGAAAAACCCCCTTCTTCTGAAGCTCATGTATGACCTCATTTACTTTTTTGTCTCCCGGTTACAGCATCACATTCCTTAAAGATGTAGGTGCCTGAGTCATAGTCTTCCTCTTTAACTCAATTCCTTGTATTCTCTGGGGGATTCCAGTGTCTGTGAAGCTAGGTCGTGCCAAGCACTGTTCTTACAGCCTCCTTCACCCATAACAGAAGCCACTCCTAGAGTCACTCTTCTCAAGGCAGCCCCTACCTGTAATCCCTCACATGTCCCTCTGTCTCATACTCATTCCTAATGCAACAGCCTTTCGACCACACGTATTTCTTCCATTTCTAGCAGTCAGCACCTGGAACCCTCTCCCCAGACTCTTACTTCTCCAGAAACTCTGCCCTGAAAATCTCCACCTCTGAATTCATCCCAAAATACACCATCTCCATTTCTGTGTCTGAGCTCAACTGTGCAGGTTGGTACCATGGCACACTGGTGGTCTGCAATGGCAGCTGAGCCCACAGTTTTGCTTGGAGTGTCTTTCTTCTGTCCTCAGCAGCACTCTGTAGCAGTAAGCAAGGCTTCACCATGCTCCTGCCTCCCCTTACCCAACCCTCACCAACATTCCACAAAGATGACCTAGCCTCCACCTGGACCAAGGAAGTGACAGAAAAGGAATAGGAAAGGCTTCGTCATACATTGTCCTTCTCCCTTCAAACTTGTGTGCAACCACATGGATCCCTCTCCCTGTGCCATCCATAGAATGAAGTGTCCTCTCTGCTGACAGGATGGTCCCTTCCACCTCTGCTTTTGTTCAGACTTCCTCCCACTCTCCCTCCTCTTTCCTCTTAGCACATCACCAGGCTAAACTAGACCCTGTTCCCTTGGCCTTGGCCTCTGTAGTGAACACGGCAAGCCGGCAGCAATGCCCATGGGACCTTTCACCCTATGGGGCTCCAGAACTCCCCCAGCCTCACCTTCTCTCAGCCTCCATCTCCAGCCCATGGTTTCTTTATCCCATTCTTCATGGAAACACTCTTGTACAGTTGAACCACTTTCACTTTGCTGTTGTTCTTACCTTGTATTGTTTCAGGACACTACTTCTAGAATCCACGCTTTAGTTCTACTTATAGTTTCCTCAGATGCCAGGAATCTGTCAAAAGTGCAGATATCCTGGGGATTGGCCTTGCTAGGTACAGGCTTTTGAGCTTCCTCTTTCTCAAATTAAAAAGAAAGAATGTTCGATAAGACAAGAACATTGGACAAATGTTTGAATACTGTCCTCTCTTCTCTTTGAATACTGTCCTCTCTTCTCGTGCAAACTTTGAGGATATAGTCTACGAACATGATGTACATGTACATTTCATTAATCATGGAGTGAGCTCATTCAATGTGAGCGTAATACAATTTGCTTATTGGCTGGGGGGATGGGGGAATTAACATATGAATAGAGGAAAAAATAGATATTTAAAAATCAACAAGTGGACACAAGGACATGAGACTATGGTTTATTACTTTCATTTTCTAGGTACATAGGTAGAATCAAAAACAGAAATTTCAAAACATGAACATTTCCACATTATGGCTTTGCCAAAGAGGATGAGATAAAAGAAATATGTTCTTAAGTCTATCTCCTGAAAAAAATATAAGCTTGGCAAGTAAGGGAAGTGGTGTGCTTTGTGTGAAGGAGCCTTGGAGGCAAAGCATTTTCATACAATAAGCTGGAGATCCTGGTTTATTATGGAACACGTAACTGCTGTAGATTCTCATCATAGTGTTTCATCAGTGAAACAGCACTGGGCTACAGCATTTCCAAGATCTCTTCAAAACTTAAATCCAGCCTTACCTCCATTCATCTTAGAAAGTGCTTGTCTAACTTGTAATTTTGAATGCATTTTAGATTTACATATAATAAAATTTTGATGTCTCCTCAAAGGTCAGATAAATTAAAAGGAAGGGAAAAGTTGTTAGAAAAATAGTTTGTCTGAGGAGCCAATTCCTAACCAGAAATCTCATCCAAGCTCCCTGGCCGGGGGTTAGGTTTGTGAACATGAGAGCGTCAGACCTCCCGTGAGAACAGATGCAGCCATGGGGCCCTCAGATTCAACAGCCAGCGCAGCCGGTTTTCCAAAGAAGTAGTTAAAGCCTTCTGATCATACCCCAGGGTCTTCTTTTCTCTATGCAGCTAAAATCTCAGACTCCTCTTTTGCTCCATAAGGAGAATATGGAAATCTGGATTGGAGAATGAAGACACTGCAGAGCGGGCTGACCCCAGGTCTCCAGCTGGCCCTGGTTTCCAATCTCTAGACCTTCCATCTTGGGGGAGAGATGGGCCCTGTCTGCAGCATTTCCCACAGCTCTTCTAGAAGGTTCCTGACTTGAGGAAATCTCTATGTGATTTTTTAACAAGTTCTAGGGGACTGAGTTTATGTTTTTGTTTTGTTTCTTTTCTTAATCCCTTAAATATGTTTCTGGAGAATTGGTTCCCAGACATTCATGAATAATTCTTTTTTTTAAATTGAGGACATAGTTTACTCTGGTACAACATTTTTTGAAAAAATTCCTTACCTCAAAACTACTATCTAAGATTATCATCACTTCATTTTAAACAGGACATTATACCACTGAAGATGTACAGTGGAAAGATGGTCTCATACCACAGAACAATCTTTACCACAGGAGATGGAAATCCTTACACAGATGTATTTGAAAACACAGTACTATCTTTATTTTTCTCATTTTGTCTTAAACCAGTTAATGCTTTGCCACAGATTGGCACCAGAGCATTTTGGATTTACTCTTTCAGGGGAGATGCCTAGATAAAAACCGATGGCCCTTCCATACACATTTTAAGTACTAGTGAACTTCACAGAAAGATGAGATCACTCTTTCTCTTACAATATTTTTGTGTTGCTCATATTTTAACATGGCACATGCTACAATGCACTGTGTGTGTCTTTGTCTCATACACACTGGGAGGGCAGGGACACTTTCAGGGTTTCTTCTCTTGTGCAAAGAAGCAAGATGGGCTGAGTTTCATTGGGTGCTGTTCTTTTGTTTATTGAAGAGGAGCCATTGTCCAAACGCATGTCCACAGACAATGGTTCCTTATGCCCAGTCATTACCCTCAATGGGAACCAGAAAAAAAATTGGTCTAAACATTGTTGAGCATAGAAATAATTTTTCCCAAGTTAAGTGGATGGACTTTTTAGAATAAATATAGGAATGAAGTTTTGAAACTGAGTCCTTTGGCATTCTGTTTCTGATTTCTAATGAGAATAGATATATTACAGTATTTATGTAATTTTTTTTTTAACTCAATGATTTAAAAACTAATGTAGTGGATGGGAGTTGGGAAACTGTTTGGCTGGCAGCATGATTGATGGTTGTTGAGTTTGGGCAGGGAAAGAGACCCCAGGCCTTGGTCTGGAGGAGCAGTGAGACAAAGAAAATTAAATTGGCCTGCCCAATAAAACAGGAATTCACAATTTTCATGGCAGCTTAAGAGGGAGGTTATGAGAGAGTTTATGGATGAATTGGGGAGTAGGGAAGGACTGGGGCCAGCTGCATGGAGGGAAGTCAGAGGCAGGGGTCAGCCAGGGAGATGTTTCTTCTGGGGAAATGGCCAGGAGTGCTCCAGGGATGGGGCTGCTGTGGGGGGTGTATAAGCTCTCTTATACACACTACTAGGCAGTTTCCAGCACCTGCTGTGGACTACGCAAGCTCTTCCCTTACTTCCAACTCCTTAGGCCACTTCGTTAAAACTACCATCTAGTGTGAGTGATACCTTGGAAAAATCATGGAAGAGGATCCATGTTTCTACATTTGGTTTGGTGCAGAGTAGAGACAGGAAGCAGATGTAAGAGATGAGAATCTAAGTGAAACAGATAATTGAACAGAAGGAAGATATTAGGGCAGGGAGTAACTATAAGAAATGGAAAGTCCCTGAAATTCCTGAGAAATGCAGGGAGTCAGCTAAAAGGGATGAGGAATAAACTCACTTTTATTTCGATATTAAAGGAGAGGAGGATGCTCTCACAAGATGGAAGGCTTGGAAACACCCACACAGCTGATTCTTGGGCTGTGCCTGTAATTCATCTGATGTTTTTCACAAATGGCAGCTTCTCCCGACTTGTTGCTGACCAGTTGAGCAATGTCTTCAACTTTATGGTGTAAACAGAACCGGGAATCCTGCCTATGACACCCAACATCCTCACGTCGTGGGAGAAACCTCCTCGCCTTTTTCTCAGCACCCAGAACTTGTCCTAGGAAAATGGTTATAATGGTAAGACTTCAAAAATGAACTGGTTTTAGTACTAGAACCCATAAAGCTGCATTATAATAAAATATGTTTTTCTCCAAAAAATTATTTTTTTTTTCAGAAAGCAACATCAAACAGAAATTTCTGAGATCAAGAACAGGAAATGAGTGATTCAGCAGGCTGGATTTCACCCAAGGAGCTGTCTCCACAGCTGTAGAGAATAGCTGAGAAAAGTTCCAGGGGACTCGCCTGGTACCGCTTGAAAGCAGTCAGGCTGAGAACCTTAGAGAACGCTCCAGAGTGTGATGGAAGATGTTGGAAAGCCCAGCTGTGTGTCAGAAATATGTTAGCCTGGTGCCACCACTCCACTGACTATCCTTTAACTCTTCTGAACCCACATGTGGAGGTGGTCCAAGATGACTCAGGACCTGAGAGAGAAGAAGCATCTTCCCAGGCAGGAGTGTCCAGGTGTTTGTTTTTCTCTGAGAGACTGAGCAGATGATTTACCCCGGCAGCTGGCAATGCTGTGCTGTTTTCCAAAATCTAATATAGGGCTGGGTATGGGGCCAGAACTGCCCTTCGGGCAGGGCTGGGGGAGCTCAGTTAGCAATGATTCATTTGCTTACTCTCCCTATCATCTTAAAGTGTACTCAGCAAACACCCAACTTGGCCTGTTATATCTAATGAGTCTATGTGCATAGTTCTGTTGAGTCCGTGGAGAACCATTTGGAGGGACTTGCCCAGAGACGGAGACTTGAGGTCTGCCACTGAAAAGAAGGATAGCCCTCAAATGTGCTTTTTTTTTTTTTTTTTTTTTTTTTTTTTTAACACACCATGCCCTGATTTTAATAGGAGAGCAAAGCCCGTCTACACCCTGTAAACATTTCTGGTACTTCATTAGCCCCTCAACTAGTCCCCCACATCCTTCTCCCACCATGTCCGGCAGCACACCTGTGGCCAGGTCCTCTCCACTGCATGACCAGATTTCTGTAACAGGCCTCTTTAGTTGCTTTCCCTGTCTCCAGACTTGTCACACTCCCACCCATCCCTTGCACCACCCTCAGTCTAATCTTTCTTTTTTAAAAATTTTTTAAAAGATTTTATTTATTTATTTGATAGAGAGAGCGAGAGCACAAGCAGGGGGAGCAGCAGGCAGAGGGAGAGGGAGAAGCAGGCTCCCCGCAGAGCAGGGAACCCAGTGTGGGTCTCCATCCCAGGACCCTGGGATCATGACCTGAGCCGAAGGCAGACGCTTAACTGACTGAGCCACCCAGGTGCCCCCTTCAGTCTAATCTTTCTAAAACATTATTTCCATCATGTCACTCTCCTGTTCAAAAATCGCAGATATGTCTTTAGTATCTTTATAGTATCAGATGGACTTTTTTTTTTTCTGGATCTCACCTGTGTTTTAAGTTGCATGCATTTCTGAAGCTGCATACAACCTTTTCAAAATGAGCTGGGGTCTAAACACAGGGACACATACATGTATCATAGCAATAAATTATTGATTGGACTTTTTCTGTCATTGAATACTTCTGTCAAAAGGCCCTGAACTGAGGACAAGATTTGATAAGTACCCGCAAATTCTTACAAGTGCCCAGATTGCTTCCAGGAATTATTAAGAGGTGGCCAAATTGGTCCTCCAAGTGCCTGTCCCAATCCCCAAATATTTATAAAAAGAGAAGACTGGAGATTTGAGGGGAGTTTAGTGTAGTGGGCAAATTCTAGTAGTCTCAGTACTGCACATTGTTGGCTGAGTGGGGGATTTGTGGGCATTTCTCTGTTCTTGGGCCAGCTGACAGAGGCTCCAGGATAACCATGTGTGAAAATTGGGGGGTGCCTAAAGGAGGAAAAGCTAGTATTTACCTCCTCATCGAGATGTTTGCTGAGCTGTGGTATCTCCAGGCCTTCCCTAGGGCTGCCAGCCCCAGAGAGGGAAGTTTGGTGGGAGTGTTCTAGGGATAATTTTGTGTGTCTCTGAGAGAATGCAGTGCTGGTGAATGGGGATAGTGATGCTTGCTTCTCACCAGAGAATCCTGAAGGCAGGAGACTGGATTGAACAGCCTGCAATTGAAGGCTGAGGAGAGAGATCAGCAGCATGGCAAGGATGCTTGAATTTTCCAGGTACACGGACATTGAAGAATATAGACTCAAGACTTCTCAAGACTTCTCAAAGGTGTCTCTATGAAAAGGACCACCTTCTTCACACCTGCTGAAGGGTCTCATGCCAAGTGTAAGAGTCTCTGTGGGCTGTGTTCCTAGGGACAGGAGCCAGGGGTGGTCAAGAAGAGAGGAGAGGAGAGCTGCTGAGCACAACACCCACATCAGAGAGCTGCGTGGTCCTTAGGTCTGCATAGGGTTTCTAGAGAAACCATGCACATGCTCCATGAGCAGCGTAGCCTTAGGCCGGCCCATGCTGATCAAAAGCATCAGCAAGAAGAGTTAAGTAAAATAAACCAACACATTTTTTTTTGGTAACATCCTCAATACTTGAGAGGGACTGTGGCATCTGGCCCAGATGTTGATAAGGGAGGGGAGGGCTGGTACAGTCTGTTTAAGGCAGTGGATGGACAAAATAAACCTGTTTGTTATTTTTATTCCAATGAGTTTAGACTATACAATAAATATTTCACTTGTACACTCATGTACAAAATATAGCTAAAAGCTTTATTATTTAAAAAAATCCAATTTCCAATAAGCACTTTGCAGACCTGTTATGTCTGAGCAGTAG
Source organism: Halichoerus grypus (assembly GCF_964656455.1). Taxonomy (NCBI): domain Eukaryota; kingdom Metazoa; phylum Chordata; class Mammalia; order Carnivora; family Phocidae; genus Halichoerus; species Halichoerus grypus. Next base: position 10,546,874 of record NC_135723.1, read on the forward strand.
ATGCATGTCACTTGCGATACAGGAAGAAATAATGGTTCTTTCCTCAAGGAATGCATATGAGAGAGGCCGTCACAGAAACACATAAGCAGACATTTAGTTCCTTTCTATACAGTTCATGCTAAAGCAGGTCTGAATACGGTGTGATGGGAATGCAGGGGAAGGAGCATCCGGTGGGTGGAAAATCCTAGCTCCGGTGACGTGGCCAAAACAGAACTGATGGATTTCATTGATCACATCTCCTTCAAAAATTCCACTTCTTAATTTTTTCCTAGAGCAAAACCTGAGCTTCTCTTTCCTCGTTTTCTCATTGACTTATTTCCATCTAAAATGCCCTTTTCATTCTCTCCTTAGAACATTACTTACCTTTGAGTTCCAGCTCAAGTCTTGCCTTCTTGCCTAACCTCTGTCTGCTCCTAAGTCTAAGACATTTTTATTTCTCCTCCGTGCTTAATCATATCCTACCTTGTTGCATCTCCTGACTGATGTTTAACTTTAAACTTTCAACACTGTTCTTTGCCTATCGCTTTAAGTTCAGATGCATGAGTTTCTAACTTTCTTTTCTTACTCACTGGTAGGTGACTCAATCCTGTTCAATGAGGCTTGATGGGAATTCTGCTGGGAGCATCTCACAAAGAGAAAAAGTCCCTCTGCATCTCTCTCCAGACATCATTTTGTCTGTATGTAATGGGATACACTGTTTATGCATTAGGCAGGATGCATCTTTCAGGGCCCAGGCAGGAGACACTCATTAGACTAGGAAAGTTTAATATAAAGGATTATTAAGTAAACAGGGAAATAATTCATAAAGGGTAAGGAGAACTCTAAGAATATAAGAAGAGCAGATATGAGGAACAGCCAGTACTTCTGAAACAGAGGCAGAGTATTTAAGGAAGGAACAAATCAGGAAGAGAGCGCAACACCCCCCAGACTGAGATCATACCTTCCGAGAGTGTGGCTGTGAGCCCCCGGACAGGGGAGAGATTAGCTGAGGTGTTCCAGGGCGGGGCTGGCAAGCAGGAAACTGCCCATTGGCATGCTGGCAAAATGCTCTAGGAAAGCACCAGATTTGCAGGGTAGTGGTACAGGAGTGAATGCTGCAGGTCGCCAGGAAGCTGGCCGAGGTGCAGGCAGACCTCGCTGGAAAGCTGCCCTCTTGAATGTTGCTGAAACTCACCGGGAATCTGCCAGCTGGGGCCCCGGTGACACTGGGAAGTCGGCTGGGCCTGGGCAGGATTCCCTGGGAGTGCACCCTCTGGAGTGGGGGTGAGCACCACACGATGCCTCGTGCACCGCCAGCCACCACGTGCTGTAGGGGCCAGTGGGGCATTGCTCACTGCAACCAGGAAGGGAAGCCCCCTCCTCTGGTGTGTCCTCAAGCACCCTCTTCTGAAAACGCTTACCATTGTGCCTTCTGACAAAGAAGAAGTGTCCGCAGAGCCCGGCCCCAGCATCACGAAGCAGAGCAAAGAAGGCTGAATTTGGAGCTGACAGGCGGTAAGGCGATCGCTGGCTCAGCGAGCGGAGCGGACGAACGGGAAGACTGCGCAGGACTGCTCTGCGCGACCGCCCCTCCGAGCTTCCACCCACTCTGCTCCCAGACTCCTTTTTATGGGAAATCAGAAATTGTTTATTTTTTATACCGCTTTTAGGTGGAAAGTCTATCACCTGCAGCTGCAAGTATTTTATGATATAAAATTTACCTGCTTTGTTTTTATCAAAATACAAAATATCAAAAATACAGATCCTGGCATTGTGAATGCACATGATTAACAAACTAAAGAGCACAGACTTTTAAATAAAATACAGCAGTCCCATACCCACTTCTTGCTACCTCAGAGTCAATCAATGCAGCCAGTTCTCTTTAGAAAAATTTTTAATTGTGGCAAAATACACTAACATGAAAGTTGCCATCTCATCCATTTTCAAGTGCATGGCTTAGTGGCATTAAGTACTTTCACATTCACACTTGTACAACTGGTTCTATGTTATGATTTTATTTTGGGTGGCCTCCGTATATCTAAAATATTTGCTTCACAAAATGCTGGTGTTTATTCATCACTGAAGACGCCATCTTTTTAGTTTCTCCTATAATACATACATTAAGTCCGCTCACCCAGCATCTCCTTCTTCAACCCAAAGAGCTATGTAACCATTTCAAATATGACCCTTTTATTCTAGTCATTGCTTTAGGAACTTAACATGTAAACAGCTATTTCTTTAGGTTAGAGGCACCATCTTTCTCACCTTCTCTTTGAAAACACAATATTTTCTCATTTTCCAAAGTTAAAAGGGGAGTTATAAAAACCAGTTTATTTGCCAAACTACCATGTAATGACTGAGTAAGGTTTTGGATCTGTTCATCAGAATCCTGAGTGATCCAACGTTATGGGCAGAAGGTCAGATTTCTGTATTTTATTTCTCAGCTTAACTTTCTGGACTTTTCTAAATCATGTCAGTCTTTTCCAGTGGTGTCACTTTTTTTTTTTTTTTTAAGAGAGAGAGGGAGAGAAAGAGAGAGCAAAAGCGAGCAAGAGTGGGGGTAGGGAGGGGAAGAGGGAGAGGGAGAAGCAGGCTTCCCATTGAGCAGGGAGCCCGATGCAGGACTCAATCCCAAAACCCCCGGATCATGACTGGAGCCAAAGGCAGACACTTAACTGACTGAGCCCCCCAGGTACCCCCAGTGGTGTCACTTTGGTCAGGGAGCTCCAGGCATTAGAAATGCCATATGTGGGGGGCGGAGCAAGATGGTGGAGGAGTAGGAGACCTGGATTTCATCTGGTCCCAGGAATTCAGCTGGATAGGGATCAAACCATTCTGAACACCTACGAACTCAACAGGAGATCAAAGAAAAGAATAGCAGCAACTCTCTGAACAGAAAAGCGACCACTTTCTGGAAGGTAGGACGTTCGGAGAAGTGAATCAGAGGCAATATTCGGGAGGATGGAAGGCGGGGAGGGGGCCTCTGTCGGCCGCTACTGGCAAGTGATAGAGCGGCAGAGCACAAAATCGGAACTTTTAGAAGTCGGCTCCATTGAGGTACTTCGCTCCAGTGGTTCAGAAGGGGGTGGAACCCTCATGGGACAGTGTGGTCTCAGGACCCTCGGGGTCACAGAAAGACCGGGGGTGCCTGAGTGTGGCAGAGCTCCCAGGTATCAGAGTGGGGAAGCCAGCTGCAGAGACGGAGCCGAGGCGTGGGCTCTCAGCTCGGGGTTGCCATAAACCATGATCTGCGGCACAGTCAGGCCCCTGCTCCTCCAGCAGGGACCCAACAAGCAGCAGATCTGGGAGACTCCCCTTCCTCCCCCAGGAGGAGTGGTGCAGGAGCGCACCGCAGGGATCTGTTGGGTTTGGAGACTCCACACGGGGTCGGGTGCCAGAGACAGAAACGCTCGGTCACAGGCCGGGTGAGCACGGAGTGCGGCTGGAGACCAGGGAGACGGGAGTGATTGACTGCTTTTCTCTGGGGGCTCACTGAGGAGCGGGGCCCCGAGTTCTCGGCTCCTCCGGGGCGGAGATTGGGAGGCCGCCATTTTCACTCTCGGCCTCCGGAGCTGTATGGAAAGCTTGCAGGGAACAAAAGCTCCCAAGAGCAAACCCAAGCAGATTGCTTAGCCCTGACCGGGCAAGGGCAGGGCAATTCCGCCTCCGGCAAAGACATTTGGGAACCACGGCAACAAGCCCCTCCCCCAGAAGATCAGCAAGAACCGCCAGCCAAGACCAAGTTTACCGATCAATGAGAATAGCAGAACTCCAGCTCTAGGGGAATACTGCACATAGAATTCATGGCTTTTTTATGATGATTCTTTAGTCTTTCAAAGTTAATTTTTTTAACTTTCTTTTTTTGTGTGTGAATTTTTATTTTTCCATTTTTCAACCAACATCTTATCAATCCCTTTTTTAAAAAACATTTTTATTTTTCATTTTTAGAGTCATATTCTATCCCTTCATAATAGTTACCCTTATTTTTGGCATATATATATAAGTTGTTCTCTCTTTAAAATTTTGAGATAGTTTCTTCTAACAGATCAAAATATTCCCTAAATCTCTAGTGTATGGCTTTGTTCTAGTCTCCTGCCTGATCACATTCTCTCCCTTTTTTTTTCTTTTCTTTTTTTTTAAATCTGCTTCTTTCTTTTTTCTAACAACTTCTTATCTTATTATTCCTTTTATAAAATTTTTTATAATATTCATCTTTACAGTCATATTCCATCCCTTCATCGTATCAACCCTTATTTTTGTACATATATAAGTTTTTCTTTCTTTAAAATTTTGAATGGCACTTTCTTCTAACAGACCAAAATACACCCATAATCTAGTGTGTGGCACTGATCTATGCACCAGGCTGATCATATTTCATCATATTCTGTTTTTTTTGTTTTGTTCTGTTTTTGTTTGTTTTTATCTTTTTCTGTTTTTTTTTTTTTTTTTTCTTTCTTTCCCTTTCTTTTCCCCTGGTCTCAGGTCTTTTCTGATTTGTTTAGAGTATATTTTCTGGGGACGTTGTTACTCTGTTAGCATTTTGTTCTCTCATTCATCTATTCTCCTCTGGACAAAATGAGAAGATGGAAAAAATCACCTCAACAAAAAGAACAAGAGGCAGTACCGACTGCCAGGGACCTACTCAATATGGGCATTAGTACGATGTCAGAACTAGAGTTCAAAATCATGATTTTAAAGATACTAGCTGGGCTTGAAAAAAGCATGGAAGATATTAGAGAAACCCTTTCTGGAGAAATAAAAGAACTAAAATCTAACCAAGTAGAAATCAAAAAGGCTATTAATGAGGTGCAAACAAAAATGGGGGCTCTAACTGCTAGGATAGATGAGGCAGAAGAGAGAATTACTGATATAGACGACCAAATGATGGAAAATAAAGAAGCTGAGAAAAAGAGAGAGAAACAACCACTGGATCACAAGGGCAGACTTCGAGAGATAAGTGATGCCATAAGATGAAACAACATTAGAATAATTGGGATCCCAGAAGAAAAAGAAAGAGAGAGAGGGCCAGAAGGTATATTGGAGCAAATTATAGCAGAGAACTTTGGGGAAGGAACAGGCATCAAAATCCAGGAGGCACAGAGAACCCCTCTCAAAATCAATAAAAATAGGTCAACACCCCGACATCTAATAGTAAAACTTACGAGTCTCAGGGACAAAGAGAAAATCCTGAAAGCAGCTCGGGAGAAGAGATATGTAACCTACAATGGTAGAAACATTAGATTGGCAACAGACCTATCCACAGAGACCTGGCAGGCCAGAAAGGACTGGCATGATATATTCAAGCACTAAATGAGAAAAATATGCAGCCAAGAATACTATACCCAGCTAGGCTGTCATTGAAAATAGAAGGAGAAATAAAAAGCTTCCAGGACAAACAAAAACTAAAGGAATTTGCAAACACGAAACCAGTCCTACAAGAAATATTGAAAGGGGTCCTCTAAGCAAAGAGAGAGCCTAAAAGCAACACAGACCAGAATGGAACACAGACAATATACAGTAACAGTCACCTTACAGGCAATACAATGGCACTAAATTCCTATCTTTCAAAGTTACCTTGAATGTAAATGGGCTAAATGCCCCAATCAACAGACAGAGGCTATCAGATTGGATTAAAAAACAAGACCCATCAATATGCTGTCTGCAAGAGATTCATTTTAGACCCAAAGACACCTCCAGATTTAAAGTGAGGGGGTGGAAAACCCATGCTAATGGACACCAAAAGAAAGCTGGGGTGGCAATCCTTATATCAGACAAATTAGATTTTAAACCAAAGACTGTAATAAGAGATGAGGAAGGACACTATAGCCTACTTAAAGGGTCTATCCAACAAGAAGATCTAACAATTGTAAATATCTATGCCCCTAACATGGGAGCAGCCAATTATATAAGGCAATTAATAACAAAAGCAAAGAAACACATCGACAACAATACAATAATAGTGGGGGACTTTAACACCCCCCTCACTGAAATGGGCAGATCGTCTAAGCAAAAGATCAACAAGGAAATGAAGACTTTAAATGACACACTGGACCAAATGGACTTCACAGACATATTCAGAACATTCCATCCCAAAGCAACGGAATACACATTCTTCTCTAGTGCCCATGGAACATTCTCCAGAATCGATCACATCCTAGGTCACAAATCAGGTCTCAACTGGTACCAAAAGATTGGGATTATTCCCTGCCTATTTTCAGACCACAATGCTTTGAAACTAGAACTCAATCACAAGAGGAAAGTCGGAAAGAACTCAAATACATGGAGGCTAAAGAGCATCCTACTAAAGAATGAATGGGTCAACCATTCATTAATTAAAGAAGAATTAAAGAAGAATTTACTATATCCAGCTAGGCTGTCATTGAAAATAGAAGGAGAGAGAAAAAGCTTCCAGGACAAACAAAAACTAAAGGAATTTGCAGCAATTATATAAGGAAATTAAAGAAGAATTAAAAAAATTCATGAAAAGCAATGAAAATGAAAACACAACTGTTCAAAGTCTTTGGGATGCAGCAAAGGCAGTCTTAAGAGGAAAGTCTATAGCAATACAAGCCTTTCTCAAGAAATAAGAAAGGTCTCAAATACACAACCTAACCCTACACCTAAAGGAGCTGGAGAAAGAACAGCAAATAAAGCCTAAACCCAGCAGGAGAAGAGAAATAATAAAGATCAGAGCAGAAATCAATGAAATAGAAACCAAAAGAACAGTAGAACAGATCAACAAAACTAGGAGCTGGTTCTTTGAAAGAATTAACCCCTGGCCAGACTTACCAAAAAGAAAAGAGAAATGACCCAAATCAACAAAATCATGAATGAAAGAGGAGAGATCACAACCAACACCAAAGAAATACAAACAATTATAAGAACATATTATGAGCAACTCTATGCCAGCAAATTAGATAACCTGGAAGAAATGGATGCATTCCTAGAGATGTATCAACTACCAAAACTGAACCAAGAAGAAATAGAGAACCTGAACAGACCTATCACCACTAAGGAAATTGAAGCAGTCATCAAAAATCTCCCAACAAACAAGAGCCCAGGGCCAGCTGCCTTCCCAGGGGAATTCTACCAAACATTTCAAGAAGAATTAATACCCATTCTTCTGAAACTGTTCCAAAAATAGAAATGGTAGGAAAGCTTCCAAACTCGTTTTATGAGGCCACCATTACCTTGATCCCCAAACCAGACAAAGACCCCATCAAAAAGGAGAATTACAGACCAATATCCTTGATGAACATGGATGCGAAAATTCTCACCAAAATACTAGCCAATAGGATCCAACAGTACATTAAAAGGATTATTCACCACAACCAAGTGGGATTTATCCCTGGGCTGCAAGGTTGGTTCAACATCCGCAAATCAATCAATGTGATACAATACATTAATAAAAGAAAGAAAAGAACCATATGATCCTCTCAATAGATGCAGAAAAAGCATTTGACAAAGTACAGCATCATTTCTTGATCATAACTCTTCAGAGTATAGGCATAGAGGGTACATACCTCAATATCATAAAAGCCATCTATGAAAAACCCACAGCGAATATCATTCTCAATGGGGAAAAACTGAGAGCTTTCCCCCTAAGGTCAGGAACACGGCAGGGATGTCCACTATCACCACTGCTATTCAACATAGTATTAGAAGTCCTAGCCACAGCAATCAGACAACAAAAAGAAATAAAAGGCATCCAAATTGGCAAAGAAGAAGTCAAACTCTCACTGTTTGCAGATGATATGATACTTTATGTGGAAAACCCAAAAGACTCCAGCCCAAAACTGATAGAACTCATACAGGAATTCAGTCGAGTGGCAGGATATATAATCAATGCACAGAAATCAGTGGCATTCCTATATACCAACAACAAGAAAGAAGAAAGAGAAATTAAGGAGTCGAACCCATTTACAATTGCACCCAAAACCATAAGATACCTAGGAATAAATCTAACCAGAGAGGCAAAGAATCTGTACTCAGAAAACTATAAAATACTCATGAAAGAAATTGAGGAAGACACAACGAAATGGAAAAACGTTCCATGCTCATGGATTAGAAGAACAAATATTGTGAAGATGTCAATGCTACCTAGAGCAATCTACACATTCAATGCAATCCCCATCAAAATACCATCCACTGTTTTCAAAGAAATGGAACAAATCATCCTAAAATTTGTATGGAACCAGAAAAGACCCCGAATAGCCAGAGGAATGTTGAAAAAGAAAAGCAAAGCTGGAGGCATCAAAATTCCGGACTTCCAGCTCTATTACAAAGCTGTCATCATCAAGACAGTACGGTACTGGCACAAAAACAGACACATAGATCAATGGAACAGAATAGAGAGCCCAGAAATGGACCCTCAACTCTATGGTCAACTAATCTTTGACAAAGCAGGAAAGAATGTCCAATGGAAAAAAGACAGTCTCTTCAACAAATGGTGTTGGGAAAATTGGACAGCCACATGCAGAAGAATGAAACTGGACCATTTCCTTACACCACACACAAAAATAGACTCCAAATGGTTGAAAGACCTCAATGTGAGACAGGAGTCCATCAAAATCCTAAAGGAGAACACAGGCAGCAACCTCTTCGACCTCAGCCACAGCAACTTCTTCCTAGAAACATCGCCAAAGGCAAGGGAAGCAAGGGCAAAAATGAACTATTGGGACTTCATCAAGATAAAAAGCTTTTGCACAGCAAAAGAAACAGTCAACAAAACCAAAAGACAACTGACAGAATGGGAGAAGATATTTGCAAATGACATATCAGATAAAGGGCTAGTATCCAAAATCTATAAAGAACTTCTTAAACTCAACACCCAAAGTACAAATGATCCAATCAAGAAATGGGCAGAAGACATGAACAGACATTTTTCCAAAGAAGACATCCAAATGGCCAACAGACACATGAAAAAGTGCTCAGCATCGCTCGGCATCAGGGAAATCCAAATCAAAACCTCAATGAGATACCACCTTACACCAGTCAGAATGGCTAAAATTAACAAGTCAGGAAATGACAGATGTTGGCGGGGATGAGGAGAAAGGGGAACCCTCCTACACGGTTGGTGGGAATGCAAGCTGGTGCAGCCACTCTGGAAAACAGTATGGAGGTTCCTCAAAAAGTTGAAAATAGAGCTACCATATGATCCAGCAATTGCACTACTGGGTATTTACCCCAAAGATACAAAAGTAGGGATCTGAAAGGGTACGTGAACCCCGATGTTTATAGCAGCAATGTCCACAATAGCCAAACTGTGGAAAGAGCCAAGATGTCCATCATCAGATGAATGGATAAAGCAGATGTAGTATATATATATACAATGGACTATTATGCAGCCATCAAAAGGAATGAAATCTTGCCATTTGCAACAACGTGGATGGAACTGGAGGGTGTTATGCTGAGCGAAATAAGTCAATCAGAGAAAGACATGTATCATATGACCTCACTGATATGAGGAATTCTTAATCTCAGGAAACTGAGGGTTGCTGGAGTGGTGGGGGGTGGGAGGGATGGGGTGGCTGGATGATAGACATTGGGGAGGGTATGTGCTATGGTGAGTGCTGTGAATTGTGCAAGACTGTTGAATAACAGATCTGTACCTCTGAAACAAATAATGAAATATATGTTAGGAAAAAAAAAAAAGAGGAAGATAGCAGGAGGGGAAGAATGAAGGGGGGAAATTGGAGGGGGAGACGAACCATGAGAGATGATGGACTCTGAAAAACAAACTGAGGGTTCTAGAGGGGAGCGGGTGGGAGGATGGTTTAGCCTGGTGATGGGTATTAAAGAGGGTACGTTCTGCATGGAGTATTGGGTGTTATGCGCAAACAATGAATCATGGAACACTACATCAAAAACTAATGATGTTATGTATGGGGATTAACATAACAATAAAAAATTAAAAAAAAAAAGAAATGGTATATGTGCTGCTGATAGAAATTGATGGCAGGGTGTTTCTAGTATATCCAGGTCATCTGTACAGCTCTTGCCTGGGGCCTGACTTCTGTGTTGCATCCCTGGATTCCTGGATTTAGTGTTCTCCCCTTTTGTGTTGAATCCTTCATGGCCCTAAGGTATATTCTTTAGTAGCTTTTTAGGAATGGGTACATTTCTGAATCCTTGCATATCTGAATTATTTTTATTTTGCATGTCCACTTAATGGATAGTTTGGGCATTTTATTTTTGTTGAATATAATTCACATAACATAAAATTCATCCCTTGAATTACGAAATTCAGTGGGTTTTAGTGTATTCACAAAGTCATGCAATTATCACTATATTATTCCAGAACATTTTCTATTATTGACTTGGTATTTACCTTTTGTGTATTTCTACACCCAATCTCCTACAAGAATTCTTGGGAGCAAGGACTACACATCATACTCCTGGCTAGGCCAAAGCAGTTCTCATTTATGTATTGAGTAAGAGGAAAGGTAAATGAAAGTCTAAAGACTTCCCTTGCTGCCTTGGTGAAGTCAGCAGCCATGTTGGATAAGCCCATGTGGTAGGAATCTGTGTGCAGGATTTGGGGTCTGAGGGCAACTTCTAGGAGCTGAGCACAACTTCTAACCAAAAGCCAGCAAGAAGCCCAGGCCCTCAGTCTTACAACTGCAAAGAAAAGAATTCTGCCAATAACCTGAGCAAGTTTGAAAGAGGGTTCTTCCCCAGTAAGCCTCCAAAGGAGAACATAGCCCAGGAAACGTCTTGACTGCAGCCTTGGGAGAGCCTAAGCAGAAGACACCTAAACCATGTGTGGAACCCCAACCCACAGATACTGTGAGATAATAAATGTGTGCTGCTTTAAGCTGCTAAGTCTGGTAATGTGTTACACAGGAATAGAAAACCAATACATTTGACCTCAGCATCTTCTATTGATCATCCCTATGAGAGCTCCAGCATCCTGTGCGTGGGGAAGCCAACCTTCTTGCCATGTGGTCAGCATCAAGAATGGGACCTTATAAATTGAAGAGAAGTCACCGAGATGTTGTTATAAATTTTACTCCAACTATTGAAGAAATCATTACCCTTCATATTCTTTTGAAGAACAATAGTCTAAAAGCACATTTGTAAGGTCAAGACATGCTGCATGTCTTCAGGAGTTTTTCCTACCACATGAAAAAAGCCGAGGGATACAGAATTGATATTAACAGTGCCATTGCTAAGACTAAAAATCTAAAGAGAGAAGATAACATCTTTTTTTTCCTTTTATTTATTTATTTATTTATTTTTGGATGGCTGAAGAGACTGTGGGCCCAGAGAAATGATAGGAAATAGCTTAGTGGGGTGCACCGAGGATCATATTTGGAATCAGGCAGACTCATATTCAAATCCTACATTTGAAATCCTGATTTCAAAAAAGCTACTTAACCTCTATGATGAAGCCATGTCATATGAAAAAAAATGCAGCCAAAATTCACCCTAAATTTTTCTTGTGATGAGTAAATGAACAACATGTAAAGCATTTAGGATGGATCGGCACATAGCCACATAGTTATACTTAGAGGTGACACTATTCAAAATGTTTTAATTTTTTTTAAGATTTATTTTATTATTTATTTGAGAGAGAGAGCACAAGCAGGAGGGGCAGAGAAAGAGAGAGAGAATCTCAAGTAGACTCCCCGCTGAGCACAGAGCCCGATGCAGGGCTCGATCTCACCACCCTGACATCCTGACCTGAGCTGAGACCAAGAGTCGGATGCTTAACCAACTGGGCCACCCAGGCACCCCCAAAATGTTTTAATTTAATAATTTTAATTTTTAATGTCTAACTTTTAACTTTTTTTTTTATTTTATTTTAACTTTTCCATCCTAATTACTGCAATACCTCTCCAGGAGGATCTTGGCCCAGACATGACCAAGGCTTTTGCGTGGCATAGCCCATATTATGTTGACAAAAGGTTGGCAATCCATGAGACTTCGGAGCACTACCTGCATCCTGAGCTTTGCAGCTAAGCTGGAAACAAATAGCCAAAGAGACAAAATGTTGGACTCTACCTATTGGGATTTGCTTTTCTATATTAATGCCTGCTATTCTCATTCTCCCAGGAATCTCCCAGGAAGCATGGCATTTTGCACTTGTCCAAATGCCCATGACTTGTTATGGCTCTCAAACTCATTAAATTGGGTGGAACATAATGGTAAACACTGAGGGACAGAGTCTTCACTGCCTGAGGTTGACCTTGTTTGAAGGGGCCTTCTATTACTTCCTGGGGACACATTTTCCTCACTCTTCATCTCCAAGGTTTCCAGGCAGAGGGATAGCAGACAAAGCACTGAAGTGGGAAAATATTTGGAGCATCTGAGGAACAAAAAGAAGGCTAGTGTGTTTAGAAAATAATAAATAAATGCTAGAGTGGCAGCAAATGAAACTATAGAGGTAGAAAGAGGCCAAGATAAATAAATCTCTGCAGATTGTGGTAAAGAGCTTGATTTTTTTTTCTAATTGTAATGAGGCTTTTAATTGTTTAACAATTTAAAGAAACAACCAACCTTAAGAAACAGAGCATTACCAATCATGCCAAATGTCCGTCTGCTCCCATGGCTACCCTACTGAGCATCCACTCTCAGGACGCTCACAATTATCAACCACTTTCGCCCACTGTGGTTGTACCTCATAAAAGATGCTTTCCCAAACAAAGATATCGTTATACTTTGTATAGTTTTAACTTTTTTAAAAATGGAGTAATTCTACATGTCTTCTTTGGCAATAGTTTTTGGTTTCTCAACTTTTTGTTTTCTAGATTCATCCATGTGTATGTGTGTAGTTGTTTTACTCACTATGTCTAGTATTCCATGGTGTGGCTATTCTGATGGACGTTTGGGTTGTTCCCAGTTTTTATTATAACAAATATGATGCTGTACACATTTGTATACATGTCATATTGGGCATATCTGCAAGAGTTTCTCTGGTACATAAAAATATGAGTAGGATGATTGAGTCATAAGTTATATACTCTTATATAAGAGTCATAAGTTATATACTTTTCAAGTGTATGTGAGAAAATGTCAAATTGTTTTCCAAAATGGTCACCAATTTACACTATCCAACAGACTATGAATTCACATTGTTGTACATGTTCACCAATACAAAATGTTTTCCAATTTAAACAATTTTTGCCAAAATGTTGGGCAAAATTGTATCTCATGATTTTATTTTGCCTTTGGCTCATTACTAATAAGGATGAGCATTGTATCATTTGTTAATTTGTTTCCATGTTTCTTTTTCCTCTGAAATCCCTCTTTATACTTTTTGCTCATTTAAAAAATTAAGTTCTTTATCTCTTACTGATTTGTATAACTTCTTCGATGTTAGATAATAATCCTTTTTCGATTTTATGCATTAAAAATATCTTTGCCCAACTTGTGACCTGTCTTTTCATTTACTGATAATGTTCTTTCAAAAACAGATATATTTTTTAAGATTTTATTTATTTATTTGACAGAGAGAGACACAGCGAGAGAGGGAACACAAGCAGGGGGAGTGAGAGTGGGAGAAGCAGGCTTCCCGCTGAGCAGGGAGCCCGATGCGGGGCTCGATCCCAGGACCCTGGGATCATGACCTGAGCCGAAGGCAGACGCTTAACAACTGAGCCACCCAGGCGCCCCCAAAACAGATATTTGTAATATAGTTAGTAGAACTGATTTTCTTTTATAACTTTTGCTTTTTGTATTTTGTTAACTGAATTTTTCTTACCTTGAAGTAATAAAGATATTCATATTCCTGTCTAAAATTAATAAAGTTTTGCTTTTTAAGTCTTTAATTCACTGGAATTAATTTTTCAGTTTGGTGGAGAGGTATAAGGATCTTATTTATTTTTTCTAAAAGGTTAATCCATTGTCTGAGCACTATTAATTGAATAATTCATCCTTTCTCAATTAATTCGCCGTGCCTCTTTTATATATGGTATTTATAACACCCACAGTCTTTCTGGGTATCTTTCTATCATCCCCTTTTCTTAGGTATTTGTTTAATAATTCTGTACACTATTTCAGGGGCTTAGTGGTTTTGGGTTATTTTGGGGGGATGCGGGGGTGCTTAGTGTTTTTTAAGATTTTTTTTTCCAGGATTTTAAATTATTTTCAGCCAGAAACTTAGTCTGAAGAACTGGTCCTTTATATTCAACATAGATTATCTAACTTTAACCACTCTTACATTTCTAGGGTAAACTCACTTTAGCCACTGCACAGTATCTCTATTATTATTATTTTTTACAGTGCTAGATTTGTATTGTCAAATTTTTAAAAGATTTTCGCACCCATATTTATGAGTGAGATTGACCTGTGTTTTCTCATTCATACTGTTCTTCCCTAGTTATTGTGTCATATTCATCCTAGGTTCATAAAATGAGTGAGTAGCTCCCTTCATTTATACTCTGGGGAGAATTTTGTGAGATTAGAAGGATTCGTCATTTGAAAGTTTGATAGAGTTTTTCTATGAAATATTCTGGGCCAGATGTTTTCTTTCTGGGAAGATTCTAACATATTGATTCAATTTCTTAATGTTGTAGGGTTATTTTGGCATTCTATTTCTCCTTGAGTCATTTTTGTAAGTTATATTTTGTAAAAATGTGTCCACTTGCCAAGTATTTAAGTATATTGGCTTGAGGTTGATTTTTAAAAGCATTTTCTTTGCTAATGTTCATTTATGCCTTCCTTGCTTTTTGTCCTGAGCAATCAGGACTTAGAACTTTTCAAACAACCAACTTTATGCTTTGTTTAGCATCTCTAATTTATCTTTGATTGTATATCTTTAATATACAATATATTTATTATCTCTTTCAGCTATTCTCCTGAAGTTTATTTTGTGATTCTTTTTGCAACTTCTTTATCTGGAAGGTTAGCTGATCAATTTTCATCTTCCTTTCTTTCTTTTGATTTATGTATTTATTTTTATTTTTCTAAAAAATTTTATTTATTTATTTGAGAGAGAGAGCAGGAGGAGGAGCAGAGGGAGGGACAAGCAGACTCTGTGCTGAGCACAGAGCCCATGCGGGGCTCCATCCCTGGACCCTGAGATCATGATCTGAGCCAAAATCAAGAGTAGGTCACTTAACCGACTGTGCCAGCCAGGCATCCCCATCCTTCTTTATCTCTAATAAAACATTTATAGCTAAAAAAAACTTTCTCTAAGAAATGCTTTAGATTTATTCAACAAGTTTTAAAGTGTATTAAATTTAAAATCCTAAATGTGTATTTTAAATATCATTCAGTTTGTACTTTACAATATGATTTCTACTTTTATGTATGCATTATTTGGAAGTACATTTTAAAATTTCCATATGAATAGTTTTTTCTTAGTTTTTTTTAAATTTTTTTAATTTGTAAATTAATTGCATTGCTGTCAAGAAACATAATCTGGATAATAGCAAATTTGTTCACATTTTCTTAAGAGCTTAGTATGTGATATTTTAATAAATGCTCCAATGTGTATAGAGTATACAGAAAATGTATATTCTTTAATTATTGAGTACCCAGTTTCTATCTATTTATCTATTAATTTATTTATCTCAAGCCTATAAATTGTGTTGTTCAAATTCTCTGTGTTTTTACTATTTGGGAGGTCAGTTTGACATCAATAAAAGATGTCAAATTTTTCCCACTATAGTAGTGAATATGTCAGTTTCTCTTCATATTTTTTTTACAATATAAACTTTTATATTTGAGATATTAGGGGACAGAAAATCTGGTAATTTCAAATTTTTATCATCAGGCACCAACTCTTTGTAAACCTTGATTTTGTTTGAAATTAATATAACTACACCTACTTTATTTTGGTTACTTGTTTAGCACTTTTTTTCCTATCCTTTTACATTTGATCATGTAGTACACTAGGACTTCTTCCCATAATCTTTCAAATGTCTATTTTCCCTGAAGTCAACAATTATCTTTAAAAAAAAAATTTGTTTGGTTTAATACAATATATCATTTGCACACATCTCAACTCTCCTAATTAACTAAGCCACCTGTAAACAGATTAGACACGCCATTTCCCCCTTTTTGGAGCCCTCTTTCTTGGAAGCCTCAGACCTGCTCCAGAATGTGCTGATTACCTTCCAGGTCCACTCCTGTCATTGGAAATTTAGGACCTTCTTTCACCATCATTTTGGGAATTTCCTTTGCTTCTTTCTTGAGTTAGAAACCGTGTTTCTTGGTTTCGATTTCTGCCTGGTTTTTTACCAGACTCACTGTTGGTTTTGGGAGAAAATGCTAGACAGTCGAAGTTTGCCCCTACAGATTCACTCTCCATACGTTTCTACTCTACTTTTGCCCTAGGAGGCTGATTTCATGCACTGCATCAACTTCTTGCCCTCTGGTTTCCAAATGGTCTAGGCCAGTGGGAGATGCTAGCGGGAGCTCAGAGGGGAATGATGTCAGAGCTGGCTTCCTTTCTTCCTAGTCTCCACAGGTTGCCTATGTTCCTTTACTGAAGCCCATAAGCTCCTCTCCACGGCCTTTATAGAAGTTAAAGCTATTCTTTTGGAGTTCTAGTAACCACTGCCTCCCATGGTCATTCGGGCCAACAGGTGGTAATTGTTTTGTATCATTTTTAGGACAAGAATGCTTCACCACACCTAGCTGCCTGCCCACATTAGACATGATTTCACTACTTTCCAGTCTTTCTGCTGGCAAACTGACTGATGATATAGGCTTTACTGGTTTCCTAAGAAAGTATGCATGAGAAGTAAACATTTTACATACCGAATGTTTAAAATATTTTTTATCCTACCCTCACAGTAGAATAATAGTTTGATTCTTACATAATTCTGGGTTACAGTTTTTCTTCAGAATATTGAAAACCTCATTTCACTCTTTTCTTGGTTCCAACATTGCTTTTAAGAAGTAACTTCTTTTTTTTTTTAAGATTTTATTTATTTATTTGAGAGAGAGAGAGAGAGAGAGCACATGAGAGGGGGAGGGTCAGAGGGAGAAGCAGACTCCCTGCTGAGCAGGGAGCCCGATGCGGGACTCGATCCCAGGACTCTAGGATCATGACCTGAGCCGAAGGCAGTCGCTTAACCAACTGAGCCACCCAGGCGCCCCTAAGAAGTAAATTCTTAAGATCTCCATCCTTCATGTACAGAAATTTCATCATGTGAGATGTTGCATGTCCATTTTCATCCATTTTATTGGACATTAGATGGTAGCTTTCATTGGAAAATTAAAATTTCAATCCTGAAAATTTTAAATTCTCTGTTCACTCTGGATTAACTTTCTAAGTTTTATTTTTATCTTTGCTCTGTTATTTTTCATGTTTTCCTTTCACTCAATTTTCTGGGAGATTTCCTCCTTTATCTTACAACTCTACTCAGTCTTTGATTTCTGTTACCATGGTTTTAATTTCCAAGAGCTCTTTCCAATGTTCTCCAAGAGCTCTTTCCAGTTTTCTCACTATTCTTTTTTATAGCATCCAGTTCTTGTCTCATGGATGTAATATCGTTCTTATCTTTCTGAGAATAATAGTTTTTTAAAACATTCATTATCTTGCATTGTCTGTTTTCTCCAAGTTTTTATTTCTGCTTTTGGGGACCCTGTCTTTCCTGCTTGAGAATTTCCTCTGTTGTCTAGTGATCTTGGACATGACAGCTAGTTGCTAATCTGAAGAACAGAATACTATGTTGTTGATTGGAAGCTCTGATCACATGGCTAGAACTTGTTGACTGTAGGGTTTTCCTGTCGCATCAACTAATCTTGCCATTTCCCTGAAAGGCAGTCTCTTTAGGTTCTTTTGTTAGTTGGTTAAGTTCCTACAAAGAATAACTTTTTAATGTGCTATCTTCCATGTCTTACTTTGTGTGTGTGTGTGTTCATATTTTTCTTCTCCTTATCTCTTTATGCTGCATACCAAGTAAATTTATTCAGTTCAAACTATAAGTTTACTATCACTTCAGTTGTTAATCCATTAAGTGCTTTTTTTCTTTCAATAAAATAATTATATCTATTTCTAAAAGATTTAAAGAAATCTGCCTGATCATTTTCTTAGTTTTTTTGTTTTTTACTAATGCTTTACCAGTCTGTATTTGTTTTGAAATATTTGATAAACATTGACTTTATATTCTGAATTTTATTATTTTAATATTAGTGGTCCTTGAGGGGCTCTAATTTTTGTCCTTTATTTGCTTGCTTTTCTTATAGGGAGCTGTTTCCTTGAATGTATGGAAATATATTACTGAAAGCTTATATCTGGTTGAACATGAGCTGTGGAAACACTGGTGATAATTTTCTTCGGAAAGTATGAACAACATGTTAACATTTTAATTACAGTTTTTAGGCTTAGATTTCCCTGAATGTAGGTCGTGTTGCATTTGAACTCTAGATCTGCAGGAAAGTAGACTTATGATTGTAAATTTTCGGTGGAAATCATTATTATTTTATCTCATTTGCAGCAGGAGGAAAAAGACATGTTTCTTTGTAGGCAACTATGTATCTGTCAGAATAGGCTAATTAGTACTGGGTAACAACTCCAACAAACAACTACAAATGACTTATACCACACTCTCAGTGACTTACACTATAAAAGTTATTTTTTTGTGTGTAAAGTCTGATATGGATCCAAGAAGCTCTTTAGGGGTATTGTCTTCCATACAGTGGCTTAGAACACATATTATTTCAATTCTGTAGTATTTCCAATTTAATATGATGCATTACAATTAATGCTTTAGAATTTACCACAGCAGAGGAAGAGAGCTTGTGGAATTAAGCCCCAAGAGTTTTACATGAAAGTGACCTGTGTCACTTTCACTCCTAGATTATTGGCCACAGCTGTTTTCAGCCACCAGCAAGAGGGCTGGAAACTTGGTCCAGCAAGGGGAGGAGAGCTAGAAGTATTTGTGAGTACCAGTAATAACTGCCACACAGTCCTTTGACTGGCACTGCACTGTTTTTCATCTCTTTTGATTGTTCTAGCTTAACGCTGAGGGCTGAGGTCTCGGATTTAGCTCCCTGACCTTGTATAGGCCTATAGCTTAATCTCCTGTTTGTGGCATGCAAACGTTAATCCCCTAAATTCTATGTTCTTCGTATCAGTATTTGGCCCAGGGCTGCCTTCAGTTTTATATTCATTTATTGCTCACTCCTTTGTGTTTCGATTCACTACTTTTTTTCTTTGGGGACTGGGGATTGAGAGAAATCTTTGGGGAGTGCCTTTATCTTCCTGCTAGCTCCACAATTAATTTAAAAATATGCTCATGGTTATTTATCCAGAATGTATTTGAGTTGTGTTAGGGGCACTTTTGAGAATATCTACTTGGTATTACTTCCAGAAGCAATTCAAAAAAATTATTTCCAACTGAAAAATGACAAAAGCATTTGAGACCAATAGCAGGTTTCTAATTTCGTAAGTTAATGAAGACCCTGACATTGCTCTGTAGTTATCCATAACGTGCTGTTGGAATAATTGGCTTTCACTTAGATTGGCTTTTGCATCATGTAGTATTATGTTATATGTTTAGTTTAATGTGATACATTTTTTTATTGAGTAGAATACAGTCATGCAAAGGACTTATGAGGAGCTGGGAAGAACATGTCAGTCTACACATGCAATCTTTAGGAAAGGGTTTTGGATCTGCGTTGTAAAAAAAACTAGTCAAGGAATCAAAGATCAACTTGTATCGGAGAAATTTAAAATCAAAGGAGCCAATATTTACATGTTCAATAAAGCCTTGATTTTGCTGGTACTGCTTCCACTGCTCAGCTGGGACAAAATAGATTCACAGGGGAATCAGATAGAGGCCTTTCTGTGGCAGACCCAGGTCATCCACTGGCTGTTTCTTCTCATTCAAAGCAGACCCTGTGTTCTCACCCACATCTCTTGACTTATGGTAGCCACTCTTACTCCATCCTGTGGAGGTTATCGTCCGCCTCTTCCCATCCTGCCCCAGGATGAGGAGGGCACAGTCTCTGGGCACTTCTTTTTGTTTCTGCTCCCAAATGAAGGCACATGTATCCTTTTTCATATAAATGGCTTTATGGAGGGAAGTAGAAGTAGATGTAAAGACATTCTAAAAGTTTATAATCTACCATTCTGATTGTTTTTGGTCGCTGACTTCCTTTCTAAGCAGGAAATTGGGATCTAGAGAATTCTCTCTGTTCATCTGTCAGAGAAGGACTTACCAATGTAGTTCTCCTTTAGGCATGACATAATCCTTCTCTCCAGGAATTCCCCTTCTTCCTGACAAGTGTACCAAAAGTTACTAGCAAAGCTCAGGTGATGTGTTCACATTTCTGAAGGTCAGAAAATTAAACGGAGTCATACCCATTCCACAGAAGCTCTTTCCCTTAAACAGTTTTTTGGGAGGTGGTTGGAAACCCAAATGCCATAGCACTAAAAAGCTGGACAATTTACCTCAGACTCTGAATGGGATTTAGTAAGTGACCACACATACAAGCAAAAATAAGGAAAAGATCTAGGAAATACTGCAACATGGGGAATTGATATTGGGAGGAAATTAGCAGTCTCTGTATCTTGAATAATTATTTAACAAATATAAAGACACATGCTCTGCTAGTCTCAGTGCCATGTTAGGCCATAAGAATATAAAAGTGAAGAAAAGATATACATGGTCACTGCTCATGGAGATTATACCCTCACAATTAAGACAAACATGAAACCAATTATTTAAGTACATGGTTAATGAGAATAGTTTAAGTAGTAGGAATAAACACTACTATCTTTTCCTCTCTTGTAATGTTTTGTGGTCCTCAGATTTTCATTTGTTTATTGAAGTCTTTTCCAATCTCACGTGGGGTCTTCCTTCCCAAATGGCGTGATTGTCTTGATAGAACTCAAGGTCATGTTTGGTGCGAGTATGTGGGTAATGGCCATGTACCAAGTATTACTCTAATCCTGCCCCATACCAGAGATGTCTGTCCCTGTGTCCCTGAGGGAAAATACAGACACAGGAAAATGACCAACAAGTGGAACAAGAAGAAACTTTGTTTTTTAGCTGGGACTTTGGCCCCAAGCCAGAGTGTATACTTTACAAAGCTGGCCTGAACCACATGTCTTGTTACCCTCCTGGGCATATAACTATGTGACTTGGAGGATGTCTGGGTACTAATTGCATCACATTCAAAACACACTGATTCAAACACCCTGGAAAAATAATGTAAGCCTCTGCTGAAGATTCTAGAAGACATAGAGAAGTGTTGAATTACCTCAACACATGCAGTGTCGTAAAGCTATTTTTCACCCCTCTATCTCACTCCAGTTCTTTACAGTGGGTGAGCTGCCCTATTCTTGCTTCTCCCTCTTCTCATTTATTTCTAACCCTTCCGAACCATGAAGTCAGACTGCAATGGCTCAGAGTTCCCCTTCCTTTTTCTGCATCCCTCTCTGCCCATCTAGGTGAACTGTTTTTCCCTTCTTCATATAAATCCATGTAGCAATTTAGCATTTCTCCATCAGCGTGGCTCAGCTGATAATGGTCTGGTGCCCCTGACAGGCTTTTCCACAGTCTCTTTGCAAGGTCTGGCTTAGTCTTCCAGCTACTGGCTCTTGATCTAGAAGGCAAATGAGAAGGATGAGCTGCCATTCTGGAGGAGAAGTGGTAGCGGCATGTAGTTGTATAAGCATAGGCAAGTTCTTGACAACCACACACTTTGACAGCTGAACTCACTGGTGGTCACTTGCCCAGTAATTGCTGAGATATGCTCCAGCTTCTGGGCCAGTCCCAGCAGCCCTAAACCTGACCTTTGCTCTCCCAGCCCCTCTGGAGGAAGTGAAACTTTGGTTCCCTCTATGAAAGCTCTCCTTACTTGAAGTTTCTGGAGTGAAGCTGCTGTGACATCTGGTTTACCTGGGACAGTCCCATTTATATCTTTTGTACTCACTAATAATAATGCCTCCGTTTGCTCTCGAAGTGTTCCAGAGTGAGGAATAATTATATGATTGCTTTGCTTAGCAAGTTTCCTGTTTCTCTGATGGAATCCTGCCGGCTGTACCAGGCTTGTATAATTTTCTCTTGTCGTTGATCTGAGGTATGATAAACAGGCCAGTCCTGTGGAGGGCAAGTCTGTGAATGCTTCCTTTTGGTCTCTGTCATACTTCAAATGAGGTATCCCCAAGGGGAAACCTGAAGCAGCCTCTGGGTAGAGCCCAATTGTGCCTCTGGTCCTGGGTCTATCCTGGGTGCAACAGGGGCCGCCCCTCAAAGAAATGCCACTGAGCCTTTTTGTGAGAGAAAGAAAGCCCACACCTATGTATGCTTGCAAACTGCTGTGCTTCTTCTACTGCTAGAAAACAACGCTCCGTGACAGGTCTTTGAACTTGACCAAACCAGATCAATTCTCCCCTTTGGAGAAGAAGAATGAGTCAGATAAATGAGACAGTCTTCCCTCAAGTATAGTTTCATGTTGAACTCTTTCCCTCTTTGCTCACAAGCAATGGACTGGTGGCAGTATACTCCTGTTTGGCACAATAAGTTCAGTGCTAAAATGGTGAGCTCTAGATGCTATATGCTAGGAAGCTCCTCATTTGTAAGCAAGGGGGGAGCAAATTAGGGGACTGTCCTAACAGCCACTCCTAATGCAGCAGGGCCTCTTTGAGCTAGATGTCAGGGAGGGACAAAGGGGGAAGTAAGACACTGAAAAATAGCACCAAGAGAGACACATGGCTTTATTATGAAGCCAGGGCACCACGGCTGGCCCAGCTGGGTTCTCCAGAGAGCCCTTGGCCTCAGGAGTCACAGCTGGTCTGCATGCTAGATGACAAGAAGAGGGTCTTGGCTCTGTAGCAGAGTGATGTGCACAAGATAGGTTTCCCTCCGGACCCCCAAATGCTTCATTCATAGTAAATAAGCACTTTGCCTTTCTCCTGAGCTTATTTTCCAGAATCTCTGCTTCCAACCAAGTCTTTAAACATGGAGACCAAGTGAATATGAGTATTAGAGGCAGTGAAGTGTGTTTACTGAAATAGTACTACTTCATTTCCTCAACAACAAGAGAAGAGCATTTAATGGACAAAAACGAAATGACAAGGAAAATGATGATTATAAAAGGAAGTAAGCAGAAGGAACATTCTAGGAGGTGCAGTAAAAGAGCCTTGTCTTGTTTGGAACAATGGGGACCCAGTTGAGGAAAAGATTTGTCATATATAGCAATACTATCACCTTTTTTTGCCCAGAGCTGTATGTTTCTGTCACTTTTGGGAACAGTAGTGCTGAAAGGTTCCTATTTGCCCACCAGAGAAGACAAATAACTTTTGTATATTGCTGTTTTTAATTCTCAGTTAATTCTGGGTCTACTCAGTTCCGATTGAAGGGAAGCTAGGAAGTGATCTGAATTAGCACCGAAGGCTAGTTTGGGTAATTCAGGGTCTCAGTCATGAGTCTCTTTCATGAAGTGAGTATTGCACGTAAAACTGTAGCATATCCCTCATTTTGGGTAATTCTTACTGTTCTCTTTCCTAATTTTTTTATTCCCTGCCTTTTTGGGTCCCTTTCTCTATTCTTACAATTCAGACCTGTGATTGACCATCAGCTTTTCCACAGGGTTCTTATTATTACTATTGAAAATATTAATTGCGATGGTTGCATAGTTATACTAAAAATCATTGGCTTACACACTTTGAATAGGTGGACTGTACAGTATGTGAGTACTGAGTTATATCGCAATAAGATTGTGATAAAAGTCAACAGAATAGATTTATTGAGTGCCCAGAATATGGCCAGCAGTCTTCTGTTTGTTCACATGTCTCATATTTTTGAGAAAAATTTAAATTCCTGACAAAGCTGTGTGATAGTTATTCCCATTTCTCAGATGAGGAAATGGAAGTTAAGTGGGGTTAAGCAAATTTCCCAAGGTCATCCAGGTAATAAATTGGGACGCTGAGATTTGAACCCACATCTCTCTGAATTGAAAGCCTGTGCCCTTCATCACGCTGCATTAATGCCTCACATTAAGGCCATTTATGAAAATCAATACAAGATTCACATTCAGTGACCAAGTCATCGGATTACTCTGTTTGTTTTGTTTTGTTTCATTTTTTTACCGTCTAGCCACACAGTCAGAAGCAAGAAGTTGCTCTATCGCTTGTGGTCTTGGTCAGGGCTTGGGTGCCTGCTGTGAGGTGGTCACCTTACCTGCGGGAGGTCTTCCACCTTCAGCGAGAAAACACAGAAAACCCAGCACTTTTATAAAGGGTGACTCACTTAAATTCCCTCTCTTAAAGTAAAGATAGAGGCAACAGGTTCTAAGTTAGCCTTTCTGGAAAAAGTGGTAGCAGACTGATCTTTTAAAAACCAAAGCTCTTCTCTTTATTGACAGATATAGTTGGTAGTTAGTGGTAACTACCAAGAATCAAAGCAAATTTAACTACCAGTAAATGTTTGTTAAATTAATGAATCAAAGATTCAGGGGCATCCCAGGTGAAAGAAGAGCATGTGTAAAGATCCAGGCGTGTACAGGTAGGCACTTTGCCATGGGTGAGTGCAGAAGCACAGCCCAGATGAACCAGAATGGCCTCAGTGGGTTTTAATATGGTTACAGTTGGTTGGGTTTGGAGGTTTGGATGCTTGGGCAGGTGTGGTGGGAAATGAGCCTAGAAAGGAAAGTTTGAACAAGATTAGGAAAAGTCTTGTATATGCACGATACACTTGGGAGATTAGTTTGAAGGTAACGAAGAACCATCAGAACTTTTATTTTTCTTTCAAATTTTTTTATTGTGGCAAAATACACAGAAAATAAATGTACCATCTTAATGATTCTTAAGGGGTCAATGAATGACATTAAATACAGTCATAATGTTTTGAAACCATCACCACTGTCTATTTGCAGAGATCCTTTCATCTTGTAAAACTGAAACTCCACATCCATTAAACACGAACTTCCATTGTGAACCTTTCCCCAGCCCCTGGCAACCACAATTCTACTTTCTATCTCCATGATTTTGACTACTCTCAGTATCTCATATAAGTGAAATCATACAATATTCGTCTTTTTGTGACAGGCTTATTTCACTTGGCATAATGTCCTCAAGATGTTGAAGCAAATGTCAAAATTTCCTTAACTTTTTAAAGGCTAATACTTACTTCATCGTATGTCGATGCCATGTTTTGCTTATCCATTCATCCATTGATGGACACTTGGGTTGCTTCCATGCTTTAGCTATTGTGAATAATACTGCTATGCACAGGGGTGTACAAAGATGTCTTTGAGATTCTGCTTTCAATTCTTTTGGGAATATACACAGAAGTGAAACTGCTGGATCATGTGGTAATTCTATTTTTAATGTCTGGAGGAACCACCATGCTGTTTTCTGTAACAGCTAGACCATTTTACATTCCCACCAACAGTGCACAAGGCTCTAGCTTTGCCACATCCATGTTATTATTATTTCTGGGTGGGGGGCATTGTTGATAGTAGCTTTTTTGTGAGGTTGTATCTCATTGTACTTTTGATTTGCATTTCCTTACTGATTCATGATGCTGAGCATCTTCTCATGTATTTGCTGGTCATTCATATGTCTTCTCTGGAGAAATGTCTATTCCAGTTCTTTGCCCAGTTTTGCATCAGATTTTGTTGTTGTTGTTGATGACGAGTTTGAGAGTTCTCTCTATATTCTGAATATTAGTCCTTTATAAGATATATGATTTGCAGACATTTTCTTCCATTCCGTGGGTTGTATTTTTACTCTGCTGATATTGTCTTATGATGCACAAAATTTTTAAATTTTCATGAAATCTGATCCAGGTCTATGTCTTTGGTGTCATATCTAAGAAATCATCACCACATCCAATGTCATGAAGAATTTTCCCTATGTTTTCCTGTAAGAGTTTTATAATTTTTTGTTTTACATTTAAGTCTCTGATCTATTTTTATTTTTGTTTATGGTGTTAGGTAAGGGTCCAATTTCATTCTTTCACATGTGGATATTTGGTTTTTCTCAGCACCATTTAATAAAAAGATTTTCTTTTCCCCACTGAATGGCCTTAACACCCTTGTGAAAAATCATTTGGCCATAGATGTGAGGGTTTACTTTTGGGCTCTCTATTCTATTCCATTGGCCTGCCTATATGTCTGTCTTTATGTTAGTACAATATTTTCTTTGCCTTCTGTAGCTTTCTAGTAAGTCTTGACAGGAAATGTAAGTCCTCCAGTTTTGTTCTTCTCTTTCAAAAACATTTTGGCTATCCAGGTTCTCTTGAGCTTCCTTGTGAATTTTACAATGGGTTTTGGTACTTCTGCAAAAATGTCATTGGGATTTTGATAGAGATTGCATTGAATTCGTAGGTTACTTAGGGAAGGATTGATGTCTTAACAATATTACACCTTCCAATCCATGAACATGAGATGTGTTTCCATTTGTTTATGCCTTTTAAAACTCAGCAACGTTTTATAGTTTTCTTTTTTCATGTTCTTTTTTTTTTATTATGTTCAGTTAGCCACTGTATAGTATATGATTAGTTTTTGATGTAGTGTTCAGTGATTCATTAGTTGCATATAACACTCAGTGCTCATCACAGCACGTGCCCTCCTTAATTCCCCATCACCCATCTACTCCATCCCTCCCCTTCCCCTCTGAAACCCTCAGTTTGTTTCCCGTGGTCCATAGTCTCTCATGGTTCATCTCCCTCTTCAGATTTCTCCCCCTTCAGATTTCCCTCCCTTCCCCTGTAGTCCTCCGTGCTATTCCTTATGTTCCACATATGAGTGAAACCATATAATTGTCTTTCTTTGCTTGATTTACTTCACTTAACATAATCCCCAGTTCCATCCATGTCAAGTCTTTCACCTCCTTAGTTAAATTAATTCCTCAGTGTTTTATTATTTTTGATGCAGTTGTAACTGGAATTGTTTCCATCACTTCCTTTTCAGATTGGTCATTGTTTGTGTACTGCAAGTGGTTTCTGTGTGTTGACTTTGTATCCTGCTCCTTAGCAGAACTCACTAATAGTCCTCTTTGGTATGTACTATCTTTATTGTTTCCTACATATAAGATTATATCATCTGCAAACAGAGCTAACTTTACTTCTTTCTTTCCAATTTGGATGCCTTTTATTGCTTTTTCTTGCCTAATTGTTCTGGATGGAACTTCTAGGATTAAGTCAAATAGAAGTGGTGAGAGTGGGCATCCTTGTCTTGCTCCTAATCTTAGAGGAAAAGCTTCCAGTCTTTCACTGTTGTGCATGATGTTTGCTGTAGGTTTTTCATATATGGGTTTTATTTTCTGGAGGTAGTTTCCTTCTCTTCCTAGTTTGTGGAGTGTTTTTATCATGAAAGGGTGTTGAATTTTGTCAAGTGCTTTTTCTGCATCCATTGAGATAATCATGTCATTTCTTTCCTTCATCCTGTTAATGTGGTGCATTTCATTGATTGATTTTTGTATGCTGAATCATCCTTGAATTCCAGAAATAAATACCACTTGATCATGGTATATAATCCTTTTAATATGCTGCTGAAATTGGTTTGCTAGTCGTTTGTTGGGGATTTCTGATGAATGTCTGTAAGGGATCTTGATCTGCACTTTTCTTTTGTTGTAGGGTCTCTGGCTTTGGTACCGTAATTCTGGGCTCATAGAATGAGTTAAGAAGTGCTCCCTCCTCTTCAATTATTTTGAAAAAATTTTGAGAAAAAATGGCTATGAATTCTTTTTTAAATGTTTGGTAGAATTCACTAGTGAAGTCATCAGGTCCAGGCTTTGCTTTGTTAGGAGACTTTTCATCTAAGTAATCTGTTTGTTGGTGTATTATTGTTCATAGTTCTCTCTAATAATTCATTTTATTTGTGCCAAATTAATAGTAATGTCCCCATTTTCATTTTGGAGTTTAGTTATTTGAATCTTTTTTTTTTTTCTTTTGGTCTATAGAGCTAAAGGTTTGTCAATTTTGTTTATCTTTGCAAAGCACTAACTTTTTGTTTTACTGATTTTCTGTGTTGTTTTTTCTATTCCCTATTTCATATCTCTGTGTTAATTTTTATTATTTCTTTTCTTTCTCTAGCTTGGGTTTAGTTTGTTTTTCTTTTTCTAGATCCCCAAGTTGTAAAGTTATGTTGTTGAATTGAGAAATTTTTTATTTTTTATTTTTTTATTATGTTCAATTAGCCAACATATAGTACATCATTAGTTTTTGATGTAGTGTTAAACTATTCATTAGTTGCATATAACACCCAGTGCTCATCACCACACGTGCCTTCCTTAATACCCATTAACCTGGTTACCCTATCCCCCATCCCCCTCCCTTCGGTAACCCTCAGTTTGGTTCACTGTTGGTGGGAATGCAAGCTGATATGGCCACTCTGGAAAACAGTATGGAGGTTCCTCAGGATGTTAAGAATAGAGCTAACCTACAACCCAGCAATTGCACTACTAGGTATTTACCCAAAGATATAGACGTAGTGAAAAGAAGGGGCACATGCACCCCGATGTTTATAGCAGCAGTGTCCACAATAGCTAAACTGTGGAAGGAGCTGAGATGCCCTTTAACAGATGAATGGATAGAGAAGTTTTTTATTTTTTAAAAACTGTAAGAATTTATACCTATAAATGTCCCCTTATGTGCCCCATAAGTTTTAGTATATTATGTTTTTGTTTTCATTTGTGTTTAAGTATTTCTAATTTTCTTTGTGATTTCTCCTTTGATCAATCGGTTGTTTAAAAGTGTGCTATTTAATTTTCACAAATTTTTGGATTTTCCAGTTTTACCTCTCTTGTTGCTTTCTAACTTCATCCTCTTATAGTCAGAGAAGACACTGCATAATATCTATCTTTTAAAATCTAATGAGACTTAACTTGTAGCCCAACAGATTATCTATCTTGGAAACTGCTGCCCTAAAAATATTGTATTAAAGAAATTCTTGGAAGCCCATAAAATGGTCTGGTATAGTCATCATCCTCGCTTGTCTCCACGGCATTCAATGGTGCTGACCCCCTTCTTTCTTCTAATGCTCTCCTTGCTCTTGCTGACAGCACACATTTCCTAGGGTAGCAAGGGGAAATGCCATTTCGACAAAAACTCTGCCCTTAACCTTCAGTGAGTGAGATGTAATATATATTCCGTTAGGAACTAAATGTTGACACTATTCCCGTCCAGTTATAGATATTGGTGGGAAAAAGCAGAGAGGGGATTTCAAGGCTTTTGCCAATTCTTCCATATTGCTGAGGAGTAATTTAGTAGACATTTTGTTTAGCAGAGTATATTCATGAGTCTTTAAATATGTAAATACAGGCCCAGAGCCAAGGAAGAGGTGAGGAACAAAATTCGTCTGAATAATAAAGTGAAGGGAATTACATTTAGCAGGGAAGGAGGACGGAAGGGAAACTCAAGAAAGAAAGAAAAACAGGAAGGCTGGCAGGAGCTTGAAGGAGAAGAGGCAAGCCAAAATACTCAAGACTCAACACTATGTAAATAGTGGTTAGTGAGAATCTTCCTGTCGACTACTAGCTTGTCTTAGGCGTTTATGTGGGTCTGGGGCACGACGGGGCCAGCCATAGATCTAGTTTCTGAGGGCTGAAGAAAGATCAACATACCAGTGAAGGCTTCCGAGGACAAACTTATTCAACTGGAAATCTATCAGAAACCAGTCAGAACTCTTTTGCAAGACTCACATTGTCCCCACTGCCTCAATCAAATTCCTTAAACAAAGCAACAGCGAGAAGGAAATCTTATTCTAGGAACAACCACGAATAGTGTTACCTCAACAGAAAGTTTCATCTTGACCAGCACAATGCAGTAGAACTTTCTGCAATGACGGGCGTATTTGCTATCTGCATTTTTCAGTGTCGTGGCTTTTTGCCACATGTCATCGATCACTGATCACTTGAAATATGGCTCATGTGACTGAGAAATGAAGTTTTACTTTTTCTTAACTTTTAATTAAAGTTGTTTGGTGTTTTTTTTAAGATTTTATTTATTGACTTGAGGTAGAGTGAGTGAGAAAGATAGCACGAGCAGGGGTGGGGGAGTGGCAGAGGGAGAGGGAGAAGCAGGCTCCTCCATGAGCAGGGAGCCCGATGCGGTGCTCGATCCCAGGACCCTGGGATCATGACCTGAGCCAAAGGCAGACGCTTAACTGACTGAGCCACCCAGGCGCCCCTAATTAAGTTAAGTTTAAATAGCCCAGATGACTAATGGCTGTGCCAACTTTTTCTGTAAAGGGCTTTGTGGGCCACTTCTGGTCTCTGTTGCGTTTTCTTTGTTTTCCTGTTTGTTTTGTTTTTGCTTGTTTTGTTTTCATAGCTCTTTAAAAATATAAAACATTCTCAGCTGGAGGGCTGCATCAAAACAGGCCATCGGCCAGATATGGCTTGTGGGCCATAGTGCGCTGACCCCTGACCTAATCTCTCAATGCTTTTGGAAGTGTTTATGTTTTTCATATTACTAAGAGTAATTGTTACCATCACTCCAGTTTTAGATGTGTAAGTGGTTTTTCTAATTGCTGTAATAGAGTGTTATGCAAAGTGTGTTCCATGGTACCCCTGGTCATTTTGGGTGCTCTCCACAAAGAAGTAGCTCTGTGTTTGAATATGTTGGGAAACACTACATACTAAAACCCAATTTTTAAAAATTTATAATGCATATTAGAATACTAAAGTCTCTAGTGAGCTGATGCAAAATATTAATTTGTAGCCTGATTAGGTTTTTCTATACTTTCTCGACCACCATACATGCAGTGTGCAGCATATATGTGTGTGCAAGGGGACGAGTGTGTACACTGCACGCAGTGTGTAATAGCTGTATGGTGTGTATGTTAGGTGTGTGCAAGCAGGCGGTGTGTGTAGGTGGCACCTATCAGTACTCTGCAGAACGAGTGTCCCACAGAACCCTCTCTGAGAAACACCTGCTGAACAAGCCTGACGATAAAAATCTTTCTCTCAGGGCCTTGGAGCAGAGGCACAGGTAGTAATTAAGTGGTATTCAGGAGTGGGAGGATTTATTCCTGTTGAGCTCGTTCAGAGAAGCTGTCGTTAAGACTTTTCGAGAAGGGCCGGTGAGGTCAGTTCACCCCAGGATGTTCACAGGTTCAAGGGATGAGCAGAGGAGATGCCCCCGGAAGGAAGCCCCAAGTCCCGCGGAGTCGGCTCGGCTCCCTGCAACACCGCAGAGCCAAGCGGCTGCGGGAGCCAGAGCGAGGAGCTCGTGGAGGTGGCGCTAAGGGATTTTGGGAACCCCTGCAAGGACCAATTAAAAGTCACAATACCCCTGTGAGGAAAGAAGAGTGTTCCTGGCCCACTGTAATTGAGGAAATGAGGACGGCTGGCTTGAATTCAGAGGAGACCGAAGCGCAGATTTTCAAGATCACGCTCAGGAAACTCTTGCTGTTTAATAGGGAGGAAATACCGCCCCGAGGACAGGAAAATTGAGTGGCCCCATTGCTCTGCTAAACTTTGGAGACGCAAGCTCAGTACAGAAAGGGCACTCAGTTCAGGGGCCTTCAAGGAACCCCGTTAGCTTCTTTGAGAGAATAAAATTCCTAGATCCTGTTTGGATATCATTTGTTTTTGTTTTCCGAGATGCTGAGGAGTCAGGGCCCAAGCGTGGCCCACATAGAAAATGCCGGGGTCTGTCCTGTGGCAGGGACGGGCACAGGGCATCCGCTGCAAAGCTCCACCTTCCTTAGAGTATCTGGGAGCTGAGGCGCTGCTTTCTGAGGATGTGACTTCCCATATTCACCTTCCGTTAAAGCCATTTTCATGTCAGCTTCTTACCAAGGGACACCGGCATTTGAGCTCTGCAGATGTTTGCAGCAACGTTCTGTCTCTACAGTGATGCAGTGGTGTTACGTTATTTCTGTTCTTGATGGCTTTTAATAACATCTGAGGCAAATGGAGGGTGAGTCAACAATTTTCCTGGTCCAGCACAGACGGCAGCTAGCTAAGTCTGCGCACGCCTCTGCTCTGCGGCAGTTCCTGCTCCCCCTGGGCGGCGCATGCGCCAGAGCAGGCGCTCTGTGCCCGAGATAGCCCCGCAGCTGGGGGCATGCGCCTTGCGCACTTGGCCCGTGGTTGGGTGGGGTCCAGGGGGGTGGGGACACGCCAGCTACGCAGGAAGGAGTTGGGTGCGTCAGCACACCTTCCTTCTCCGCGCCGACAGGTGACTGATCTTTCCTGGGACTATTCAAAGTCTAAGGAAGCTAGAACGTTTTTGATATACAAAGGGACACATATCTGGTGATGAAATTTCGTGTTTCTTGCCTTGGACGCTCATCAAAGGGCCTCATGGATGTGGCCACCTGAGTTCCCGAGCCTGAAGGCCGGAGTCGAAGAGAATGCTGGCAGCAAGATGTCAGGGCCAGCTCGCCTCTCTTAGCCGGGAGCATCAATGTCAGATGAGCGGCCGGGGCGGTAGTCGGAGGCGGTAACCGGGTGCAGCCCGCGCCGCCTGAGCTCCGAGTTGAACAAAGAACACAGGATGGCGTGGTGCGGGCTGCAGCACGATTCCCACTTCGCCACCGAGACAATCTTCTTGCTGTTGCTGAGTTTTATGACTGTGATGTCATCGAGGGCTGCCGACAACAGAGCTGTTATATCACCAATGAAAGGGCCTTAAAACTAACTGAGGGACCCCATTATGCCAAGACTGGAGCTTGTCATAAAAATCATCGGTCATTGATGTCTCTGAGCTTCTGAGTCGAGCCTCGAGGGAAAAGAACTGTGAAATTTGGGTTCAATTCAGTTGTTTTGATCTGGACTTCTTTATGAGTAGAAAGAATTCCATTGGCCATATGTGACCTCGTATTTCAAGGAAATCCAATCATTCAAACAAGATAATTTAGCCTCTTGTCCAACAATTTCTCCTTTTCTCTTCAACACCAAGGGAATGGACTGGGGCCCTGTCTGACTGCATTTTACTAGAGTTTAGAAAATTGTAATAGTTGCGTTGTTTCTCTGGTTAGAGTCCCAAAATGCATTGCAGACTTCCTCAACTGAAATAGGCCCCTGCCCCTAATATGCTGTTGGAGTGAAGGACTTTTCCCAGCCCTCAAACTGAGCTGCCAGAAGGAACAGCCATGTCGCAAGTCAAAGTGGTGGCATTAGTGCTCTCTTCTTTTTCCAACTTTCCATCTGCTCTTTTCCAACTTTCCATCTGCTCACCTGATAGATATTCACTGAGCATCAACTACGTGTCAGACAGCTGCACTAGGTAGTGGAAATAAAATGAAGCGCTAGGCAGAAGCATCATTCCTGCCCTTACGGAGCTTTGAGTTGCTGATAGGAAATATGCTTTTCTTTCGTTTCTTTACCTCCAAATTAAATCACTTCCTGTCCACAATGCCTAGCCATTTAGTGGCAGAAAATACTATCCTGAAAAGTGATACTAACATAAGCTGGCCTTGAATTTAAAACAACGACAACAAAAGCAATGCTCATGCAATTCTACATAGTATTTTAAATAAATACACAAACACACAAAATACTACTCTCTGTGTAATATATGGGGGGCTCTTCTGAACACCCCGGTCGCTGATAATGCTCTGCTCTGTGTGTGTGGAAGAGAATGAACTCAGAAACCAGGGAGGGAGACAGGAGATTTCAACAAATTTTCAGTATGTAATTTTTTAGCTGGGTACTGGGTATGTAGGTGTTTGTAGTATGTAATACATATACATACTATGTATATAATGCATATACACATATACACAGTACATATAATAGAATGCATTTAAAATACTTACAATTAAAAAGCTATGGCTGAGGGGCGCCTGGGTGGCTCAGTCGATTAAGCGTCTACCTTCGGCTCAGGTCATGATCCCGGAGTCCCGGGATCAAGCCCCACATCAGGCTCCCTGCTTGGCAGGGAGTCTGCTTCTCCCTCTCCCCTGCCCGTGTTCTCTCGCTCGCTCACTCTTTCAAATAAATAAATAAAATCTTAGAAAAGCTACGGCTGAACAATTGTGCCCCAGAAAACCAGATACAGCGCTGAGTCCTGACAGGACCCGCCTGTGTCTGGTCTTCACCACACCCTCACCCCCAGATACATCTCTCTGCAGCACGCTTATCCATTTCTTCAACATTTCAATGTTTCCTATTAGTCCCTGCTCCCTCCCTTTCCTGGGTCTGCACGTCTACGTAGGACCCTTAGTTCAAAATCCCCCTGGCAAGAGAGAGAAACTTGAGGGGAAGCAGCAGTGAGTAAAACCAACCCATTATTTTTGCTCACTTACCACATTTAAGGGAGTGGGAGCAGAAGGATGATAAGGAATCTGATAGCCTCCTTATAAAGTACCCAATTCAAAGCACATAGAAGGGTGTAGAAGCTGAGCTACAATAGAGAGCTGACACTATCTGAGGGCCAGAGTGAACTTTATGTAACTCTTTGGGATTTCTCAACTGGAAGATTCCCATGAAATTTTATGTTGGATTACCCTGAGGGGGAAATTAAGTTGTTTTAATTACTGCTGCCATTTGGTGTTTTATTAATTTTAATTGGTTTTAGTATTTGTACTTCGCTCTGAGTCTGTTCCACCAAAGGCGCAATTTTGAAAATAATAATGATAAAGACATATCAATTTTTCTAGTAAATGTTGATTATAGGTTCATCACAGCAGTGGAGAAATCTGAGAGGGGCAGACCATGATACACAAAGTTCTGTCTGTTTTATGACTGTGTGAATTCAGAAAGTCTGAGCTGTCCAAGACAAATATCACATTTGTCCAGGCTTTAGACCTATCTTGACTTTTAGGGATTTTCACACAGCCATTCTCTCTAGAACAAAATGCATCCAAATTGATATTTCAAAGTTTGGTCTGAAATGCCAGAGTAGGGTGTGCAAAGTATTAGCTGGTGGGTAGGGTTTGGAGGGCGGAGGAGGGGGGCATGGAGATGAAGAACAAATAAGAACTTTCCTACGTTAATTTCAGTTGGAGGGCTGGGGCACATCATGGAGATGATACACTTGCCCAGGTGTAGGCTTTGCTTAAAAGACTTCCAGAAGTGTACGTTGCCACTGACCAGCACGTGAGTTAGCCCTCCTGTATCACTAGCCAAGACAATTTCTGCGCCCTGATGCTAAGGCAGCAACATAATGTGTTTGTGTATGTGAGGATGCAGGAGTATGTGGTCACAGGGTTACTTACGGTGACAATGGGAAAGAATACTTGAAGTCCAGACTATTCCAGAAATCTAGTCACCATAATTATACTTTGAACAGATTAATTATCCAAATCTGAAAAAAATGTGGCATTAGGAGAAGATCTTTCATATTCAAGACTTGAAAAGTCAATAGGACTTGTGTTCACAAATGCCTATTACTTGATTTTGACAGTGAATGTGACACTCGGGGAGTTATGTGGGCCCCAGACTGGGGGATGGGTAAGCAGAGGATAATGGGAACAAAAACCTCAGAGAGCTGGCCACGTCCCCGCACTTCACAGTGACTCTGGAGGGAGGCGTTGCCGCTGTTCCTGTTTGACAGATGAGGAAGCCTGAGTAAAGATTGTATGTTAGTAAGAAGTATAGTTGGTATTTGAACTTAGAAAATAAGACTTAAAAGTACAGGGGCAACT
This sequence comes from Halichoerus grypus, assembly GCF_964656455.1. Classification (NCBI taxonomy): domain Eukaryota; kingdom Metazoa; phylum Chordata; class Mammalia; order Carnivora; family Phocidae; genus Halichoerus; species Halichoerus grypus. The sequence continues at coordinate 10,582,304 of NC_135723.1, forward strand.
GGGTGGCTCAGTCGGTTGAGCGTCTGCCTTCAGCTCAGGTCACGATCTCAGGGTCCTGGGATCAAGCCCCTGCATCGGGCTCTCTCCTCAGCAGGGAGCCTGCTTCTCCCTCGCACTCTCCCTCTGTGCTCTCCCTTTCTCTCCCTCAAATAAATAAATAAAATCTTTGAAAAAGACTGCAGTTAGCAGTCTATTATTCTCTATTATTATAGTTATAGTTTTTTCTTATATGAAGCTTTCTTTTTGCTATTTCTCCTTTCCCCTGCCCCTCATCACTGTTTGGGGCTTGTTCTATTTTTACTCTTTCTACTTCTTCCAGAATCTTCTCTGGTTCCTCTCCCTACCTTTGCTTCTTTTCTCTGTCTTTGTTTTCCATTTCGTCTCTTAATTCTTTTTTGCCTGGAATTTGTTTCTCCCCCGTCTCTGTTTATGTTTCTTCCTCCTTTAATTGGCTTTGCCACTACATATTCATGGGCATGCCCTTGGCTTCTGTGTCCCTAATGTTTCTCTTCTGTAAAATAAGGGGGGGCATGGAACATTGTCAGTAAGGTTGTTTATTGACATAGCGTTATATATATGATATATACACAAAATACTATACTCTATGGATTCAGTATTCTTTGATTTAATTTAAAACGAGGCACTATTAATGTCTTCTACTGTTAAAAAATAATGCAACTAAGGATTACTATATGATACTTCACAGTTACATTATCCTCCTATTTTTTTCCTGTTTTCCTTTATAAATAAAGGAAAGAGAAGAAAGGAATTCTCATCCATGAACTAGAATTGATTTGGAAATCTGAGTATAGGTTTTATTTGACAAAAGAGGATTTCTCCTTGCGAGATGGTGATGCGATTATGTGCCTTTTACAAGAGTGAAGAACCACTGCTGCCCAGGAGGGAAAAAGCATAAATTGAGTTCAGAGGATCCGTATGACCAGGTAACCTCTAGAAGCTCCCTTAAATCTGAGGTTCTATGAATCTAGGCAAACCAACCTAGTGTAGGAACATTAGCATTTCGCTGGCCTTTCCCAAAAATGCTTTCCAAATAGACTGGTTCTAAGTAAACCCGCCTACCTAGGTCCTGAAAGACAGCTGGAGAGACTGTCATCCTTATCGATTGCCTTGGATTCAAATTCATTTCCACAAGCATTCACAAGTGCCCGCCACAGGGAGGAAGTGGGTTGAGCACTGTGGCTACCAGGAAAATGAGGCCAGATCCCTGGCATGGAAGAGCCCTAGGATCAGGGCAGAGACAGATCTCTGAGGTCCCCCCAAGAAGAGACAGTGAGGCTACGTTGCTGGCTGAGCTGTCCACCCCGCAATTACAGGGGCATGAGAAGCCTGCACATTGACAACCGCAAGAAACCCATCACAGTGAGTCATCTGCAAGTATGTCCAACTTTATGTCAGCATCTTGCTTCAGCAGGTGGATCATTTATATTTTCCCTGGAAGCCATCTGTTGGTCTGAATGTTGGGTTGATTTGTTTTTCTGTTGAGGGAGGAAGGTGGCTTTCCCAGAAGTTACCAGAATATGCCTGGACTTTGGCAGAGGCCCAGGAACAAGGAGAAGGATAGGGAGCTTTTGAAATCTCTCTTCTACTGGAGGCAAACTTTCTTGAGCAGCCAAAAGCCTACTCATCTTCTAAACATTCCAACCCTGAGAGAAACGGACAGCTCACAGTGGGATCACCACACGGGCATCTTTGTTGGCTTTCTGATAATGTTCTTTATTGGCTGGGCATGTATGAGGGCTGCCCATCTTGCCCTGCCTAGTACTCTGGCCCAGGAGGGGCTTGGGGCAGTAGCTCCGAGCTCCTGTCATAGTTTGTGTCCCTAGATTCCTGCCCTGGTGTCCCCAGCCCCACCCTCGTCAGTTCTGCTGCTGGCTGGCCGTGAAAACTCAGAACATAACTAAGAAATGTGGATTCACAAAGCATCTGACCTTTTCCGAACATGATTAATCCCTCTCCTATCTAATGTTTAATTGGAAAGCATCTCAACGGTTATTGAAAGGGAAGAGTAGAAACTATTGACTATTGCCATGCGTGTTTTAGTCTGGGAAAGAGAGATTCTGATATGACAAATCAAAGGAAATAAAAATTTGAAGATGTGAATACAAGGGTGGGGAGGCTTAAGGGCAGGTGTCCCTTATCTAATTGAACACAAGTGTTCCAGTACTATGTCAAAATGGGATTTCTCATGTATTCCTTTTCCCTTAGAGTTGGAGTCATATTTTCCTGGAAAGTTCTATGGAATCTGGGTGTCATGAAATAATAATTACTATTACAGTGGGCTTTAAAATCATAAATATAAAGGAAAACAAATTTTCTAGTTAATGATTACAATGACTAGGTTAGCAATGATGCCATATTATTTTCGCAGATGGCAAAACACATATCTGAAAGGAAAAAAGGAATCGTCTCGGCAGAGTGATTACCTACCCCAGCTAACATCTCACTCCCAGGTTGCAACTGCAATGCTTGGCAAATTCAAACTTTCATGATCCGGCAACTGTTTTCACGGAGGCAAGAGGACAAAACAGCTGGCCTTAAATCAAGCCTCACACAGTTCTGCATGCTGGAGCCCCCACTCCAAAAAAGCCTAACCCCCCCGCTGCCTTCTGGAGGTCCTTAAGATGTTTGTAAAGAGCCATGTCATCTGTCCTACACTCTTTCTTCTCTAGGTACAATTCCTGAAAAGCTCACGCAGCTTGGCCTTTTCTGGAACGTCATTACTCTTAGTCGGCATCCTGCAATGCTAGCTGCCAGCAAAACCCAAACTCACAAAGTCTTGGGGACTTGAACGAGCAGCAGTATGTGGAGTAAGGGAACAGTCGATGGGGTAGGAGAAAAGGAGCTCCCCATTGAGCAGAGGCAGAAGACATGGCAGGCCCCTCCCTGGTGACTAGACATTTGCTTTTTCTCTGGCCAGCAGTGGGAGGAATTACAATTCCTCTCAGCCAGCCTCGATTTATAACCAGTCTTTTCTGCTTTTTGCTTCAGTGAAAGTGGTCCCCAGGTCGTAAACCTCTGACTTGGGCCGAGTTTTCCGATAAAGGCCCATTTTGAAGCGTCTGCCCAGCTCTTGGCATGGCTCTAAGAGCTGACTTTTCATCTCTGATCATTCCTTTCTTTTCTGTACTTGCTTGTGATGGTGAGTGGCAGACACGTAGAGAAAAAGGGACCATCAAATATGGGTTTATCCAACAGTTAAAAGTAAATCTCTGGTCTGCCTGTGAAGTTGGGGGACAAACACTGACCACATGTGTGAGACGGGCCTTTGCTCCCCAAGATCTTGCCCATGCTTCTTAACCCTTACTGGGACTGCCGTTAAATAAACACCTGAAAGCCTTCCATCAGTTGGACTAAATGTCAGCTCATAAATATCAAACTGGGCTGGACTCTTTCTGTGACTCTAGGTATGAATGCTTCTTATGACTCACCAGATATGGCTGCTGCAATTTAGGAAAAGGCCTCTCTTTTCCAGAACTGGAAAAGTCATAACTCATGTCCAAAGGCCTCTTGTGGCCAGATAAACTGGGATCCAAGCCGCAAAGCCCCTCCATGGTTGCCCCTCACTGTCCAATCAGCAACTGGATGAGTATACTCACAAGTGTCAAGCTGATTATACAATGGAGGCTCTTAATGTTGTCCTGTTTTGTGACAAAGGAAACCAAGAACTTCTTGTATCAGTAGATTTAGTGTGGATACAATTGATAAGTAGGAAATGGGGAGCTTTGGCATTAAAATGTGAGCATGGGACTCTTAAAGTTTATTCAGATAAATATGACCTTATTCAAATAAAGGTTTTAAGTCCCATTCTAGAACTGATTTAATCCCACTCTTTGGTGGTGGGGAAGTCACAAAAGTCAGGTAATCTACACCAGGGCAGTGGTTTTGAAGAACTCCTGCAGTATCTTGGTTATATATAAGAAGACCACAAGGATAAAGACTTCATGTCCCACAGCCAGTATGAGCTGAGTTAGGGAAGTGGAAGGGGGCCTGGTCTGCAAAGATGTCAGGGTCAGCACTTCTGCTCTGACTATGGCAAACATGGGGGAGTTCTGGGCTCTCTCCCAGTTTTGCCGTTCCTAACTTGCTTTATTATTTTATACTCGTCGTATGAGTCTTCTGGACCTCATAGTTGTTCATCATATGCCTTTATAATGAGGGTATCATACCAGAGAAACTGCAAAGGAACTTCGTAAATTTGAGGGTTTATTCTCCATGGTCCTTAGGCTGACATTTGCAAAAAGGATGGCCATAGACATTCCTCTTTTCTCTTCTTTTCTTTTTTCCCACCAGAGACACTTCTACTGGCTGTAGGTGCAGGGGAGGTAGTGTAGGAAACAATGGATCTTCTCAGCCTTCTGAAATCCTTCTGTTTAGTCTTCAGAAATACTGGGGCATGTTTTTCTGAGCCTGCTTCCTCTCAGAAAGGGATACCAAAGGACCCTAGATGCCCTGGTGGAGAACCATACCACTGGGTGTGTGTTAGGGACCCTTTTCTTGTGGGCTCTTCTTCAGGCTGGTCTGCATACCTTGCTTGACCAACATGAGCCTCCTCTTTCCTTATGTCCCATCAACACCAACCTTCTTTCTTCTCCTCAGGAAAAGCTCCTTCTGGTATTAAAATCTTCAGCCCATGGGGTTACATCTACCAGGAATGCTCCTTCTCACTCCTTTTCACCTGGGAAAGTCCTACTTACCTTTAAGCCTTGCCTTGAAGGCCACTTCCTTAGAAATACTTTCCACAGCACTCCATCCTGGCCACAGTCTTAGGTTAGGGACTCTATGACAGACTCTTTATTTCCTTTGTGGTGCTTATTGCAAACATAATGGTATGTTTTTTGTGTGTGTATATATGTGTGTGTATGATAACTTATTTATTTAAAGTCTGTTTATCCCTGACTATTCCGTGATAGAAGGGCTGAATCTACTTTATTCAGTATGGTTCTCCAGCACGTAGCAAACTGTCTGCCACAGAGAAGGTACTTCATTGATATTAATTATATGGATTTTTTTCTTTTCCATCAAACTTCTAAACCAGCCACTATCTGATGTATATATGATGTAAGCCACAAATATGAGCCACATGTGCAATTTAAAATTCTTTAGTATTCATACTAAATAAGGTAAAAAAGAATAGGTGGAAGGTCCTCTTTCTGGGTGAAATGAAATAAGCACATCCCACCCTTTCTGTCCAAGTGATTACAACTAGAAATCTGGACAGACTGCATGGGCCAGCTTTCTAAGGACCCTGAGAAGAAAAGAGCAGTGGGAAGATTGGAAAAGAGCCCAAATTTGAAGTACCACTGATCTGGCAGTGAGCTTACTGTTTTTCCTCCAGTATCTCCTAACCCATGGCACGTCCCAAACCCTGGAAGCTGACTTCAGGGCACAACCATAAGAGAAGCCCTATAGCTCTGGCTCAAGGAGTTGGGACATGAACTCCTAATGCACAGAGTGGGGAAAATCCCTCATTTTATTTATTCTTTTCTCTATTCTCTCCTGACTCAGACCCAAGCAATCCTCTTGAGGCCAGGAAGTAGCTGCTAATAGGAAGCTGAAGGAGCCAAAAATTTGAAGAGGTATAATTTGTAATTATCATGGGTATTTCTTTCTTATTTTGTTATGAATGTGTGTGTGGATCAAGAGAATATCTTTTTTTCTTCTCTCTCCTATCCTTTTATTATATAACATAAGATGTATTGACTTTACCTCAGGGTATTTAAGTATTGTTAACTTTACATTGTAAGATTTAAGTTTTAGGATGTCAAGAAGAGTGACCATCACCCAAGTACTTTGTATCCCATTCTGGAGAAAGGGCTAGTGTGATCTCAGTTTTACACCGGAGAGTTGTACCATTAGGTAGGAGTATGATTTTGTTATTTTACTTGGTTATTAAGTGTGGTTTAAAAAAATGTATATGGGGGCGCCTGGGTGGCTCAGTCATTAAGCGTCTGCCTTCGGCTCAGGTCACGATCCCAGAGTCCTGGGATCGAGTCCCACATCGGGCTCCCTGCTCCGCGGGAAGCCTGCTTCTCCCTCTGCCGCTCCCTGCCACTCTGCCTGCTTGTGATTCCTCTCTCTCTCTCTCTGTGTCAAATAAATAAATAAAATCTTTAAAAAATAAAAAAATAAAAAAATGTATATGGGTGTCAAGTTGACAAGGGATGGACTTGTGATGGTTAATTTTATTAACAAGGCCACATTACCCAGGCATTTGGTCAAATACCAGTCTAGATGTCACCGTAATGGTAATTTTTAGATGAGATTAACATTTAAATCATTTGATTTTGAGTAAAGCAGATTATCCTCCATACTGTGGGTGAGCCTCACCCAATCAGTTGAAGGACTTAAAAGAAAATAGACTGAGGTCTCTCAGGAAGAGGGATTTCACCTTTCAGAGAGAATATTGCCTTCAGATTTGAGCTGTAACATTAACTTCCCCGGCTTTCTAAGCTGTCGGCCTGCCTTGCAGATTTTAGACTTGCCAATCCCCGCAGTTGTGTGAGCCACTTCCTGAAAATAAAGCTCTCTTTCTCTGTTTTGATGTACATGTGTGTGTACTTGTGTGTGTGTCTGTGTATGTCTCTCTTTACTCCTCTCTCTGTTTCTCTGGAGGACCATGACTAATACCAGATAAAAACCTATCTCTCCATTCAGTGGAGCAGCAATTCCAGTAGTGAGAGGCAAATTCCCATTGCTTTCCCCCTTTCTGTCCTCCCATTGCCTGGCCATTTTTTGGTAGAACCATGGAAGTGTAGAGAACACAGTGATAACTAGAACACCAAGTTTCTAGCTGGAGTGAAAACAAGAGGAGTGAAAACAAGAGCCTCTTGGAAACTGAATGTACCAAAGAGACCATGATCAAGGAGGAGCTCAGGAGAGCTGCCCATAAAGTTTATGAACCCCTGATCTGCACATATGTGAATCTGATTCTAATTACAATACCAAATACTTTGAGAACTAAGCTGACAGACCACTGCCCATGCCTCAGATTGGCCACTGGGTACCATACACTGTGACAGATCTAAACAAGTGTACAAAGGCTTCAAAAACTAAACTGACATTGAAACCACAGCAACAAAAGGTGGGTTGGAACTTGTAGCCTGAACTTAGCCCTTTCAATTACTGTCTATAACTAAAATAACATGTCCCATGAAATTGAAGGAAGATCAAGAGTCTCATAACTTAATATCAAAATGTCCAGGATATAAAATTACTCAGCACATAACGAATGATGAAGATTAAAACTCACATGGAGAATGACAATTGACAGAAGCAAACACTGAGATTACACAGATGTTGGAAAATACTTTAAACAGTTATAAAAATGCTCAAATTAGCATTTGCAAACACTGTTGGAAAAATGTTAAAATTGAAATTCTCAACAAAGAAATAGAAGATATAAAGGAGAACTACATGAAAATTTTAGAACTGAAAAAGGTAAGTAAGAAACTCAATGATGGGGATGCCTGTGTGGCTCAGTCGTTAAGTGTCTGCCTTCGGCTCAGGTCATGATCCCAGGTTCCTAGGATCGAGCCCTGCATCGGGCTCCCTGCTCAGCGGGAAGCCTGCTTCTGCCTCTCCCGCTTCCCCTGCCTGTGTTCCCTCTCTCGCTGTGTCTCTCTCTGTCAAATAAATAAATAAAACCTTAAAAAAAAAAAGAAAAGAAACTCAATGATGGGTTCAAAAACAGTAAGGAAAAGACAAAGGAAAGGATCCATAAACATGAAGAGAGGCCAACAGAAATGATCGTATCTGAGCAACAAAGTGCAAAAAAACACTGAAGACAACTGAAGAGAACTTCAGGAGACAATAATGAAAGGTCTAACATACTTCTCTAAATTTCAGGGCAAGAGGAGAAAGAATGTGATGCTGAAAGGATGCATAAAGAAATAATAGCTGAAAACTCCAAGTTTGGTGAAAAACCCAAACCTACAATTTTTTTAAATTAAAAGAAATATTTTCAGTTATATTGAAATATGATTGTTAAATAAAAATTGTATCTATTTGGGTTGTACAATGAGATTTTTTTTGAGGGCGTACAATGTGATGATTTAATATACGTACACATTGTGAGATTAACACCACAATCAAGTTGATTAACACCACAATCAAGTTAATTAACACATCTATCACTTCATATGGTTACAATTTTTTGAGTGTGGTGAGAACACTTTAGCATATTTCATGTATACATTGCAGTATTATTAGCTATAATCACCATCCTGTACATTAGATCCCCAGAATATATTCATATATATTTGGCAAACATCTCCATTTCTCCTACCCCCTGTCCCTGGGCAATCACCCTTCTACTCAGTTATCTGTGAGTTTAACTTTTTTAGATTCCACATATAAGTGAGATTAGACAGTGTTTGTCTTCCTGTGTTTGACTTATTTCATTTAGCATAATGTCCTCCAGGTTCACCTATGTTGTCCCAATGGCAGGATTTCCTTCTCTTTGTGTCTGAATAATATTCCATTGTATGTATATACCTCATTTTCTTTACCTATTCATCTGTCAATGGGCACACAGTTTGTTTCCATATCTTGACTATTATGAATAATGCTGCAATGAACATAAGAGTACATGTAGCTCTGAGATCCTGATTTTATTTCCTAAGGGTATATATCAAGAAGTGGGATTGTTGTATCTTATGGTAGTTCTATTTTTAATTTTTTTGAGGAAGCTCCATATTGCTTTCTTTTTTGTTTTTTTCACATTTTTAAAAATTTTATTGTTATGTTAATCACTATACATTATATCATTAGTTTTCGATGTAGTGTTCCATGATTCATTGTTTGTGTATAACACCCAGTGCTCCATTCAGTACGTGCCCTCTTTAATACCCATCACCAGGCTAACCCATCCCCCCACCCCTCTCCCCTCTAGAACCCTCAGTTTGTTTCTCAGAGTCCATAGTCTCTCATGGTTCGTCTCCCCCTCCAATTCCCCCTTCATTTTTCCCTTCCTACTATTGCTTTCTATAAAGACTGTACCAGTTTACATTCCTACGAACAGTGTACAAGGGTTCCCCTTTCTCCACATCCTTGCTTACACTTGTTATCTCTTGGCTTTTTGATATTAGCTATCTCAACAGGTGTAAGATGATATCTCATTGTGGTTTTGATTTACATTTTCTTGATGCTTAGTGATGTTGAACATCTTTTATAGACCTGTTGGCCACTTGTATGTCTTCTTTGGAAAAAGGTTTGTTCAGAGGTCCTTTGCCCATTTTTTTTTAATCCAGTTACTTTTTGAGTCATATGAGTTCCTTATATATTTTGGATATTAACTCCTTCTCTGATATACAGTTTGCAAATATTTTCCCCTATTCCATAGGTTTCCTTTTCATTTTGCTGATTATTTCTTTTGCTATAAAGAAGCTTCTTCCTTTGATGTAGTCCCACCAGTTTATTTTTGTTTTTATTGCCTGTGCTTTTGGTGTCATATCCAAAAAGTCATTGCCAAGATCAATGTCAAAGAACTTTTTCCTTATGTTTTCTTCTAAGAGTTTTATGGTTTCAGTTTTTGTGTTTAAGTCTTTAATCAATTTCAAGTTAATTTTTGTGTATGGTGTAAGATAAGTGTCTAAGTTCATTCTTTTGCATGTGGATATGGAGCTTTCCCAACATCATTTATTGAAGAGATTATCTTGTCTTTGTTGTGTATTCCTGGCACCCTTATCAAAGATTAGTTAACTGCATATGTGTGGATTTATGTCTAGGCTCTCTATTCTGCTCCATTGGTCTGTGTCTATTTTTCACTGGTGTCATACTGTTTTGATTCCTATAGCTTCATAATATAGTTTGAAATCAGGACATGTGATGCCTCTAGCTTCATTCTTCTTTCTCAGGATTGCTTTGGTTCTTCATAGTCTTTAATGGTTCCAATTAAATTTGAGGATTGTTCTATTTTTGTGAAAAATGCCATTGGAATTTTGACAAGGATTGCATTGACTCTATAGATAGTTTTGGGTAGCATAGATGTTTTAACAATATTAATTTCAACCAACCAGGAACATGAGATATCTTTCTATTCATTTGTGTCTTGCCCAATTTATTTAATCAATGTTTTATAGTTTTCAAGGTACAGATCTTCTGCCTCCTTGGTTAAATTTATTCATAAGTATTAAAAATTTTTTGATGATCGGGTGCTTGCATGGCTTAGTCAGTTAAGTGTCTGCCTTCAGCTCATGTCATGATCCCAGGGTCCTGGGATCGAGCCCCATAGCTGGCTCCCTGCTCAGCAGGGAGTCTGCTTCTCCCGCTCCCTCCTCCACCCCCCACTCATGCTCTCTCTCTTTCTCTCAAATAAATAAATAAAATCTTAAAAAAAATAAACAATTTTTTGATGTTTTTGTATATGGGATTGTTTCTTAAGTTCTGTTTCAGATAGTTTATTGTTAGTGTATGGCTATGCCACTGATTTTTGTATATTGATTTTGTATCCTGAAACTTTACTGAGTTTTTTTTTTTAATAGTTCTAAAGTTTTTTGGTGGAGTCCTTAGGGTTTTCTATATATAAGATCATGTCATCTGCAACATAGACAGTTTTAATTCTTCTTTTCTGATTTGGATACCTTTTACTTCTTTTTCTTCTCTGATTGCTCTGGCTAGGACTTCCAATACTATGTTGAATAGAGATGGTGAGAGTGGAAAACCTTGTTTTGTACCTGATCTTAGAGGAAAAGTTTTCAACTTTTTCACCATTGGGTAGAATATTAGCTGGGGGCTTATCATATATGGACACTATTATGTTGCAGTACATCTCTTCTATGTTTTATTTGTTGAGAGTTTTTATAATGAAAGGATGTTGAATTTTGTCAAATGCTTTTTCATATGGTTATATCACAGGGTTTTTAGTCTTCATTTTGTTAATGTGGTGAATCACATTTATTGATTTGAATCATCCTTGCATCCCAGGCATAAATCTTAACTGATCGTGGTCTATGATCCTTTTAATATGCTGATGAATTTGGTTTGCTAGTATTTTTTGGAGTATTTTTTGCATGTATGTTCATCAGGGATATTGACCTATAATTTTATTTTCTTGTAGTGTTTTTATCTAACTTTGTTATGAGGGTAATTCATGCCTTGTAAAATGAGTTTGAGAATATTCCCTCCTCTTCATTTTTTTTGAAGAGTTTGAGAAAGATTGGCATTAATTCTTCTTTAAATGTTTGATAGAATTCACCTGTAAAGCCATCTGCTTCTGGAATTTTCTTTGTTGAGAAGTTTTTTATTATTGTTTTGATATCCTTATTTATTATTGGTCTGTTCAGATTTTTTATTTCTTTTTGATTCATTCTTGTTGGGTTTTATGTTTCTAGGTATTTAGTCATTTCTTCTAGGTTATCCAATTTTTAGAATATAATTATTGATTGTAGTCTCTTATAATCTTTTGTGTTTATGTGGTATCAGTTGTAATGTTTCCTTTCTCATTAGTGATTTCATTTATTTGAGGCCTGTCTCTTTTTTCTTGGTTAGTTTAGCAAATATCTGTCAATTTTGTTTATCTTATCAAAGAAACTCAGTTTCATCGATCTTTTCTTTTGTCTGTGTGTCTAGTCTTGATTTCATTATTTCTGCTTTGATATTTCTTATTTTATTATTTATTTTTTTCTGCTAACTTTAGGCCTAGTTTGTTCTTTTTTTTTTTTTTAGCTCTTTGAGATGTAAAGTTAGGTTGTTTATTTCAGATTTTTCCTTTTTCTTAATGTAAGCATTTATTAATGTAAGCCCTCCTTTTTAAAAAAAATTTTTTATTGTTATGTTAATCACCATACATTACATCATTAGTTTTTTTTTTTTTTTTTTTTTTTTTTTAATTTTTTTATTGTTATGTTAATCCCCATACATTACATCATTAGTTTTAGATATAGTGTTCCATGATTCATTGTTTGTGCATAACACCCAGTGCTCCATGCAGAACGTGCCCTCCTCAATACCCATCACCAGGCTAACCCATCCTCCCACCCCACCCCCCAGAACCCTCAGTTTGTTTTTCAGAGTCCATCATCTCTCATGGTTCGTCTCCCTCTCTGATTTCCCCCCCTTCATTCTTCCCCTCCTGCTATCTTCTTCTTCTTTTTTTTTTTCTTAACATATATTGCATTATTTGTTTCAGAGGTACAGATCTGTGACTCAACAGTCTTGCACAATTCACAGCACTAACCATAGCACATACCCTCCCCAGTGTCTATCACCCAGACACCCCATCCCTCCCACCCCACCCCCCACTCCAGCAACCCTCAGTTTGTTTCCTGAGATTAAGAATTCCTCATATCAGTGAGGTCATATGGTACATGTCTTTCTCTGATTGACTTATTTCGCTCAGCATAACACCCTCCAGTTCCATCCACGTTGTTGCAAATGGCAAGATTTCATTCCTTTTGATGGCTGCATAATAGTCCATTGTATATATATATATATACTACATCTGCTTTATCCATTCATCTGATGATGGACATCTTGGCTCTTTCCACAGTTTGGCTATTGTGGACATTGCTGCTATAAACATCGGGGTGCACGTACCCTTTCAGATCCCTACTTTTGTATCTTTGGGGTAAATACCCAGTAGTGCAATTGCTGGATCATATGGTAGCTCTATTTTCAACTTTTTGAGGAAGCTCCATACTGTTTTCCAGAGTGGCTGCACCAGCTTGCATTCCCACCAACAGTGTAGGAGGGTTCCCCTTTCTCCTCATCCCCGCCAACATCTGTCATTTCCTGACTTGTTAATTTTAGCCATTCTGACTGGTGTGAGGTGGTATCTCATTGAGGTTTTGATTTGGATTTCCCTGATGCTGAGCGATGTTGAACACTTTTTCATGTGTCTGTTGTGTAAGCCCTCCTTCTTAAGACTACTTTTGCTGCATTCCATAAGATTTGGTATGTTGTGTTTTCATTTTCATTTGTCTCAAGATACTTTTTGTATCTTTTGATTGTTTTTAGGAGTGTGTTGTATAATTTCTACATATTTATTAATTTTCCAATTTACTCCTGTTTTTGATTTCTACTTTCATATCATTGTGGTTAGAGAAGATATTTGTATGAAGGTTGATATTTTGGTCTGAAATTTGCCAAGACTTATTTTGTGGCCCAACATATGATCTGTTTTGGAAAATGTTCCATGTGTACTCAAGAAGAATGTGTATTCAAGAAGAATGTGTATTCTGCTGCTGTTGGATGATATGATCTGTAAATGTCTTTTAGGTCCATTTGGTCCACAGTATTATTCAAGTCAGCCATTTCCTTATTGATTTTTTGTCTGGATGATCTATCCAATGATGAAAGTGGGGTCTTGAAGTCCCTACTATTATTGTATTGCTCTCTAGGTTTCCCTTCAGTTCTGTTAATATTTGCTTTGTATATTTAGGTGCTCCAATGTTTGGCACATATATATTTACATTTGTTTTATCCTTTTAGTGAATTGACCCCTTTATCATTATATTGTCTCTTGTGACCAGTTTTGACTAACAATCAATTTTTTTCTGATATAAAAATAGCCATCCCTGTTCTTTTTGGATTACCATCAACATGGAGTATCTTTTTCTATCTCTTTACTTTCATCCTTGTGTGTCCTTAAAGTTAAAATGAGTTTCTTATAGGCAGCATATTGTTGAATTCTCTCTTCCCTTTCTATTTTTAATCTATTCAGCCATTCTGTTCTTGATTGGAGAATTTAATACATTTACATTTAAAGTAATTATTTCATAGATAAGGGCTTACTATTGTCATATTGTTAATTGTCCAGTCTCAACTCACTTATTCAGCATTGTCCTAAAAGTGTTAGAGTAATAAGGCAAAAAAGAAGAAAAGAAAGAAAGAAAAGACATACAGATGGGGGAAAAAATCTGTCCCTATTCACAGATAACATGATCGTCTTTATAGACAATCCTAAGGAATAGAAAAAAAAGCTTCTAGAACAAAAGTGAGTTTAGCAAGGTTGTAGGATATAAGCACAACACACAAAAAAGTGTACTGTATTATATAGAAATATATTTTCTACATATTAGCAAGATACATGCAAATAAGAAATTTAAAAATTATACGTATATAAAATGGGTTCAGACATAAAATATTTAGAGAAATTTAATGAAACACATATGGATTCTATAATCTGAAAATTATAAAATGCTAATGAAAGAAATCAAATAAGAACAAAACAATTGGAGAGAACACATCATGTTTATGAATTGGAAGACTCCACATAGTAAAGATGTCAATTCTCTCCAAATTGATTCAATATATGCCCAATTAAAATCCCAGCAGGATTTTGTTTTGCAGATTTAGACAAACTAATTCTAAAATTTGTGTAAAAGCAAAGGAACTTAGAACAGCTGAAACAATTTTGAAAAAGAAGATAAAGTTTGTGAAATTATAGGATTTTAAGGTTTTACTGTAAAGCTACAGGAATCAAGATAATGTGCTATTGGCAAAGAGATTGCTTCATAATGAATCATCACAGCAGCCCTGGGGTGGCCATGATTAATAAGCCTGCTGGTTTGCCAGTTGGCATCTTCGTTTTGTTTGAGGTGGTCCTCGTGAATGAATATTTTGCCATAAAAGCATTTCCTTAGGTGGGTGGTGCATTTTGTCTTTCACAGGACCCAAATCTAAGTTAAGTCTAGAAACTCAAAGTGGAGAAAAATAACCCGTGGGTCAGCGCTGGAATAACAAGTTGGCTCTGGGGTCTTTAGATTCTGGAGCTGGTGAGGTGAGTATTCTAAATCCCAACACATGGCAATCTGAACCATTTGACATATATCCAGCAGCAGGATTTTCTTAGGAAGTAGAGTAAGGCTGAGCATTGTGCAGTGATTCTCAAACTTGAGCATGCATCGGAGTCACCTAAAACACTGTGAGTTTTTGATTCAGTAGGTTGGGGTGGGGACAAGAATTTGCCTTTCTAACAAGTGCCCAAGTGACGCTGATGTTGCTGGTCCAGAGACCACACTTGGAGAACCACTGGAGTAGTGCATACTAGTAAATCCATATGTGAAAATGCACAGAATACAAAGATAAAGCAAATGAAGCTAATTATCAGTAAAATGAGAATGCCCGTAACATTCACTTCATAGGGTTATTATAGGGCCCACGGGCATAGATAATGCACATGTACATATCTATATAAATTATCAAGTGCTATACAAATATAAAGTGTTTTATATTACCTTCAAAATATAGGATTCTTTTGCATACCCCTGTACCACAGTCCTTCATTTTAAAGAATGTAGTAATATTTGTCAATGTAAATCATTCAATTTAGGAAGTACCAGCTAGGTGAGGAGTAGTTGGTATTTAGGATTAATAAAAGTTATATTTCGGGGCAGAATAGATGACGTCCTTGATCTTCTCTCAGTTTCCAGGCTACAGCAGCATCATGAAACATCTGTGACCGATGTTGAAAGAGTCCCAAATTTATTATTCAACTGTTCAGTATTGACTGTGTTGAGTTTCACATTCATGCAGAATGGCAATCCCGTATGGTGCATTCTTGCATTTACTTCTATTTCACAGCTGCTATTCTGAAGATGTGACTGCTCCTATACTCTGCTTCTTTACTCAGCATCTCTTTGAAGCTCTCACTGCTGGTTTCAGTATTTTTTGGGTAAAGGCCCAGCCAGTGGCTTTTAACTGCTGCCTTGTCAGAGGGAGACTTTACTGGACCTCTTACCTGCAACTACTTGGGAATCTGGCTCATCTTCCCTTCTCCCCAACTCCCACCCTCCCATTTCTTTCTTAGAAAATAGAAATCACCCTGATTATTTAACAACCCCAAAGATAGCCTCATGCTCTTGTTTTTGAGGCCTCTGTCTACATGTGAAAGTTACTTCCCCAAATTCCTAATTAGCTAGGCTCCAACCATTCTGTTCCTTTTAGTCTTAGCTTCTTTTCATATAGAAGACTTAGTACATATAACAGAGTAATGAGAACTTCTCCCTCCTTAGAGCTACCTGGGACAGACTGATCCTTGGTGATGTTTGCCCTCAGTCTCAACTCTAGGCTTCAGACAAGAGGAAGGAAGAAGGTTTGACCCAATGTCCCTGTCTGGGAAACCCAGCACTCGCTGGTCAATGTGGATATCCAGCCCCAGTAGCTCCAGCATGGAGAAAGGTGGGATAATCACACTTGGGTTGTCAGCACCTCTTCCTTCCCTTATCCCCACCATCAAGCACACGACATCATCAGGTGAGAACAGAGTTATTTGCTCTCTCAAATGTTTCATGAGGCCCCATGAGCACACTTTTCCTCTGTTAAGAACCATATTGTTGATAGGGCTTTTTCATCAGTGACATGGGCAGATTATAGATTGATTCATAAATATCCTGAAGGCAACCCTTGTTTAATTTCACATCCATTACATTTACTAAAATGTATGGTCTTACACAAGTATTAACCTCTTGAGGCCTCATTTCTCAAACACAGAAATTAAGGGGCTGGGCTAGATATTTTTAAAAAATTTTCTTTGGTTCTTCAAAAATTTCCTATGAGAAAAATAATGCATGAATTTGAGCTTCATATCACTGATTCTGGACCCAATTTAGTTTAGTTTAGTTTAGTTTTGTTTTGTTTTAATGACTATATAGTTTACAATGGGATATTTACCAGATTGAGTCATATGAAATTGGGTTTTGTAGGTAAAAAATGGTTGAATATTTGCTATGGTTCAACCTAATATATTCTAGTAAAGATAATAAAAAGCCACACTTTAAGTGGACTTAAATTTTTTTACTAAATATTAAAGAATCAGGTTTTAAATTGGACATGATCCATTAAGATCTAAGAAATTTTTTACCCTTGAATTTAATGTCAAAGAAATCTCTTTGTCAAAGGAAAGTGATATACTTCTTTTTCTTCCTTTCCATCCTTCTTCACTTCTGGGAAACCAGCTCCCAGCTCCTCTAGCTTGAGCTGATGGCCTGAAAGATCTCCTAAGCCTGGGGATCCTCAGACAGTACCTGGCTTACAGGTGCATGGAACTTTATAAGACTTTTCTTTTGCATGAAAGTTCAACCAATGGAAATATTCATACTTTCCTTTTTTCAGAAGTTATACCACTTTAGTACAAAAAATCAGGAATTGACCAAAAGTTGTAATAGCATTGGGCTCAGCTTTCTCTTTTGCTAGCCATCTGTTTCTCCCTCTCCTCATGTCTTCACCAGGATGTGCATGCCCTGGCAAGCTGAGGTGTATGCATGGCAGCCTCCCTCTAGCCAACTCAGGTTCACTTTGGCTCCTTTGGCTTCCTTCCCCTCTGCCAGAAGTATTTGTTTTGAAGTTTGCTGTGATCTAAAAAAGGGAAAAGTAGGGGCTATTGTATAGGGTGTGGTGATGAATGCCTGATACAACTACCAGAGGATATAGGTGTCAAAGCCAAGGGGGCCCCACAGTTTTGGACACTGAAAATGATACAATCTGTGTTTTTCAGGGATTCCTCTTGGAGTCATTCTTCAGCTACAGGATTTTAAGGAATGCCTCAGACTGATTTATTAGTATCTCAACTTTATTGGCATTTTAAGAGGAACAGTGTGACATCCTTGGAATATTTCAACCAGAAATCTCAACTCTTATGTTGCTCAAGTCTGTTCCAACTGGTTAAAAAAATGGAATTTTGAGAGTAATCCCCTATTACTGGTTTCTTTTTGGTTCCTGCCACATCTTGTATACTCTAGTTTCTGGACCAGTGCTTGTTGAAAGGGTTGATTTTAACCAAGAATTATTTCCCTAGCAACTAAAAGAGTTAGTTACTTTGGGAATAAAACCAACTGAAATTATACACAGCAAAACAGGTGCCCACACAGAGCCAGGGCACTCACTCAGAAGAAAGGCATGAAAGATGGGCTGTCACCTGAAAGGCAATGCTCAGGGCCTTAGAGCCTGAACAACCACTCTGCCTCATTAGGGGCTGCACCCTCAGATGTCCAGCCCCAAGCAACCTATAGCTCCCTCTTCAGTTAATCTTCTCCAGGGACCCATGTTTCTTCTTATTCCACATCCTACAGCCCTGTACTGATTCCCCTTTCCAAGTGGGAAAAAGCACTAATGTGCCTCCTAGAAATGAACACTCCTGTGGATGTTTCATCTTCTCACTGCTTGTCTATTTGTTGTTGTTGTTGTTGTTGTTGTTGTTGTTTTCCACTTTTGCCAGCTTGGGTTGTCCCTATTCCTATTCTAGATTCCATATGTTCTATCCTACTCTATCTCCTGTAGAGAATGTTTTAACTCACTGTGGTCCCATCCCCAAGTCTCCACTTATATTCTGTACCTCCTGCCCTTCCCCTGATGTGGAGAATGGATGACCCCAGTCTGGCCACATTTTTTCATGTTAGCGTCCAAAGGTCAACCATTCCACTTGTCCATCAAGAATCTGGAGCACATAAACCTCTCTGTTTAGAGATGAATACCCACTTTAGGAACAATTCAGGAAATGGACCTCAGAGTGCTCCTGCCAAAAATATTGCAGAAACTGCTATTATTTAGTAGAAATCATTTAAGACTTATACCCTCCCTCTGTTTTTGCAGGTTCTCTACCTATTGGTGAGTTAATTTGCCAAAAACCAGTGGACCTGCTTAGCTCTCTCAAGAAGGCTTTCTCAGAGAAACATTGTTGTATTTGCATTCAACTGAAGAACTCTGTGAGATCAATATTTGAAGAATGTGCCTGGGAATCCTGCAAAAGTGAAGCTAAAGACAGTGCTCATTTTTCCTCCACATCTGTTACAGAGCAAGTGTGTTGGACAACTTTCTGGCGCACACACGTTTTCGGTATGAGGAGTGCTGCTGACTCTAGTTTGGCTCCTTCCTCTTATTTTTACTCATTTATTCTTCACTTATTTCTCACCTAATTACCTTGCTGTAGTATTTTTTTTAAAGATTTACTTATTTATTTGAGAGAGAGAGAAGGGGCAGAGGGAGAGGGAGAGAGAGAATCCCAAGCAGGCTCCACACCCAGTGGAGGCTGACGTGGGGCTCAATCTCACAACCCTGAGATCATGACCTGAGCTGAAATCAAGAGTTGGATGCTCAACCAACTGAGCCACCCAGGCACCCTTACCTTGCTGTGCTTTAAATATTATTGTAAGTCATCTTAAATTCCTTCTGAAAAATAGTGGGTTACTGGTAAGTACACTGTAGGCTGAGAACATCAAGAGACAGAAAGGTAAGCCCCCAAATGTCAAAAATGCTCACATAGCACCGATCAGAGCTGACGCCTCCCTGACTCAGCACCGTTCTTGATGCTCTGAGCTTTCTTGCCTAATACTCAGCTGTGTGTGTGTCCTATTTTGTCCACAGTTTCCACACGGTGCCCATACCTCCCCAAACTCCTTGCTTGTTTTGACCTCTGTGGTTAATTGCATCTTCAATTCAGGTGTTCTCCAAATTCCTCCTCAACCTGACTTCCAAGCTTCAGTCTATTTGAAGCATCTAGACGACCCTTCCGGGGAAGGGCCTTTCCCCAATGCAGTACTTTTCAGATTTCAGTCCACTACATTCTTCTGTACAGCTGCACCATTATTTTGCTCTGAATCTTCCTTTCAATGTTCTCATTTTTCTTGTTGGACTTCAAAAGCATGAATCTGAGTTCATCATAATATTTGGTTGCTGATAGGCTCTCATCATTACTCCATTCAAGGCTTACTTTCCCTCTTTTTGTTTTTACTTAATTACTTTGAATAATGTAACAAGTGTCTGTACCCCAACACCCTCAGTGAAAGCCAGGACCTGACAATCACCTAAATCCAGCCATGTGATCCCTTCCACAAACCATCTTCCTGCATCCTGCCACCTCAAAATCATCTTGAAGCTTATGTTTATCATTCTGTTGCTTCCTTTTCTATATAGTCTCATTTCATCAATATGTATATCTAAAAATGTGCATTTTTACTTCAGGTGTTTTTAACCTTAAGAAGAGAATCTGTGTGTTATATTTTGAGTCTTGCTTTTTTTCACTTTACATTACACTGTATATTATTTAGATTGTTCTGCATGGCTGTAGTTCATTCATTTTGACGGTCATGGAATATTCCATTATGTGAATTCATTAGTTTTCTCATCCCCTCTCCTACCGAGGGTATGGGGGTGATTTCATGATTTTGCTATTGTCCAGAGGGCTCCTATGAACCTTTTGCTGCATATGGCTTGCTATTCAAGTGCAAAAATATGTCTTGGGCATGGACATAGCAGTGGGACAGTGGCTCGTGGGGACAGGCAGATGTTCAATTGTTTTCAAAAGTGGTCACACCAATTTATTCTGCCTCCAGTCACATGCAGGCATCTCATGGACCCAAACCCTCCTCAACTCTTGCCATTGTTAGATTTCTGAGGTTAGACCACTAGGATCGGTAAAAGTCTCCCTGAAAAAAATAAATTTATTCTAAGGACAAATAGTTGAAAACTGGTCTCACTTGTTATAAATAGAAGGAAACCGTGAAAAGAAATAGAAGAAAAACAAAGCCACATTTTAAATTGTCGCTTAGAAACTCTCACCTATAGAACGCATTTGGCCGCAGGTCACTGTTCCCTTTATTGAAAGGGAAAGCTAGCAGATTTGGAGAGTATTGGAACCAATGACTTAGCAACCATCTGAGACAGTCTGATTGAAAGACCACTGAAAAGGAAGTGACTTTCTCACTCTGTGATTGACTGGATTTAATTTCGGATACTCTTCATTCTTAAAATCATCCACACTGCCACCCACACATTTGCCCTACATTGGATCTCTGCTGTACTTCCTCAAATCATCTCTGCTACTTACAGTCAATTCCTGGGTGACCCTCTGAGGCTCTGATGCATATGCATCTATTTGAATAAATTCCTTTTACATTTCGCATCTGGAAAGAGTGCATTCCTCAGGCAGAACTAAAGAGGACAGCAAAATCCATTTGGCTCTTACACTTCGCCTCAATATTTAGAGGTTCCCATTGTACTCTAAGTCTCCTGGCTGAATGTTCTCTTCTGTCTGAACTGTTTCTGGTCTTCTGGCCTTACTTTAAATGTTTTGTGTCATGCGGGTTTTAACACTGTAAGCTACCTCAAATGTTTTGGAAGTGTGTTTTGATAAATTATGCTTTAGGAAAATGAGCTTTCATTGACTGTGAATGACAGAAGGAATAAATGAATGGAGGCAGTGGTCAATACAACTTTGCATCATTATTAAACTATTGTATGGGGGTCCCTTTCATCTTTCCACCTAGATTACAAGTTTCTGGAAGACAGGAATTATGCCACATTTCATGTGTATATTTGTTGGTCCTTAGCAAAACGTTGGATAATAGGCACTGAGCAAACACTCACAAGGGAGTGTATTTACATGGGAACACCCTCTAAAGAAAGGGCAGGAAAATTGGAAGTGACAATGATCTCAGTAGGGTTTGCCAACTTTTGCTTAAGTCTCAAAACTGAAACTCAAGGCTTTATATAAGTTGAAGGAGATAACCATGTCATCAGGGGAACCTGGGTTCTAGTTCAAGTCTGCCAATCATCAGCTGTGTGATCTTGTGTATGTTCCTTAATTTTCCTGTTTTGAGTGGTGACTCTGTTTACAGAGTAACATTACATTTTAATGCGATCCGTGATTCCTTCCTTCCAGATTTAATTAGGTTTAATAAAGGCAAGGCATGGGCCATAGAACAGATGCCTAAATGTTGCGAATTCCCTTCCCCCAACTTCTCCTAAGGTGTTGTTCCCCATGTGGAATTGAAACTCACTTAGAGCTCCTACTCATACATAATAATTAGCATTAATTTTAGCTACAGCTAGATGATGTACAATGGATCCGTGTGTTGAGTCTTCATTGCCTTGATATATGACATTAGGCAAGTATTGTCTTATGTCAGCTATCCTTAAATGACATCGGAGTTATCTGTCATTCTCCTGAGATCATTCCTGTAAAACAGAATGAGAGAGCCTCTCTAAAATCATGTTGCCTTCCCATGCGGTAGACTACTATAATATGGTTTTTCTTCATAAAACCAGTCTGATGGTTTGATGAGTGATAATTCTGCTTCAGCTCTGAACATTAAATGTTCTCTCACCTCATACATAATCAAAAGGAAAGATATTCAGGGTTGTGTAGACACTAGATCTCTCCCAAAGGATTCTACTGACCCTGAAGAGTGTGTGCTAGACACGAGGGATAACATTTGTGTCCCGTGTGCGATAGGGCCTTGCGTACTCCAAGACACCCCGATGGGAAGGCTGGAGAATGTTATTCACAGGAGGCCAGCATCAGATTCTGGGCAAATTAACAGGGGTGCTTGTAAGATATGAATCACGTCCATTATCTGGCCCACACTTAAGATTCTGAGTCTGTCAATGAAGTTGGTCAAAATTGGCAAAAATGTTCGTTCTGGTCTCCATGAACACTGGAGAGCTATAAAATTGCTCTGAGTGGAAAATTCAACTCTAGCAGAAATTACAAGTCTGCAGCCAACACCACCAAGCAAACTGAAAACCAACCAGAATATTAAAAAAAACAAATAACCACAAACCATACAAAATGTTCAGGTCTGTGGTATAAAGAAAAATACTCCAAGGACTCCAAAGGTCTGATTTATTAAAGACCCGAGTTCTTGCAAATGCATAAAATTGCACAATTACTCATAGAAAATCAGTCCTCAATGCATTTTGCACCAGGTAGAAGATATATGAAGAAAAACCCCATTTATATAAGGAGCCCATGATCACTATGATTTATTAGGCAATTTCCCCACATGCAATTCTGTGTGAGCACCAGGCCCAGCATGGAACCCTAACCAGGAGAAGAAATCAAGATGTGGCCAGAGGGCCCGGAAAACGTCTGGATTAAAGGGCATGTTTGTGTGCAACTTGGCAGTAATGAGACCAAGTAGGGAGGCTGGAAATCTTAAAGAAAGAAAAATATATCCCTTGGGCTCCAGCAATGAAAGAAGGAAGGTTTTCCCTGAGGAGAGCCATTCACTCCCAGCTCACTCTCCTCAGGACAGGAAGGCCTGACCAGGGCAGAGCCCCCCACTTCACTTCCAAGAAGGCAGCGGTGGCCAGATCCACTGTGGACCGGCTCCCACGCCCCTTTTCCCTGAGGGCTGCCTCACTTGTGCTAGTCCAGAAGGTTCAATTTTGAACTGAGCTGCACAGAATTATTATGCCTTAGGGATGCAAAGGCAGGGAAGAGGATACTAGATGATAATCTCGAAGTCATGTTTGTTGCTGAGAACAAAGTGTATATTTTAGTCTAAAAATGCTTAAAACTGCTCTCTCTGTGATCCTGGCTGCTACATCTAAAACAGATTGTTTGGGACGCTGGAAGTCTTAGGGAAAGTTGATTTAAACAGATGACTGGGAATGAGACTGAATCTCTTCCATGCTTCCAAGTCATGAAATCCCCCAGGTAGTGTCATGGAATATTGCCCTGTGGCATATTTCTGTCTTCAGGCATTCACAGAATATTGAAATTACACAGCTGGAACTCAACATGAGATTATATTAAAAAGTTCAATTAGAAAATTCATATACATATATCAAATGATGTATATGTGGAATATGTATATGTATCTGTGTGTATGTACATACATATTTTTAATATATGTACATATTCCACAGACACAGAATTCCAGGATAACTTTGGTCTGGAAAACCCATTCCCTTTCTTTTAAGAAAACTCAAGGCATATGCAGCCTTCATTCAGGCAGTTTGAGTGTCGGGGAATTCAGTCTAATGTGTGTGTGCACTTGACCTGCAGAAGCTGGTGGGTGCCTCTCTGTCTCTTCTGCACCTCCGGCACTCCCCTGAGTGTGGGCGCCCGAGCTGCTCTAGGGGCCACCTTTGGGGAATGAATGGCCTTAGCCTCAGGCTCTACTCTGTGTTTGATTTTTTAACTTGTGGCTCCAGGCCAGTGTCCAGGCTCCTTCTGGGAGCAGGGATGAGGGAAAGGGAAAGAATACTCAACTGTTGCACTTGGGGTCACACCATCCTCTCTTTTCTCCAAGATACCTCATTTTGCAGAGGGTTTTTACCTGATTTCTTGGGTTCTCTTTTTCCCTGATTTGCTTACTCAGCTCTCTGATGCATTAAAGAAAACAAACCAAGCAAGCAGTTAACTGAACAACGCATCAATTTTTAGAGCAACCATGTGAATTCAGAGAGATGGAGGTTCCAATCTGAGCTTCGCAATTTGCCAACACTTAATCAATCTGTCTGCACCTCTGTTTCCTTCTTTGCCAAATGAGGATAATAATTAACCAACCCAAAATATAAGCTTATAACCTAGAGTCTGATCCATGCAAAGTGCTTAATAAAAGGTTAAAATCATCATAGTTAATATTAACAGCTGCTTGATGATGTCAATAAATCATTAGCAGTTCAAATTCAGACAGATTATTTTGTCATACATGTGTGCTTGTGTACAAATGCCTGATATAGCCTTGGGCGTCTTCAGAAGTATTTCTGGGATGTTGACATGGAAAATCCACTAACTGAGCCCTTCCCTGCTGAGTCTGTTATTATCCCATGTTCCTTACTTAGCCTCTTGCTTATACATAAAACGTATGCATTGTTTCTTGTTCTTACACTTGCTCAATGTTTTTGCAGCTCTCTGTGTGCCGTAACTCTTTGCAGCATGATTTTTTAACTTGTTTTGTGAACAGACCAAAGGTCATGGTCATGTCCTCACACACTTGGTTAACATAGTGCTGTCTATAAATGTTGTAGATAATCTGGAATGCAGAGGGTTCATCACATTTAAAGAGCTTTTCTGTAAATTCTGTTGTTGGTGGTGATGTTCATGCTTCTCCTTCTCCTTCACGTAAGCCTGTCTCCAGTGAACATTGTCTTCAGAAGCAAACCCTTAGCAAACTGTATGGTTTCAAGGGGGAAACTCACAAAAGAGAAATTTAAGTTAAAGATATTATTCATATATATTGTCCCCGTAGATGACCAAAAAATTAGGGGCAACAATGTATTTTGTTAACAATACTTTAAAATAGATCAGAGCATCAAAAGTTAAATAAATAATTAAGTAAATAAATAAATAAAATCTATCAGAACATCTGTTTTGGTGTCAGAATGTGGTTGGAATGATGGCAGTACGTTGGCCGGGCTACCAGCGTACGAGGGTCACTGGTTCAAGCAGGCTCTTCTGTGGGAGACTAAGTGATACAGGGGTGTTATCACCACCTCAAAGCAAAGCTGTTTGCTTTTCAGTTGCCCGACAGGTGACAACTTACCAGTGATGACTATAAATGGACCATGTTAGGCGTTGTGTCTATAACCCTGCATTTTCAGAGCCTTATGAAGCTCAGTTGTCAAAAGGTAAATTTATAAAGTTCCACAGTTAAATGTGAAAAATATATCACAGCTTGGAGTTAAAGCTATATTTGGGCACTGTGGTTTCAAGTATTATATTTTAAAGAGATAGGTTGAATAACTACTGGAGTTAGTTAAGTAGCCATGGGTCTTAAATGCCTCACTTCCATGCTTTTTGAGTGAGACTCTAAAATACAGATGGTCCTTGGCATTTGTAGGGAGGGGAAAGAGAACTTTATGTTAAAAAATTCCCAAGGGATACCCCCCCCAATAAATTTACATCCCATTTTGTTTTACCAATGAAACTTTTAGTGACCAAGTGGCTAATTGCAGGATAGATAGAATATTACACTCATTCAATTTTTTTCAGTAAACTAAATGATGGAAAAGAAGTATAAGGGCAAGAATTGATGAACTTATGGTCTAATATGAGTGGAATCATGCAGAAGTTTTGTGTGTTTTTTCTTGTTTTGGGGCCCATCCTGATTCACTACTAATATGTTTTTAAAAATCATGGAGGAACTTGTCCAAACCTCAGTTCATAGGAATGGAATTAATATTGCTATAAAAACAAGAGTGGGGGGAATAACTCTGGAACTCTGGCCAATAGGAACCACTGAGCTAAGCTGCCATGTGGATGGTGTGACTCATTCCGGGAAAGAGCTCCCCTCTGCTGCTCTCCAATGGGGACTCTGCCACTTCCAGCAGCTATTAGCTCAGCTCTGGAAATGAAGCTTATTAAGACTCAAAGTTGCCTAAAAAAGGTGTATGTGATGCATCATCAATGGACTTGAAGACACTGACCAGGATTGTGAGAGAGAAGATGTTCTGATTTTTTTTTTCTTTTTATAGCCTTTCTTGTAAAGTGAAAAAAAAAAAAAGCTGGAAAAATAAAGTTTTGTGGAAAAATTTCAGAGTCCTGTTCAAATGAAAAACATTACAGGGAATTATTTATTTATTTATTTTTTAACCCCAACTGGTCTTGTTTTCAAAAAATATGACACATGCCATTTAAAAACTTCAAGATGGGAGAAGCAAAGTCATAGGCTTCCAATTAAAGTAGGTTCTTTGAGTCTCCCTGAGAGTATTTAAGTATTCCACGGGAGCCTGAGGAATAAATGCAGTTTTAGGCTTTCTCAGAAGGGGTAGGCTGCTTTATCTCCCAAACCCCTGCCCATGGTCTGGCCTTGAGCAAATTTCCCGATTTGCTTAGAAGAGAAAGACTACTTACCACCTGGCTGAAACAAATTTCTCTTTCACATATTTTATCAGATTATGCGCAGTGATGAAACTTCACATCTCAATGGCAAAAGCCACCATGGTCTCTTTCTCAGTGACACGGTGCAACTATGTATCTGTGGGGATTCAGTGACCCAGCTGCCAAGAGTCACGCCAGGTGGAAAGAGAGCGCTGGGAGGTCTCATCTTAGCATTCAGGGCTTAGCTCAGAACAGACCCACATCAGATATGACCAGAACTAGTCACATGATGCCATTCAACCGCATGGAAGCCGGAAGTACAATCTTTCTGTGTGCCAGAAATATTGGATGGGCCGCATTAAACACAACCACACATATAATTGCACCTCAACATTAATTATCTGGAGCTTGGCCTCCAATTATTCCTTCTTGGCATAGAGGTGTCTATGAATTCCAAACTGACTTGCAACTCATGTAATGTGAGTTATCCTATCTCTGCTCACCTCGTTTCTCTTGTCAGCCAATATCAGTTTAGGTGAAACATATTGACTACAGTTATCATCAAGCCAGAAGTTGAACATATGTTTACTTTAAATTCCCCATATTTTCTTAAGCCAGATAATTCACCAATTATCACCCAGTTGAGAATTTGTGTTCTCTTCTTCATTAATATGAGACTTGATATTTTTCTATTACAACACAGCAGAGAAATCACTAATTGGAAACGGCCTCCCCTCCAGGAATCCAGAAACTATGACTAAACTTTCTGATTAGGAACACAGTGGTATTTCCAAAAATTAATTTTAATAGTTGCCATTCAATGAATATTTTGAATATAGCTTGAAGACTTTGCAACTATACTGGAGAGCCCATCAAATATGTTAATAGTAATGGTAAGATTATGGCTAAATCTATTTGCAGTCTAACACCTAATATGTGAAGACATTTGGCAAATGCTTTGAAATTATATTGTTTTAAATCCCTGATTAAAAGACATTAATCATGAGAAATTGAGAAGCTGCTATAATGAGATACTACCCTAGGAAAAATGTCCTAAAATAATAAATAAGGGAGTTAAAGAAATTCTGAGTTGAGAAATCAAGTGCAGTGGTCCTGGAACTGTTCACTCCTCCAAATAAAAATTTACTCCAGACTTTAAAATACTGAAAGGTAAGAGCGGATCTGCTTTCCTGGACACAGAGCCCCTGCAGGCAGTGGTGGTAAGCAGCTCCAGGCACCACTGTGGCGGAGGTTTTCTGCCCTGACGGGCCTTTTCCTTGTTCCCCTCTACTCATGATGGCTTTGGGGCACTTCCATAAATCTCTGGGGCTCCATGGAGCACAGGCTCAGACTTGCTCACCTACCCCAACTACTTGCTTCACGGATGAGACACCCGAGGTACAGAGAGATCAACCATGGACCTACAGGGCACGGCTAATTGAAAAACCAAGTGTCTAGAAGTAAAGATTGAGGTTTGGGGCTTTTAAGAAAATATTTTGTCAACTGACTCCAAACCTGAAATAAAGTCAGGCAATACTTGCTAAATACACATATAACACCTCAATCAGCATGTATTTATTACGTCTCTGCTTATTTACTGAGTAGGGCAATATATCCTAGGTGCCAGGGAATTAAAAAAAAAAAAAAAAGTCCTGTTTCTCTCCCCCAAGGAACTTGCTGTCTAGTTTGAAGCAGAAAATTTTTTAAAAATCTATTTTTCTGAACCTAGCATCCATCCATGTCTGCATTCCATGAGCACTCACTCAATAAATATTTAACAAGCATCTTATTTATCAGACACACTCGATGTCAGTTTCCACCTGCCTCTGTTACGTCTTCTATATTCTCTCCTGTTTCTCAGCCCGTCCCTCTTCCTCTCCTGATTTCTGATTTCTTCCTCCTTTTCTCTCTCCTCGTCACC
Organism: Halichoerus grypus; assembly: GCF_964656455.1. Lineage (NCBI taxonomy): Eukaryota > Metazoa > Chordata > Mammalia > Carnivora > Phocidae > Halichoerus > Halichoerus grypus. Next base: position 10,610,731 of record NC_135723.1, read on the forward strand.
ACCACCACCATCTAAAAAATCGCTGTAAGCTAGTGAAAGCCTGGAATTTCTTTTAGCATAGAAAATAGCCTTTCATTCCACATTGGAAGATAAAGGGATTAAATGCAAATGAAGGGTTGAAAGCACAGGTGATACTTGTGTGACTGGATTTCAGTTAAAGTGCAATTAATCAATCCATCATCAAGCATAAGTGACTGATAACAGCGTCTTTCCTGTTTTCATAGGTGGGGTGGGTGGGAGGGGGGAGTGAAGGCAGTGAGAGGCCTTGGGTACCCGCAGGGGTGGGGGAGAGGGAGCAGCTAGGAACGAGGGGTTCTGGGACTGCCCAAGTCCTGGTAGTTTTGCCCGGGACAAATAGAAGCCTTCCCCTGAAGTATCTGTGTAGACCAGCTGCGAGACCACGGCAGCTCTCCATGATTTATGAAAGGGTTCACATGATTTATGAAGACTTAAAAAAAACATCAGCACACAGCTGACTTTCTATAAAGGCGCTCCTTTCCCCGGGGATTCAAGGAGCTTGGAATTTAATGAGGGAAACGGAATCTACAATGAGAGACGATAAGGAAATGAGACTGTTTCTCACACAGACATACCAGAATTTATGTATCCTGATACTTTGGCCTTCACAGGCCTCAGCCAAAGCCTGCTACTCCTGGTTCCCCGGGGCGCCTATTGGAACCCTTCCACTCTGCCCGTGGCCCTGACACTCTCTCTATTGTGATCACCCCCGAGGATTCTCTCCAAACCTTAGTTCGCTGATGCCTGCCTCCCCTCCCTCACCCTCCACCCCCGCTGCTGTGGTGGTAATCCTGCCCATCCTTCACCTCCTAATCCGAATGTCACGTAGGATTTCTCTTACCTCCAAACTTTTATAGCACTCTGCTCTCACCCATAGCATGTAGTATATTTTACTTTGCTAGTGGCAAACGTATTTTTTCAGGTATGTTTTATAAAAAAGACAAAAACACAAAATTAAAAATAAAAAGGAAAACCAGGAGATGTGTGTGCCTGCAGTAGGTTGTATATGGATGACAGAGAACCACAGAATCCCCGTGTCCTAGATCACTTCCAGAGAGAATGGGGTTGCTTCTGTCTGTTTGCCAGCAAGCATTCCCATCACCTGGCCGAGGTCATCCAGAGTCAGGGGGGAGCAGGGAGCAGTGGGGGAGGGGTGGTGTGGAGAGGCCTGGGCTTGGCCCCTTACTTTACTCCCATTTGCATGGATACAATGATTGGTCTCAGACACTGGCAGGTGTCTCAAGTCCAGCCAATCAGAATTCTTGCCCAAGATCTCTTCATCTAAAATTAGATGAGGAGCACTTTGGGTTAGGACTTGGGGCTGCTGGTGTTTGTCTCCAGTGAGAGAGAATGAAGTCAGATAGATACATGAACATGGAAAAGATGGAGGGAGAGAGGCCAGTTCCAATCCCCAAGCTTACGGTTCCTTAGGTCTTTTGTTTCTGTGTATACCCTATCTTCTTTTTGGTTAGCTCATTTTTTAATAAAGATTTTATTTATTTATTTATTTGAGAGAGAGCACAAGCAGGGGGAGGGGCAGAAGGAGAGGGTGAAGCAGACTCCCACTGAGCAAGGAGCCCGATGCAGAACGTGATCCCAGGACCCTGGGATCATGACCTGATCCTAAGGCAGACGCTTAACTGACTGAGCCACCCACGCGCCCCTTGGTTGGCTCATTTAAGTTGGGTTTCTATCGCAGGCAACCAAATGTCTTTGCTACATTGATCTTAATTAAAGGCAATGGTCATAAGACCCAAATGGGTAGAAGAGTGAAATTTAAAAAACGCCAAAATTAAATCACTTAGTGGGTGAAGTAATTCTAATAGAATGTCTTGTTTTTTTAAAAAATAGTTTTTATGTCCTGGCCTCAGTACAGATGCCGACTGACAGTGCTTCAAGAGGAAAAGCAAGAGAAAAAAGAGATCTAGATACTTGCAAAGATTCAGAAAAGGAGAAAAAAGGAAATGCCATGGCAGAGATGGCCAGCTACCCACGAAAGTTAATGATCCCCTTGCATAGCTTAGAGTTCAGCTGGGGAGAGACTGGAACAACTTCCCACTTGATAGAACGTGTATCTGCCCTTAAGAGCCGGGTGTACCTTCTCCACCTTCTCTTTTCCTTCCAAAGACTTCGGGGTACGAGAACCAGAATGAGACGTATTAGCACATCTGGTATATCTGAATGTAAGCAAGATATTTGACATGGTTTTCTTGATATCCTTAAACACAAGGTAAATTTATGAGCAACTGAACTAGAGGAGTTACCCTACACGGATTATTAGATTGAGATTCTCTGGAGGATGGCTCTAGGGATATATGCTATCCTTAACCCTGTCCTGGTCTATATACATTTTTCGAGATTTTATAAAAGAGGTAAAATGTCATCCTTACCAGATTGGAGCACTTGTGAAGAAGGGATGGATTAGCCTATGTTCAACAACAGAATTAAAATTTAGACCACGGTTTGGCAAGCTTTTCTGTAAATGGCCACACAGTCAATATTTTAGGCTTTGCAGGCCAAGAAGTAAAATTAAGGATAGCATGTAAATAGAATATATATATTATTTTCCTGTGTCATCAACATATTTTTGTTTTGATATTTTCTAATGATTTACGAATATTAAAACAATTCTTAGATGGTATACAGTACCAAAGCAGGTTGTGGGCCAGATTGACCCAGAGGCTGCCATTTGTCAACCCCTGATCTAGAATGAAATATTGAAGTGAATATAAAATGATGAAGTTATTGTAGATTAAAAAGAGGACGCTGACGTCAGACCTACAGAATCAGCCTTCCACATACAGGGTGAGAGACCAGGCTTAGGCGTAGAATGAGTTTTGGTGACTTCAAAAACATTCTTCCATGGACGGCCTCTCAGAGGAATGCTGGAAGACTCTAGAGACAGCACAAGGAAGGACAGAGGACTTTAGGTTTGAGATATTAGATGAGCTGCTCCCTGGAAAAGGAACCAAATCCTGTAGGGCATGGGGAATCACAGGGCTGTTCGTCCTGGGCTCCAAATCTGCCCTAGGAGACAGCCTGGGACACCTGGGTTCCCAGGGATGGCTGGCCTAGATGACCCTTCTCCCCTTTCCAATCCTGACTGTCTGTTTTTCTTCTCTTACAATCAGGCTTCTTAAAGACATGGGAGGTATCTGTTTCATGATTCTACCTCTCACTGTAAATGTTCCATGAATACTTACTAGTGAGTGAACTTACTAGAATTTGCAAATTGCTTTGATACAGGAGACAAAGAAAAATAAATTCTCCAAGCAGAGGGAGGTTGGCTGCCTGAGTGTGGGGCTTTGTGGTATGAAATACTCGGGGGTTACTGGACTCAATGCAAAGTTTGGCTTCAGTTCTTTTTAACCTTGGCCTTGAGGAGCAGATAGCAGCCCTGGCGTTTTATTCCCATTCTCGGACTGCATTACATTAGTGCTTTCAACACCAGAGCAAACGTTTGTCCGGCTTTCAGGCCAAGCTAATCCCGGATGCCCTCCAACACCCACCCACACATCGCAGGCAGGAATCTTCCCCAGGAAAGGCTGAGTTTTCCAGCTTGGCTCATAAACAGGCAGTACACAAGTCCTCGGAAATCCATTTAACGAGTGTCATCCAGGACTTACAAGCTGGCTGCAAAAATAGAGAGAGAGCTCAGTAAAACACCCAGTGGTTGCATGCAGAGCTTCTGGAAACCGAATGCAGGGGCAGGCACTGGGGATCTTTTGGTGAAAGTAATTTTCAGAGCTCACATTGAGCGTTCAGCACTTCGATAAGCATTTAGAAGGGGTCCTATTACTCCTGCAAATTAACAGGTAGCTGCCTCGCCTGGATTTTGCCCCAAGGGGGCGGGGTCAGCAGAAGGTCAAGCCAGCAAACTGCTGAGACCAGGCGGGGCTGGCCTGGGCCACCGCCAGGCATGGGTGCCAAGGTAAGCAGATTATTTCCGGGATGAAAGGGACTCCTTGCTAGCTGTATCCCAGTGGGGCTAGGCCAGAGGCCTGAACCAGCAGGCCACATGTCCCACCTCCCAGAATCTCCGTCAAACACAAGATGTGTAAACGGCTCTTTCTTTCTGTGTATCAAGTCTAGCCATCTTTAAACAGACACTGAAAAGCTTGTTGTTTTAAGGAGAAGTTTTCTTAAGAGACAAGACCCACCTGTTCCTTCTGCTCCCCCAGGGCTGTTCCTTTTCTCAACAATTCAGTCACTTCCCTGGGAAGATCGTCGGAAAGGCAGAGATTCAGCCACGGCCAGCACTCAGCCCCTGGGACGGCCACTCAGTGGGCAGGCAGGAGGGCGGCTGCTGCAGGCAGGACCCAGAGAGGCTCCGAGTGGCCTCTTTGCTCTGGGCCCTGGAACAGGGATATTCCAGTAAGAGTTCCAGTCTCAGGCTCTCTGTGCAGGATTCCGAAACCCCAAGGAGAGTCCGACATGGCCATAGGTGAGATTTGGCAAAGAGCAAAAAATACACTTCTTCCTAGGTCATTCCCTGTGGCCCTTAGTGAATTCTCGGTGTCACCACCACCCCTCCCCTAAGGACAGGTAGGAAAAGTAAAGTCGGCTCCATGGACTGACATTCTCTGTGACTTGGGGCGCACCAGGGCCAAATGGGTAGATGAGAGACAAGAGAGAGGATGTTCACAAAACAAAGAGCTCTGGTTTCTGCTCCCCACTGGATGTCAGGGGAGGATGGGGCCGTGGTGGCTCTGTGCCCTCTGCCCCCACCCCCCAAGCACAGGAACAAAGCCTGTTCCCCAGCCCGCTCCGGGGGCAGACAGCCCCGCGACAAGCTGACAAACACTGTGGACTTCCACCAGCACTGCTCTGAGACTCACCTCTGCTTGGATCACACCGTGATGAAAAACCCTTCAGAGTGGAAGTGGAAGTGACCCTTACAGTGGTGTCGAAGGCCCTTCTGGGCCCTCCTCCATCTCCTGAAGCTCTTACAGATGCATCATCCCCCCCAGCCTCTCTCACTGCTCTGCACCCCCAAGTTGCCTCCAGCTCTCCCCTCTTCCTCTGGCCCTCTCCACACCATCTCCCCTCCACTTCCAACACACCATGCACGCACGCACACCATCTGGCCAGCACCTCCCCACCCTTTACATATTAGCATTGATGTCAGCACCCTTAGGAAGCCCTCCCTGACATCACCCTCCCACCAAAGTGTGTTAGACGTTTTCCTAGGTCCTCTCTAAAACCTCGTTCATACCTTCAGAGTTCAAGGGTCCCACCATCATGTCTGTATCACCCATGAAGGTAGGGCCATATTTGCTTTGTTTTGTTTTGTTTTCCAGGCACCTAGCCCAGAGCCCAGAACTTAGTAGAAGCATAGTGAAAACTGGTTCATTAAATGAAAGAAAGAAGGAATGAATGTGCTGTCCCATTGGTTTGTTTCATAGGTTGGCCAAGATTATATCACAGACTTTGCACCCACTACCTGTCTAGACCCAGGGATTCAAGGGGGCCGAGCACTGGCAGCTACACCTCATGGCCAACTGGTTCTAACACAACACCCGCCCTCATCCCCCGGGGAGCTCGGACACCAGGTCCTGGCTTCCCCTACTCTGCTCCCTTTGGTTACAGTTGACTAGACCTTTCCATATGGTGCCAGTAGACCTACCAAGTGGAGCCAGATATGTCAAGAAGCAGCCTGAGAATTTAAGTTGCCAGCACAGTCTGCATGTCTGCCATGGAGCCTTGGGGAAAGCCCGCGATGGCAGATACATTTCCTCCACCACTGCCCTGATAGGGGATGCAGTGGCCTATCCTAAGGGACATGGGTCATACCAAACCCATAGAACCAAACTCAATTCATCCCGGAAAATGGACAGATGTAATTTGAGAGAGAAACAAGACAAGCAAGGAAAGATTGTGTAAGCCAAGTGGGAGGTAGAGAGGAGAGAGGAAGTGGTATGTGAGAGCTCTCTTCAAATACTTGAAGTTTGTCATCTAAAAGACAAAGGCGATCCTATGAGGGCCATGGATGTGCTTTGTTGGGAGGGGGCTGGCCTACGAACTCCATGAATTAGAAGCAAAACTTCAACTATATGTACAGTTTTTTTTTTTTTCCTGGAGAGAAAGTCCATAGTTTTATTTTGTTTCTCAAAGAGATCCCCAAAATATTAAAAAACAAAATAGGATTGAAAACCCAAAATTTATTCAAACCACTGAAATATATTCTTTTTTTTTTTAAAGATTTTATTTATTTATTTGAGAGAGAGAATGAGATAGAGAGAGCATGAGAGGGGAGAGGGTCAGAGGGAGAAGCAGACTCCCCGCTGAGCAGGGAGCCCGATGCAGGACTCGATCCCAGGACTCCAGGATCATGACCTGAGCCGAAGGCAGTTGCTTAACCAACTGAGCCACCCAGGCGCCCTGAAATATATTCTCAAGCAGAGCTGGAGACCAGTGAAAGGCATGAACAAGTAAGAAATGAATATGTCCAGTAGGAGAAGGGGCAAAAGAAAGGACAGGATGAAAAGGAAAACTCCACATTGGTTATAGCAAGTGTTTATAAAAACGCCCTTGAGGTAAGTTTTCCAGATGAAGTTTCACCAAAGCCTGACCACTCCTGCAGTTTGGCTCTGTGGTGTCCTTCAGCTGATCCTAAAGGTGAGGTTTTCTAGCATTTGACATCTTAAATATAGTATAAACCTTTAGTATGATTACATGTTTGTTTTTTTCTAGAATTTCTTTAGTTGTGTGCAGTTGCTAGACAGTGCTAGAAGGAAATCAGTCCCAGAAATAGCTCCTGAAACAGTCTTGATCCAGGATGCTCTCTGTGTAGTCCTCCAGAATCTTCAGTACTCCTCCTTGCACCCCAAGAAGCAGCCAACACAAGTGTGTGATTCCCCAACCGTAGGTGCAAAAGGCTTTAGCCTTCCTTCGTGGGGCAGAGTCAGGAGAGATCAGGGTGAGGGTCTCATTCTTACTCTCCAGAGCTCCAAGAGTGGCCCTGCTTCCAGGAGCATGACAGAGTTGAGTATTAATTACTTGCTAAATTTCATGCCGAATAAAACCACATGTGTCTTTCAGCTGTGGTTTGGAAACATTTCCACCCTGGATATTATCTGTGAAAATTGGATGGGATTACATCACCTTGCTGCTGGTTTATGCATGTTCAGATTTCATGTCAGCAGGGAAGAGAAGGCGCTTCTGTGTGGTTCTCCTGGAGTGCCTCACAGAGAGGCAGCTGATGGACTGAGGCAGGGAGAGCTGCGTCTGCCATCTTAGGAGCCTGGAGTTGATTCTACAGGCAATAGAGACCCATGACAGGTTTGCTTTAAAGAACTGAGTGATGTGTTCATATTAGCCTGGTGTCAGCGTGGAGTGGTGAGGGTGTAAGGAGAAAGGAGAAACAGGGAGAAAAGTTAGGGATCGAGGGCCTGAGAATAGAAGATATGAAAGATGAGAAGCATTCTCAAAAACCTGTAGGGCAAAAAGTAACTCTGATGATTTACGGAACACTGGACAGTGAGGGGGTGCAGAAACTCAGATGAATTCCAGGTTCTGGCTTAAGTGACTATTGCAGGGTGGAGCCATGGGAAACAAAGTTAGGGATTACAGGGAACAGGTTTTAGAGGAAAATAATGAGTCAGGCGGGGCCCCTTGAGCTGTGAGATAGGCATGTGACAACTAAGTGTACACATTTCAGGGGACAAGTCAGTATATGAATTTGATGTGCTCATGAAAAGTGAAGGTGGCAGTTTGGGGTCACTGTACAATAGTGGCAGATGACCAGCAACATGGGTGGGCTTGCCCTGGGACAGTAGTCAAGTGAGGACCCTTCCAAGGCATGTTGGGAATCCCGGGAACACCAATGTGCCCATGAAGGAGATTGAAAAGAAATGCTCAGATTTGGGCAAGATGTTTCAGGTAGGGTGAAGAGGGAGGAAAAGGAGTGGACTTGGAGGGATAAGAAAAATCAGGAGATAGTGGTTATCAGAATCCAGGCATGCACAGAATTCCAAAAAGTGTGATAGCAAATGTATCAAATTATGCAGAAGATCGAGGAAGTAATAGCAAAAAATAATTTTTCTTGAAATGTCAATAGGGTGATTTTTTCTGGAGCAGTTTCGGGGAGTAGTGAAGATAGAAGCTACATTATGAGGCTTTGAGATGAGAATGGGATGTGAAAAATTTACAGGAAAAATGTATTCTACTCTTTCAGGATCCTGGACTTATAAGAAGAGGGGTAGGTCAAGGGTAAAGAGGTGTGAAGAACACTCATGCGGAAGGCTCACGACAAGAGTAGGTGCTTGCTGGTTGTCTTCCTGCTATAACCAGGCAATAAAGCGAGAACTCCGCTCCCTGATCATGTACCAACCCCATGCCGAGATGAGATTATGGCAGAAGCTGGAGATAAAAAAGAAGTGTATCCAACCTTGCCCAAGATACTTTAATGCAACTACTACTACTAATACCTTGTTAGAAAATAAAAAATCCAGGACAAACAGGATTCCAAGATAACAAGCATAAACCAGGAGTCTTGAGGCAAATCAGAAAGCATGGTCCTCCGAGGTGGATGGATGAACACAACATCCTCAGGGAAACGGTATCAGGTGCAGCTGGGAGCATGCCCAGGTCTGGCTTCGGGCAGCAGTCCCCAAGCCTGTTTCCCACTGGACAGGTAAGTCTCCTCCCTCAGAGGCAGCTACCGATGCAGGCGGTTCCGGGCGGTGCTGAGCCCGCTGAGGGGGCTGGGCAGGGACTGGGTATCCCCATCACAGCCTCTGCTGGGGTTGGCTTCTTGCTCTTTTCAGTGGCAGCAACTCAGAAAGATTTTTCTGCTGTGAAGATTAGCTTTCATCTTTGAATTGTGGTTTCTGGTTTGGAGGCCACGGGGATAAAGCTAAAAAGTCTCCTTCCTGCTGTCAGAAGTCCCCTCGCTTAGAAGAAACAAAGCCTCCCAGTGCACAGGGGCCAGGGGCTGCTCACTGCAGGCAAACGAGGGTAATGCCTACCTGATGGCAGGTAAAACAGCCCCCCAAATCTTCCCCAGTGTATCATCACTGTGGCTGAACTTTGCCCTTACCGTTACCCTTATAAAATGTAGACAGCCTCTGGAAATAGAACATAATCCCTTCTTTTTCACATTTTACTGTAAATCATTTTATCAGACTCCTTTTCATCACACATGGAGAAATCTGGATTAAGCATGGGGCAGGGGTGGGGGCTACAGATCAAAAGGGCAAACAGGTGACGGGGTGAGGGCTGGGAGGAGTTGAGCCAGTGACGATTTGCCAGCTGCATGACTTTGTTGGGAGCGGATCTAGCAGAGGCAATCTGGCTGAGCAAGCACAACTTTGTTTTTGCTTTTTGAATTTTGTTCTTATAAACAGACTTTAGGTGAACTTACTTGACAGAGTCCATATCTGTTATCCCTGTGTCTGGTCCGGACTTGGCAGCTAACGTAGAAAGAGTGAGGTGTTTGAGAAATGACTTTCATTCCAGCCTCTCTGGAAATATTTAATGTCTAAAATATTTGGATACTTAGGATTTACAACTTTAAGGGACCCGCAAAGAGTAACAGCAACTACCCAACTACTGAATCTGATCTTTCAAAGTTTTATTTTCGTTTGTTTTATTGTGAAATAAAACAGATGCATGGAAAAGTATATAAAATACGTATATGTACGATTTAAAAATAATAATGCAGGGAATGAAAAAACTATGCATGCAACAACACCAGTCAATTTCACAAACAAAATATTGGGAAAAAGCAACCAGACAGTAAAAGAATGTATACTATGTAATTCCATTTATATAAAGTTCAAAACAGGCAAAACTGATTGATAGTGTTGGAAGCCAGAATAGAGTTACCTTTGAGAGGGTATATTAGTGACTTGCCATTCCTTATTTTGTATACTTTTGCTTACTTTTTTTTTTTCTTCCATTAGGATAGCAAGTGATTTGGATGTAGATGAGTTTTGGTGCTGGGATGCTGGGAATTTTAGCTTCTTTCATTGAACTATATTCTTTTTTTTTTTTTAAGATTTTATTTATTTATTTGACAGAGAGAGAGACAGCAAGAGAGGGAACACAAGCAGGGGGAGTGGGAGAGGGAGAAGCAGGCTTCCCGCTGAGCAGAGAGCCTGATGTGGGGCTCGATCCCAGGACCCCGGGATCATGACCTGAGCCGAAGGCAGACGCTTAAAGACTGAGCCACCCAGGCGCCCCTGTATTCTTGTTTCTGCACTTTTGTGTATGTATTTGGCCATCGATGGGGTTCTTTTCAATTACATGCTGTAAAACTTAAATCCTATATATATTCTTGTCAACTAAAACTGGCTTATAGCAGATGCATCCTTTTTTTTTTTTTTTCCAGGAGCGCATATCGGCTGGGCAGGTGTAAGTTCTGACATCACTGCGTTCTTCCTGGCAAGAGCAGTGGGACAATGTGGTTTTCTGGCATGACTGTTCTTTGGTGCAAACATATTTACAATTGCTATGCCTGACTGGTAAATTGAATCACTTGTAATTTGAAATTAACTTCTTTCTAGGAAATCTTTTTGCCTTAAAATCCATTTTGTAAATTATTAACATGCAGCGGCTTTTGTTATTATTTAATATTATTAGTGTATTTAAAATTATTAATATGATTAATATTTTCCTGATACATATTTTCCATCCCTTTACCGTTAGTCTTTCGCGTTCTTATTACTGGGAAACGCCTTGAGTTGGCATTTTAAAAATTCAGCCTGACAACTTTAGCATTTTAATTGAATTATTTAGTCTCTTTACATTTGCTGTAAATGTCTAATATGCTGCATTTTGGTTTGTATCTACTGTCTTACTTTTTTTTTTTTTCGGTTGTCTCATGTGTGTTTATTTTTTCATTTTTGGGCTTTTGGGGATTTGTTTTTTAATCCATCTTTTTCCTCCTCTGCTTTGGATATTGTATATTTAGTTTCTATTCTTTTGGTGTTTACCTAAGAAATTATGACATGCACATTTATCAACATTAAATTTCATTAATATCTTTATCCTCTTCCCAGAAATATAAGGATCTTAGAATACCTTGGCTCCATTCACTTCCTTCTCAAATTGTATGCTATTTTTATGGTGTATATTGTTTCTTGTTATTGCAAAAGAGTTATTACGGATTTATTCAATCAGTGGTCATTAAATATTACCCAGTATTATTACTCTGTTTGCTCTTTGTTTTTCCTGGCATTCCAACTCTTTACCTGGAAATTACTTTCCTTTGAGCCAAAGGACATATTTTAGAATCTTCTTTAGTGAGTTCTATGGGCAACAAAACCTATCAGTTCTTTGTTTCTCTAAAAATATCCAACCTCATTTCTGGAAAAATATTTTTCTTGGGCATAGGCTCCTAGGTTGAATGGTTTCTGCGTTTAGTTTGTTTGTTTACTTGTTTTTCCTCTTTGTACAATGAAAATTCCACTGCCCTATCTTGTAGTTACCATGTGGCTTTTGAGAAGTCTCCTCTCAGTCTGACACGTTTGAAGGCAAATTGACTCTCATCTCTTGCTTCCTTTGGTACCTGTGCATTGGCATTCACGATTCCCAGTATTAAAATGATGTATAATCATATTTCAAGTCTTGAATCTTTTGCTCTGATAATTCTCATAATTTTCTCTTCGAACATTTCCTTTGCCACATTCTTTCTCTCTTCTACTTCTGGAACCACAACTAAGAATAAATTAGATCTTTCATCCAAATGGCCAACAGACACATGAAAAAGTGCTCAGCATCGCTCGGCATCAGGGAAATCCAAATCAAAACCTCAATGAGATACCACCTCACACCAGTCAGAATGGCTAAAATTAACAAGTCAGGAAACGACAGATGTTGGCGGGGATGCAGAGAAAGGGGAACCCTCCTACACTGTTGGTGGGAATGCAAGCTGGTGCAGCCATTCTGGAAAACAGTATGGAGGTTCCTCAAAAAGTTGAAAATAGAGCTACTGTATGACCCAGCGATTACACTACTGGGTATTTACCCCAAAGATACAAATGTAGGGATTCGAAGGGGTACGTGCACCCCGATGTTTATAACAGCAATGTCCACACAAACTGTGGAAAGAGCCAAGATGTCCATCGACAGATGAATGGATAAAGAAGATGTGGTATATATATACAATGGAATATTATGCAGCCATCAAAATGAATGAGATCTTGCCATTTGCAGTGATGTGGATGGAACTGGAGGGTGTTATGCTGAGCGAAATAAGTCAATCAGAGAAAGACATGTATCATATGACCTCACTGATATGAAGAATTCTCAATCTCAGGAAACAAACTGAGGGTTGCTGGAGTGGGGGGTGGGGTGGGAGGGATGGGGTGGCTGGGTGATGGACACTGGGGAGGGTATGTGCTATGGTGAGCACTGTGAATTGTGCAAGACTGTTGAATCACAGATCTGTACCTCTGAAACAAATAATGCAATATATGTTAAGAAAAAAAAAAAAGAAGAAGATAGCAGGAGGGGAAGAATGAAGGGGGGGAAATCGGAGGGGGAGACGAACCATGAGAGATGATGGACTCTGAAAAACAAACTGAGGGTTCTAGGTGGGGGTGGGAGGATGGGTTAGCCCGGTGATGGGTATTAAAGAGGGCACGTTCTGCATGGAGCACTGGGTGTTATGCACAAACAATGAATCATGGAACACTACATCAAAAACTAATGATGTAATGTATGGTGATTAACATAACAATAAAAAATTTTTAAAAAAGAATAAATTAGATCTTTTCACTCTGTCCTTCATGTCTCTTAACTCTCTTTTATAATCACTGTTTCTTTGTCTTTTTGTGCTACATTCTGGATAAATCCTTCAGCTCAATCTTCCAATTTATCTTTTGATTTCCAGCTTTGTTTTTTTATTTTATTTTATTTTATTATGTTATGTTAGTCACCATACAATACATCATTAGTTTTTTTCATTTTTATTTTTTTATTTTATTGTTATGTTAATCACCATACATTACATCATTGGTTTTTGATGTAGTGATCCCCGATTCATTGTTTCCTTATAACACCCAATGCTCCATGCTATACGTGCCCTCCTTAATACCCATCCCCCAGCCCCTTCCCTCTAAAACCCTCAGTTTGTTTCTCAGAGTCCATAGTCTCTCATGTTTCATCTCCAGCTTTGTCTGATCTGTTTTCAAACACACATGCTGAGTTTTTAAAGTTTCATCATTATGTTTCCTTTCTAAAATTATTGATTCTTCTTTCAAACCTGCTTTGTTTTTTTACAATATTTTATTCTCTGTCTATGCAAACTTGTAACGTATATTATATTTACTTAACTTTGCAAACATAGTTTTTTGTTTCTGTGTCTAAAGTTTCACACAGAGTATTCAACCCTGCTCTTTCTCACTCGGAGGTATCTTGTTCCTTCATCTGTTTAGTCATTTTAACAATGTGAGCTGCTAATTTTCCTATGTGATTTGCATGTGTGTGTAAATCTTGTAAGAACTGAGACAAAGGTAGATACTTTTGAAAAGGATTATTGCTTTCCTCTGCCAGGTGGCATCCAATCTAGGATTATTTAAACAACTCCATCTGAAGTTTTGGGGGCCATCCAGATGCTATGAAATTAGGGCAGCAGATCCACATGAGAGCTAGCTTGTAAATATAATTTCTCAGTCTTGTCTCCCCTTCTGCTCAGTGCCAAGATTTGAGACAGGCAATTTCCTTTCTCTTTTTGTCCTTTTTTTTTTTTTTCTTTTCCTTTTTACCATTTTCTGGTAGGAAGGTGGGGGAAAGTTTATTTCTAGTTTACTCTCATACTGAAGATATAGCCTCTTGGTGTTTCCACTTTATGCGGGCAGGTTTCCCATTCAACTCTTACTTGGAAGGGACCTGTGCTTTCCTTTCTGGTCTCCGTACTGCACAGGATCATAAAAGCTTAAATGGTTAGCTTCTGCAAATCTTCTCAAGGTACAAATACTGGATGAAATGCTATGCTTGCCTCTCCAGGTTCTCATGTTCACTTAGATTTTGGCCCAAGTATTCATTATTTCCTTGCTAGCTCACTGAAGCAATCATTCAACACATGGTTATGGAGAGCCTGCGATAGGCCATCTCCTTTCCGACGTGCGGCAGATGCAGCAGTGTAAGACACAGACAACCGTTCCCGCCCCTCAAGGCATTTATAGCATGACTATTGAAATAGTCTTTGAAAATACTGAAAAATCTTTTAACAAGATTTTTTTAAAAAATATTTCATCTGGCTTTTTTATTTTCAGTGCATTGATCTAGTACCTAGTCTGACATATATCAGAAACAGACTTTCTTTCAATCAGGCCTTGTAAAATGTAGGATAGTGACAGTTTTCAAGATCCTCTGTCTCTCTCTTTTTTTAGGTGCCTTAGATTTAGTGCTTTGAAATGAGCACTGGACTGAGAAATGGGAAGACTAGATGTTAGTCCCATTTTACAACTTAGCAAGTACAAATATCAGACCTTAATTTTCTTCCTGGGTTAAATGGGTTGGTCACATCTCCACCACAGGGTGATCAGGAGACATTAATGATACAATGTAAGTTAAGGCACACTGTGGAGATTATTATTCAGATGCCAATGTTGTATTGTTTTTGACCTAGAGAAATAGTCCTAAAGGAGTTAAGTATCATGTTCAAAGTCATACTATAATAACGTACTGTTCAAATCCAAATCGGTCTCTTTTGAGTGGGAGGGTAAGGTGAGAGTGGGAGAATATAGTTCTTTCAGTGAACAGGGTTCACTCTCAATAACAGACTCTGAATTTTTCCAGATTTTAGGGAGAAACCACCCTCCTAAATTCACAGGACCACCCCATTATGCCTTACCCCCATGAAATGGGGTATAAGCAACAGCAGTGGGGTTGCTCTGAAGAGCAATCATAAAGCTACTATGGTCCATTCTTGAGAGCAGAAGGAAAGAGAAGATGGAGGGTGTGTGGGGTGGGGACCCAAACTCTTTTTAAAGTCCTATTTTCTTATATCCGCAGCCCCTTAAAGGACTATCTCATCTGGGCTACTTTATTCACCTGATATCAGTGAACACCCACACTGAGGCGGCTGGAAGGCAGAGTGACTGTCGGTCGGGCGGGCCTCTTCTGTGTTCTGATAACTAGCAAAATGCTGACTGAGGCGTGTTTCTTGGGAGTTCCAAGCACCTCCGTGCCATTCAGTTGTGACGTACGTCAGGAAAATCAAGACAGTGGTCCAAGGTTTGGTAGTGCAGCTGGATCAGCTGCTCCCTAGAATGAGGCAAAAGCCTGCAATGTACAAGCTAATTATGGGTTTCTTTATGTGTGTTCACTGATGGATTCTAGAGAGACTCAGAGCACACTTTGTGCTCCTGGCCCAATGCTCAAGTTGCTCTGGAAACACAAGTCCATGGACTAATGGAATTCACAATCATACCCGGACAAAGTGTTTATTTATAATAAAAAGAGAATTTTTCTAATAAAGAGAGGCAGATGTTAACCATCTTGATTCATTTCAAAAGTGCTTGGACTAATTCAACGAGCTTCAAATGGAGGATCAGAGGGCAAGCCCTGTTTTCCTTATATCCTTCAGGGTCACATTAAATCCATGTTGTGCTTTCTGACAGATTAGAAACAGGCCACTAAATGTACTCCACAGTTTTGAGATGCAACTTTTCTGTGTCGAATATAAAACCCTTCATTTTTGCTTTCATGGTTATGATTAAGAGTTGTTATTTATGCTACATACCCTTTTATTCAAAATCTCAGATGTGCAGGGAGGCTGCTTAAAAGCTGATCATTTCACACTCTATGTATTCATCATTAAGCACCAAATGGTATCAAGTTAAGCAAAATCCAGGGATGCGAAGAGACACATTCATAATTTTCTAACAATAAAAATATATGTTTCGCAAACAGAAAAGACAGTGTTATGTGAATAAGACTCCCCTGATCCAAGGGATGATGTTTCATTCTGTTGGAGAAGTTTACCTTCGCCTTAACTAAAGTGAAACTGGTAAATATTAAGCCCCAACACAGACCGACTGATTAACAAGTTGCTTTAGTGCAAACAGAGAGGCTCAAATATTTTGACTTTACCATTTTTCACTGAAGTCTTTCACTAAACCTGACCACAGCTGTCCTTGAGGCCAGATGTTTGCTGTAAAATTCAGTGAATTTAATATACCATGCAAGCTCCCTGCCTTTTTAGACAGGCTGAAGCCCACAGCGTCTGCGTGTATTAGCTTTACATAGTTCTGGTTGCAGTGTCCAGATGTCTGTTATCCTGGGGCGGCGGGGGGGAGGGGGGGTGGGGGGGTAGGGTTGGAGGTGGCTCAGATTGCTGCCAATCTTGCGCACAACCACTGCATTCAGAACCTTCTGCTTCGATTGAATTGAAGGAACCCCACAAATGCACTCGATACTGGCTGATCCTGAAAGTATTGAGACCAAGTCAAATACCTTCCCTTTTTATCACTGTTAAGCTGCCCAAGCCCAGTGAATTGTGGCCTCCCCGAATGTGCTTTTCCTGGAAGGTCGCAGGACTGGGGCCCCACACGCCTTGCAGGAGGGTGAGCCCTTTGCAGAGTGCAGAGTTGCCGGGGTCCTCCACTCCCCACCTCCCGCCAGTGCATTTTCTGGTCTGTTAATTAGAAACTCAGGACTGTGCAAATGCCTGTCTGTAACTCCTCAGGGCGAAATTCACAAAGCCTGGAGAGCAGTGATGCAATGGAAAGAGCGCAGGCTTTCAGAATTGGAAAGACCCAGGCTTAAATCAAGCAACACCACTGAATTCCCTGAATGCCCGTTGATTCCTGCCTAAGCCCTACTCCTCCCGACTTAAGGCAGTAATTTTCAAGCCAGGTTCAGGACTGCTTCAGGGTCTGCAAATGTCTGAGTGCTTTTTTAAAAAGACACATTAAAAACTTTTAATAAAATTGTAATTAAAAAGCACAAACACTCAAATGCGTCAGGTACCTAAACCGCCCCATTGTTCTTATCGACGGCCCTTACATATGTGAAATAATAAACTTCTACTCATAAAGTCCTACTTTAATCTATACTGTATGTTGGAATCCTAGGTAACGTTTCGTGCGAGAAAAAGGCCTCCAGTGTTTAAAATATTTGAAAGCCACTGCTTCACAGCGTGATTCCAACCCTGCCAGGGACTTCGGTGTTTGCGCATCACCGATGAGATGCTGCAGTTTCAAGGCGCTTAACTTTTAGATCTCTCTTTCATCATTCCTTTAGAGGTTTGAAAAATGAAAGGGTGTGGCGCAGATTTGGCGGAGCACATCCCCTGCGATGGCTCAGAGATAGATAGCAGCGAACCTGGGCGCAGGTAGCTCCACCCAGTGAGCGCCCCTTGGCGGAGGAGTCTTGGGGACTCGAGGGTTGGGGGCGGCGGGGCGAGCTTTCCGGCAGAGGGAGCCGTCCTAGGGAACATGGAGGCCAGCAATGTATTCGAAAGTTGGAACTTGCTGGATGTGACTGGCAGGAACGTGAAGAAGAGAGAGGGATGAATACATGCAGAAAACTAGGCAGTGAGCAAATAATGCAGGCTTTTGTATGGAAATGTGTTTGAATTTTATCCAGTAAGAACCAGTAAGCCCGGAAGTTTATATATATACGGTCGGCACACAATGTTACATTAGTTTCCCGCGCACAGCATAGTGATTTGACAATGCTAGACATTCTGCTATGCTCACAAGCGTGGCTAATTTTCTTTTAAAAGAAAGACATTTGGAAACTTCCGCATGTGTTCCTTGTATTTTCCCAATGGTGATGTTACTCTTCCCCTTTTTAGCTCAGATAATTAAATTATATACTTTTTTTTTTCTTGGATCAAATAGGTCAAATAGAGCTGTTCAGGTTTTGACTAGTCCTTGTCACTTCCTAGTGTGACTTTGGGCAAGCCCTTAAACATCTGAATGGAGTTTCCCAGATCTGGCACCATTTCCTTGACAGCAGATTTTAGCTCATAATAAGGGAAAACCTTCGTTTGCACATGTTCTTTCTTCCCAAGACACACTTTTGACTGCTCTTCACCCCCAGACTTCTCTTTATCTTAGCACAGTTGTGCTCTGCCCAGACTGGGCTTTACCCAGATATTCGGACTGGATCAGGTCCCTGAGATACTTTCCAGGAGCACCTTAGACTAGCCTGTAACAGTTGTCACGCTTGTAATGATTTGCAATTGTTTACTTTTTCTTTTAAAGAAATTATCTTAGATGCAATAGCCTCTGGGCCCTTATATACATGAATAAGTCCATCAACTCTCTACATAAAAGCACTAAGTAAATAAAGTCGTATGGCCATGGAGAAATCTGAGGTTAGCTTGATTTTTTTTTCCCACCTTTCTTAGTACTTGTTTTTTATGCTTGGATGGCTGAGTCACTCACTAATTTTTAGAGTTTTATTGAAGTATAATTTACATAAAATAGATATACATGATTATAGTGTACACCTTGATAAGTTTCAAAATATGTATATTACTAACCAAGATAATAAATGTATTTACCATCTCCAAACAAACATATCCTTGGCCCCTTTGTAATCATTTCATCCTGTTCCCGCCTCCTCTCTCCAGGCAAACGCTAATTGGCTTGTGTCACGGTCCATTAGCTAGCGTATTCTGGAATTACATATAAATGGAATCATACACTATGTACCCCCCTTTTTTGGCCTGACTTCTTTTACTGAGCATAATTACTTTGAGATTCATCCAAGTTGTTGAATATGTGAACAGTTCATTCATACATTTATATAGTTCATTACTGAATAGTAGTATACCACTATATGAATACACCAGAATTTATCCATTCACCTGTTGATGGCATTTGCATTATTTCCAGGTTTTTGCTATTGCAAATAAAGCTGCTATGAACATTTGTATGTGTGTGTGAGTTGATACATTGGAATTTATCAAAATAAGAACTTTGCCCTTAAAGTGACACTATTTAGTGAATGACAATACAAACCACACTGTGGGAGAAAGCATTTACAAACCACATGTCTGAAAAGGTCTTGTAACCAGAATATATGTATTGTATATTTAGATCTTAAAAGTTCTCATCACAAGAAAAAAAAGAATTGTAGCTATGTGAATTGATAGATGTTAACTGATCATTTTGCAATATACATATGTACACCAAATATGTTTTATACTTTAATACAATGTTACATTTCAATTATATCTCAATAAAACTGGAAAACTATATAAAGAACTTTTAAAATTCAATAATAGAAAATAAAAAATCCAGCTGGGAAAAAAAAAACAAAAACAGGCAAAAGATTTGGTCAGACATGTCACCAAAGGAATTATTTAGAAACATTTAACACATCGAGAACATTTTGGATCTTGCGTCCAACCTCTGTTAGAAGGGCCCAGAGCAGCGTTTGGTCTAGAGCTAATTCTTTTCCTATGATCTGAGCACATGCCTCAATCCCCAATGGCCCATGAATTCTGAGGTTTTCCAATCTGGCTCTTGGGAACGGAACAATTTCTGGCCCTGTGTGAACATCAGAAATTATTTTCCTGGGGCACCTGGGTGGCTCAGATGGTTAAGCGTCTGCCTTCGGCTCAGGTCATGATCCCAGCGTCCTGGGATCGAGTCCCGCATCAGGCTCCCTGCTCCTTGGGAGCCTGCTTCTCCCTCTGCTTCTCTCTCTCTCTGAATAAATAAATAAAATCTTTAAAAAAAAAAAAGAAATTATTTTCCTAAATCCTTCCAGTGGTTCTCAGGTAACTTCCTCACTCATGTGTGCTGACAAAGGAGGAGTGTCTCCTGATCTCCTGAGTCCCTTTGGGCAGCTCTCTCCTCTCTGGCCCTCTGCCTTCCCTACTCCAGGCACCTGGCCTCACGGGAAGCACATCTCCATCTCCTCAACTCAGGCTCTGCCTGGGGGCCCTTCTCCCACACTGTGACATAGAAACTCTTCCCAGGAAGAAAAATTGGGCAGTTGTAGAGCACATCTCATTTGTTTCTAGTCTTTCAGGGATCACTGTGGTTTGTTGCCCGGAAGGGGGAGGGTGGGTCTAATGTCTTGAAAACCTTTGTTCCATACGGTTGGTCCAGTGGTTTAGTTTCAAGAGGGAGAGTAAATCCAGTCTCTGTTACTTCATGTCAGCCAGCGTGGAACTTTGAATGATTGTTTCTAACCTAACAGTTTTACCCTTCCCGACAGTTTCTGAATCCTCATGAAAACTCTCTGAGATACGGACATTTTGGCCCCCCAGAGATAGCACAGATTGCCGGGGAGAACACAGATGGAAACTAAAAGGATTGTGATCTGAACTCCGGTAGTCTTATTGCCTATTCTTGAAATGTGGTACCTTAATCAGCATTTCTTCCATGTCCAAATTCTATGTATATTTTTTCTGGAACAGAGTATACCTTATTAAGTGAATTTTTGTCCTTAAAATTTGAATACATTTTCAAGAATCCGTTCTTTGAATTTCTTTTTTTTATTCAGGTACATCTGCCATTTGTGTGCTGGATTATCCTTGAAACAAATACTCATCAATGGCAGAATGACTCGATGCCATATTTTCTTACCAAGTGATAGCAGTCACGATTAGATGATGCTGTGTTATGTTGTATTATGGAGACATCAGATGGAAAAACACAGGCAGCAACAGCTCTGAGCTGAAAAGTGATTGAGGACAATTGGACACAATGTGAGAAACTAGGAATGTCTTAACTAATTTATCTTGTTATAAATCTTGATAATGTATCCTTTTCGTATGCACCAGAACCATACCTGATACAAAACCATCTGTGTCTATGATTAAATGAGCCCCATCAGTAAATATAAAAATGCTAAGAAATAAGACAGCATGGGTCATGGTGTTATTAGCAGTGCTTTTTCCCTTTTTGGGTGGTACATAAAATAACGATGTGTCTTACAGTTGATGGTAGCTTTGACTTAATGAAATATGGTGTCATCTATCTAAATGTTTTAATTTTTTTTCTATTTCCCCTCTGCACCAACCCTTATCTAAAGCCTTTATTTCAATAATGAAATTTCAGACATGGTGTTTTGTTTATTATAGTGCTTAATGTATGTGTTTCCAATATTGCTGTTTTGTTCCTTATTTTGTTTCTTTAACTGCAAAATCTCTATTTTTTTCAGTTCATTCTATTGTTTTTTACTATTCCTTTCTCTGAGCTCTTTCTTTGAAAATGAGTTTTTATTAAGTTCTATGGTGGTAAGGGAATTTCTTTCATTTCCTTGGACTGAGTTCTTGCCTATGGAATTAATTTCCCAGAAGGACTTTCTCACTTTATTTTTTCTACTTAAGCTTCAGCTAGATTGCCCCCCATCTATCCCTTCCTTCCTCCTGTGGGGCCCTGCCCTGGCCTGCCCCTGTAACTTCAGCCCGTCAGATTCCCACCAATTCTTCAACGTCTGTCTCAACTACTTCTTTAATAATGCTTTTCATGATTTTGTGGGAGTGATAAGACTTCCCTCCTTCTTCCACTCCTCATGGCACCTTTGTCATCTCTTGCAGATTTTACCAGATTCTCCCTTGGAGTTTCATTATTAGGGTCACTGTGCAATAGGGTCTTTGTTTTATGTTTAGCATACCTTTGTCTTCCCCAGTCAGAGGAAGGTGACTTGTATATAATAGATTTTTGACAAATATTGGTTGATTTGAACTAAGTTGATATACCTAAGTTATATGAAAAAGCTCCATCATATGAACTGTTAATTTCCTAACATGATTTTAAAATCATTGAGGAGTTCTTAATACATCTCAAATAGTGGTTCTCTACCTTTAGGACCCGTAAAAATCACCTGTGTAAGTAGTTTTTGTTTGTTTTAAACAGCAATCCTTGGTTCCTGCCAAATCTGCTAAAACTGTAATCACTGAAAATGAGCCCCCCAAAAAAGTGTTTTTAAAAGCTCTACATAGAATTTTGCTCATAAAAGTTTAAAATACTGGTTTTAGGAAGTCAAAGGATTTTATTCTGAGCTGTAGGTAGATTTGAGGACCTTTCTTAGATCTCTTAATAACTGAGCATGTGTCCTAATTAAGCAAAATAGTGCATATGCCACATAGCCAAAAATCTATTTTTCCCAAGAAGGAAGGGAAAAAAAGTAGAACAAATAAAATATAGGGCTACCATAAGCCATTCTTTCACAGATTCAACATATATGTTGATGTAAAAATAATCTAGCCCTGACCATTTCTTCTGCCATAAATATGGTGACACAAAAGAAACACGTTAATTACCTTGTGCCCCTGCAGTACAGAGGCTCCAGTATAAGAATATACATTCTGTTGACTAAGAATAAAGCACTTTTCTTTCTTTCTGTTTTTTTTTTTCTTTTGGCAGTGTCTGCTCTATTTTGTGTAAATAGTCTAGAAACATGATTTTTAGCATGGCTAGCAAAGCATGTATGCACAAGTTTGTAAGAGCATATTTATACACCACCCCAGGTAAGTCATCAATCAGGTGATGTGCACAGTTTTCTACTATGTACTGAGTTACCCTGTGTTAATCATCCTAAAGCATTAGAGTCTTTATTAAGAATTAATGTGTTGAAGTTAGTGTCTGTACAAATTTCCAAGTAGCCTCTAGGGTTCCCATCCTCCAGAAATTTAGAACTTAATGTGGATGAAAGAATGTGGATATAAGAGAATTTATTTAAGAGAAAAAGAACTAATAGAATAAGTATTTTTTTTCCTCCCATTGGTTGTAAATAGGCTTGTCTGTGGATCTGAGACTACTAATGAATTTGCACAAACCAAGCAGCAGACATACTATCAATCTTCTATAAAGATACAGACATTTCAAATGCCAAGCTTTGGAAACAACAGAACTGCAACCTCTAAGTTTTAGGAAAGGGAGTGAGTCTGGACTTAAATCACCCATATTTTCTATTGTGGCATCACTTGGACATAAACCTGTGGCTTACTTGTGAGCAGTCCAGAGTTAATCAATTGTTCACACAGGTAAACTCCTTCTGAGTTAGTTGATTTAGAAAAAGACTCTACACTCAGTGCTAGTTGCTTTTTAAGCCCCTAAAACAAATTCTTTTTGGCAGCAGAGTCTGGAGAAGACGTTTTTGTGTGATCTGTTACTAGGATGTAAGGTTCTAGAGAACAAAAATGCATTTATACCCTGGTGAAGCCCTAACACCAAGAACAGTGCAAGACACACAGTATATGTTCAGTAAATATTCTATGCAATACCTTCAATTTAAAATTTTCTGTGTTTTTTTAATACTTAGTTCCTACTTGTAAAATAAATCAGTTCATTATAGAAATTTGGAAAAATTTTTAAACCTAAAGGAGAATATAAAAATTATTGATGATACCATTAACTAGAGGTAATCGTCATAAACTTTTTTTCATTAATGTGTGAGTGATTTTATAAAAATGGTTTGGTGCATGTGTGTGCATGTACGTCATGAAATCATTAAACTTATATGCATAAAGTTTTTGGCAACATATCATGAGTGTCTTCTCATATGGTTAAATTCTTTGGAACCATGATTGTTAGTGGTTACATAATTTTCAAGCATGTAGATTTACCATAATTTGTCAGGTATATACCCTATTTGGGACCATTAAGGTTGCTTTATTTAGTCATTTTTGGTAAAAATAAATAATACAACTATGAATGTCCTTATATATTAGTCTTTTGACATCACTAATTATTCCCTTAGGATAACTTGTCTTTGAAACGGTTATAGAAATTTATAGCGAAATAAAAATTTTCAGGAATGTTCCTTCACTCTTGATAACATCAATTATCATTCTTTTCCATTGTTTCCAAGTATGTAAAAAGTAATATCTCATTACGTGTGAATTTGAACTTAATTTTTTATTTGTGCGTAACATCATGTTTTCATAAATAGATATTTTAATAAATTAATTGTATGTGTTATTTATGTTTTTGGTTGTCTGTTTCTTAGTGACTTATAAGAGCACTTTGTATATTACAGATAGGATGCTTCTATCTGTTGCACAAATTTTTCCCCTTTGCTATTTCATCTTAATTGTTATAATGCTTTTGATGTACAGAAGATTTACATTTTTGTATATTTCAACACACTGATTTGTGGTTTATTTTCCAACTTTCATTCCTACAGTGCTCTTTGTTAACTGACATCACCTATAATCTTTCATTTTAGTCCTTCTGTGGCTTTATATTTCAGGTAGGTTGAACTTTTTAACCAATTTATAATTTATTTCAATGTAATTTATGAGTCAGAAATTGAATTTTATCTTTTACCAATTGTCTTGTTATTATTTATTCAATAACAGTTTCCCACCCCAATTATTTTGTATACAAATTTTATGATAAACTAAATTTTGTTCCTGATTTCTTCAGTTAGAAGAAGTTCACTTCTTCATATTTCACTTATATCAAAGCTTGATAATACCTTATATGTGGTAGAGTAAATCTCTTCTCTTTATTATTATTTTTTTAAATATCAAGGCAATCCCCTATAATTTTAAATTTCAAGTAAACTTTAGAATCCTATTAACAAGTACAAAGAGGGGGAATGATAAGATTTCCACCAAAAGGAAATCATTAAAATTTTAAAATAACTTGGAAAGAAATCTGTTTATAATCTTGAGTTCTCCATCATATTATGCGCCCACACAGCACAAAATTATGTTTACACAAATATATATCTCCTTTTTTTCAATAAAATAAAATCCTCTTATAAAAGAAGTAACATTTTCTTCACATAGAATAAGTGTATTTCATGCCATATTTACCCATGTGTATTTTAATATTTTTCTTGGGATTTTTTTTGACAGTTGTCAGGCATATGGGTTGTTTTCACTTTTTGGCTGTTACGTTTAATGCTTTTATGAACATTTCTGTGGAAGTTTTTGCGTAGACATAGGTCTTCATTTCTCTTGGGCAGACATAAGACTGGAATTGCTGGCTCACTTGGTAACTCTATACTTAACCCTTTGAGTACTGCCAGATGGTCTTCCACAACAGCTGTACTATTTTGCATTTTTTTACTCGTAGTGTGTGGGGGTTCTAATTTCTTCATCCTTGTCAACACTTGTTATTATCTGTTTCTTTTATTCTAGCAATCCTAGTGGGTGTGAAGTGGTATCTCATTGTAGTTTTAAATTAAGATTTTTTATGATATCTTTAAACTAGTCATTGCTCTTATAAAGTAAAGCTATAGTAACTCTCATAACAGATTTTCTTGACCTCTTGCCCCTGTGCCTCTGTCAGACGTATTGGCTGATGCCTCATGCACAATGAACACTAGTGGCTGGTGCTATTCTCCAGCATCCACACGGGAGAGTCAGAGCCGTGCACTGCTTACAAATGCAGGTTCTGTGCCCAGACTGCCTGGAGTCAAGTCTCAGCTCTGCAGTTTACCTGCTGGTATGACCCGGGAAAGTTATATACATTGGATCACAGATGTCCCAAATTCTTGGTATTAACAGATATGATTTATGCAAGAAAGACAAAAGGGAATTTTAATGAGTGTACACACGCTGAGAGAAATAACCTTAGTTTTATAACCCCCAAATTGGCAAGTTGTCATAAACATTTAAGTTGAAATCATATATTTTCAGGCATATTTGTATAATTTTAATGATTCTCCACTTTAATAACTTGTTTTCAATAAACAAATCAAATACTGCTATCAATTTTATGAAATAAAATATTTCCATAATATTTTTGTATTTATTTTATATATAATTATCTTTTCAAATGAATTCTAATTGATTTTTAGGTAATAAGTATTATCTACAAGTAGTAACATACTAGTAAATGTTTGATAATTGGCTCTGGAAAATGTATGTATATACATATAGATGTGTGTATGTATACACACAGGCTTATAAATTTGATTGATATAAAGGACTGTAACACACGATTAAAAAATACAATTTATAATACTTTTTATTGAAAGTCCTGTATAGTCAATTGATTCTCAAAGAATGCTTTCATTGATTTTTGCCAAACTCCTCTATTTGAAGCAACCATGGTTGCTCTTCAACCATGAATTGAAAAGTGGAGTTGCAACCTAATTTACTTTTCCCCAAAAATTTATTGTCATCAAATTGGGTGCATGATCTATAGGTGAACTCTTTCTCACCCTTGATCAAGGACATTAATCGGTAACATGCAGACCTTCACTGCCACCAGGGTTCTGCTGCTCAAGAGATAGCCCGGAGTGTTGTCTGTGGTTGGAGTACATTCATCCCTTCTGTTCCATTTATTGCAAAATGAGCTGTTGAATTACTCAACGGGACAGAGTTTGCTCAGTAACAGCTAAGGCACTCTTCAGATATATCAGCCAACTGTAGTATTGGCAATTGCTAGGGCAAGTTAAATTTTATTTATCATTTTCCTCTTTTCATCTTTTCCATGTAACTTCTAAATTTCTCATATATGTCTACTATTTTTCCAAAGTGGTTTTTACAAAAGCTGATTTATCATACTCTACTTGCTTTGTTTATAACCCTTCAACCAGCCAGTATATATTTTTATTCTTGATTCAGACTCCCCTGAGCCCTATTCATGACTGCTCAAATTCGTTTCAAAGATAAAATGTCCTATTCAATCATTTAGAATTGAACATGAGAGATTCTCTAAATTTTCCTCCTGTTCAGGCAGCAAGTTACTCTGCTGTTCTAGAGAACTTCTTTTTCTCATTGACATGCAATATTTTTTAAGAGAGTTGACCATTTTTCTCTTTTTGCTCATCTTTACATATTGATTTATAGTTAAATATGAGCTATAGTTATCCCAAGAATGGGATAAACACCTTTCTGAAATTTTTGAATGCGAATGGAAGAAAAAAATGACATTCACTGTACTTATGCATTAGTTTACAGAGATCCAGCAAACCTAAGCAGCCACTCGGTAATCCCAGAGTACTTGGATTCTGATTATTTCCTCACTGTGTTTGAGAAAACACAAGAGTGGACACAAGGTCTGCTGGTGATTGGCTTTCCTTTGAGCAAAGCCTGAACTCCAGGAATACGCAATGGCAGGAGACAGTGCCTTTGCCTGGGTCTCCGTTCATGCCCTAGTCACCCAACCACTTTGGGCTCTAGTGCATTTGCGACTTGCAGAGGGCAGAGGGCTCCAAAAGCCCCGGGGTCTTCACTTACCTCTAGGTCTTATTTACCTAAATTAGGAACCTTAGACGTTTTACTAGCATCTTCTCGGATTACTTCCTAGGCAGCTGCTCCTTCTCAGGAATGGAGTCTGACTTACATTACTTCCTGCTAACTATATTCCCTGGCATTCCAGCTGGAACCTGAAAAGCTGACCTAAAGTTCCAGTTGGCCTTGGGACTTTCACAAAATGATCTTTCCCTTCCTTTCCTCTCCTTTCCCTCCCCTCCCTGCCTTCTCCATCTATCATCTCTCTCTTCTTTCTTCCACGCAGTTTTCTGATGAGCTTTTGTCCAAGCAAATTATTGTGATGCATGTAGTCAATTTCATAAGCCATCATTATTCCCTCATGTAACCAGAAACTTGTTTATTAGTTTCCTATTTATGCTATAACAAATTACCACAAATTTAGTGGCTTAAAAAACACAAATTAATTAATTATAGTTCTGGCCCTCAGAAGTCCAAAAACTGTGTTAAGATGCTAAAATCAAGGGTTACATTCCTTCTAGAGGCTTTCTAGAGGCCTTTCTGACTTTTTGCTTTTTCCGTCTTCTGTAGGTGACCCACATCCCTTAGCTTATGGCTACGTCACTCAACCTCTGCTTCTATTGGCACATCTCCTCTTCTGATTCTCCCATCTTCTTCTTTCCTTATAAGAAAACTTGTAATTACATTGGGTCCACCTGGATACACCAAGATAATCTTCCCATCTCAAAATCCTTAACTTAAATACACTCACAAAGTCTCTTTTGTCATGTAAGGTAACATATTCACAAGTATCAAAGATTAGGACATGAACATCTTTGGGGGACTTGTTATTCTGCCTACCACACTTACTCTCAGTTATGCATATCTTATGCTGCCATTTCTGTATTTGTATGTGTATTTTTTGCAAACAGGGTTACCGTAAGAAAAAGGCTTCTGAACTTCTGCTTTAATTTTGTATACATAGGCAGTGATTTCTGGAGTGGAGCAAAATATGAACATGAAGGATTGATCATCTGTTTACTGTAATGGAAACAGTATCAAGAAAATCCAAGCATTCAAATATCCTTGTTATAAGAAAAATCTGAGGTCTTCTTCTTAATATAGTCAATCTTATTCTTGAGCCAAGTAAGCGTAAAAATTGTCCTGACACTTGGTTGGAATCTGGTAAAGAGCTCAAAATCTTGGATGTAAAATGGAATATTCATTATGTTTAACAGAAGGGATTCTAAAGCTTACAGATTGGCTATAATTTTACATAATAATTTAGGGACCCCATGTGAATATTAATTCAACAGAGGATCTACTTTTGTATTTCATGGTATCGGAAGACAAACTGCAAGTTACTGTTGGCTCCTCTGATCAGTCTACATCAGTCCTTTGTAATACAGACTATGAGTCCCATATGGGACCTCATATTGACCACATATTATTAATGGCTTCTGTGGAATACTAATCCCTCTCTCCCTCTTCTACTTTTCATTCAACCTGGTCCTATAAATAGTAGAATTGTCACTTTATTTAAGTTTGATACCTCTTTTTGAACATTATTATACAATTATGGTCATCTATTTAAGTTACATTTTCTGTAAGTTCTTTATGTCCTGAGGCAGTTTTGAATTCAAAAGACTTGATGTTGATGGGGCGCCTGGGTGGCTCAGTCGTTAAGCGTCTGCCTTCGGCTCAGGTCATAGTTCCAGGGCCCTGGGATCGAGTCCCACATTGGGCTCCCTGCTCAGTGGGAAGCCTGCTTCTCCCTCTCCCACTCCCCCTGCTTGTGTTCCCTCTCTCGCTGTGTCTCTCTCTGTCAAATAAATAAATAAAATCTTAAAAAAAAAAAGACTTGATGTTGAATCTGTCAGTCATGATGGGGAAAAAAAAAGTTGTAATTTCAGTTAATGAAATTCACCAAAGACTTTAGATTGAATTTAATCAGATCAGGTCAAACATATAGCATAATAGCTTTGTACTGGTGGTGAAATAAAATGTTCTCAGAAGAGACTAAAATGATGTATCAGGTTATACAATTCGAGATGTTTCCTTATGCAACAGAAAGAGCTTACCTATAAAACAGTACCCTATCCATAACTTTCTGACTCCAGCCTGGGTGGAGTGAACACACTCTACCCTGTGACACTCTCACACTGAGCAAACTATAAACTCTGGACAGAATGCATGAAGTAGCTATGACTCTGAAAATAAATGATAGCAGGTGTATTAAGAAAAGAGACCACAATCTGATGTAACATGACACTGCTAAGAGTTTCTCATGTTTTCCCCTCCAGAATCATTCTACCCAGACTCAAAAACAGTCAAAACCCAGAGGTATGCAGTGGGTAGAGGTGGGAATAACTCCAATAGGAGTCCTCTCTTATAGGTCCAAAAGCAGGAAACAAGACTCCAAGTGTCATAAAGAGTAAGAGGAAATCCCTCCTTTGTTTCTCTTCTTTCTCACTGCAGCCCCTAGACACTACCATGATAGCATGTTAGGGGCAAAGATGATGGCAGCAGTGGCTCCAAGGGAACCACTCTGAGAGAAGAAGCTTCACTCTGACAAGAGAAGCTACAGTCACAAGACTGTAGGGGAATTGTGGGGCAATTCCTACTGCTATTTTTTCCTCAGTTCTTGTGCTTCTTGGTCCCCCAATAGATGTAGTCATGAGAATTGTGATGCAGATCAGAGAAAGTAGAGTTTTGGCTTTCTGGCTGACATATTGGGAAAGGCGGAGAGGGGTGGCAGATCATGGAAACTTTAGCGAGTGGAGGGGAAGAAGGTGAAGAGATCAATTCCATAATGTTGCTTTTGAACTCCCAGTTTCATCCAAGAGCTGTTCATGAGTGTGTCTAATTTTAAATAGCATACCCTAAACTTTAAGAATTTCAATAAAGGACAAACCACCAGCTAGGTCTCAGATTGGCTATCAGGGCTGTGCATATGGAACAGACCTAAGTGGCACTGAAAAGGCCTAGGAAAATAAATGAATAGTGAAACCACAGCTTAAAAAAGTGGATCAGAAGCATGGACTAAAACTTGTTTGACTCTTGATCTCAGCTAAGGTCTTGGTCTCAAAGTCATGTTAAAAATAAAACTAGCCAGGGAAATCGCCTGCTGGAACAAACAAACGAAAAGTCAACATTTTCAAGATTTAAATAAGACCCACAGTCTCAGGGGCGCCTGGGTGGCTCAGTCATTAAGCGTCTGCCTTCGGCTCAGGTCATGATCCCAGGCTCCTGGGATCGAGCCCCGCATCGGGCTCTCTGTTCAGCGGGGGGCCTGCTTCTCCCTCTCCCACTCTGCCTGCTTGTGTTCCCTCTCTCACTGTCTCTCTCTGTCAAATAAATAAATAAAATCTTAAAAAAAAAAAAAAGACCCACAGTCTCATGATACAATATTCAAAATGTCCAGGATATGATCCAAAATTGCTCAGCAAATGAAAAATCAGGTAGATCACAATTTATAATGGAAAAGACAATCAAAAGCAGCTATTACAACCATGCTCAGAGAAGTAAGGCTGAAACATTTTTGAAACAAATAGTAAGATAGGAAGTCTCAGCATAGATATAAGAAAAATACTTTAAAAAGCACCAAATAAAAATTTGAGAACTAAAAAATAAAAAAATCAACATAAATAATCCAGTAGATGGGGCAAATAAAAGAATGAAAAGGACAGAAGAAAGAGTCAATGACTTTGAAGAAAGAAATTATACCATCTGAACAGCAGAGAGAAAAAGATGAGAAGAAAATGAAAAGACTTCTGGAAAAGGTCAAATGTGTAACATTTATTTCACCAGACTCCCAGAAGGAGAAGAGAAAGCACGGCACAGAAAACTTGCTTGAGAAAAAAAAAAAAAGTCTGAAAACTCCCTAAAATTGAGCAAAAGACAAACTTAGAGATTCAAAAAGTACAGCAAATCTAAAAAAGTGTAAACTTAGAGAAATCCACACCCAGATGCATAATAACCTAACAAGCTATAAATTAATGCAATAGAAAGAATTTGAAAGCATCCAGAGAAAAAACAATGCATTACCCATTAGGAAACAGCAGTTGGAATGACTGCATGTTTTAAGTGAAAAGGTCAAGCAATAACATTATAAAAGTGCTGAAGGGAAAAAAACTATAAATTGAAAATTGTATATCTAGCAAAAATATTCTTTAGGAAGAAAGATGAAATAAAGACATTCTCAGATAAAAGGAAAGTAAGAATCTGTTGTTAGTAGATCTGCTATATAAAAGAAACCCTAAAGTGAGTTCTTCAGGCTTCTGAATCACAGGGAACATGGGAATATCACCTACAAAGAAAGCATGAAAGAAATTGTAACTATATAGATAAATAAAATGGGCTATTCTTCTCCTCTTAACGTTGTTTGAAACAGGTATGCAGATGAGGGAAAATGTTATAGCATTGTCTACAACAATGGGTTTTTAAGTATGCAGAGGTAATATATGACAACTACAAGGATGGGGAAAATAAAGACACCTATATGGTGGGAAGTTTTCAACATTCCACTTGAAATGGTAAAATATCAATTCCAAGTAGAGCGTGAAAAGTTGAGTTTGTATGTTGTAATCCTTACAGCAATCATTAAAAAATTATACAAGGAAATATAGTCAAAATTCATAGAAGATTTAAAATGAATCGCTCAAAAAATTCAAATAATTCGAAAAGAAGCATCAAAGAAAAAAGAAGGAATGAAAAAGAGAGGAAACAGAATACAAAAAGCAAAATGGTAGACCTACATCCAAATATCAAAAATAATTACATGAAATATAAATGATCTCAGCACATTAATTAAAAGACAGAGATTGTCATGACGGATAAAAAGAAGATCCAACCATATACTATCTAAAAGCAGCCCACTTTAAAATAATGATATGGGAAGTATAAAGGTAAAAGGATGGAAAAGATTTCTCATGCAAACGATAATGGAAAGAAAATTTGTGTGGCCATATAAATATCACAAAAGTAGATTTCAGAGCAAGGAAAATTGCTTAAAATAGACATTGTGTAATGATAAAACTCAGTAAACGTAACAACCTAAGTGTTTATATATCTCACAACAAAGCTTTTTTTTTTTAAAGATTTTATTTATTTATTTATTTGAGAGAGAGAGTGAGTGAGAGAGAGCAAGCACAAATGGGGGAGGACCAGAGGGAGAAGGAGACTCCCCACTGATCAGGGAGCCTGATGCAGGGCTTGATCCCAGGACTCCGGGACCATGACCTGAGCTGAAGGCAGATGCTTACCTGACTGAGCCACCCAGGTACCCCATAACAACAAAGCTTTGAAGTACAAGGAAAAAAGTGACAGAAATAAAAGGAGAACTACAGGTGGAGACTTCTAAGTCTCTCTCTCAGTATCAATGAACAGGTCAAAACAAAATCAGAACAGGAGACAAAGCAAAATAACCCCACAGCCAAATGGATCTAATTGACATTTATAGAATGTTATTCCAACAACAGCAAAATATGCATTATTTTTAAGTGCACATGGCAAAAATGCATAAACATAGACCATATTCCACACAAACTTAATGATTTAAAAGATATAAAATCAGTAAAAGTATATTTTCTGACCATAATGGAATTAGACTAAGTATCAGTAACTGGAAAATCATAGAAAATAATAGAAACTCTTCATCCAAACTCCTGAAAATTAACATACAACTAAATAATCAATTGGTTAAAGAAGGAGTCTCAAGGGAACTTAGGAAAATAGTTTGATATGTTCTACATATCAAAATTTGTGGGTTACAGTCAAAACAGTGCTTACAAAGAGTTGTATCACATTAAATGACCATGCCAGGGCAGAGATGTCTAAGGAACCTTTCTGGCTGAGGGACTGCTGTGCCAGATGGAGAAGTTCTGGAACAGAGGTGTGGAGGATGCCAAGTTGTGTGTTCAGGCTCTGTCAGGTCTCAAGGATTGGGCATAAGCTTAGAGAACCTCAGGTAGTGAGAATTTATCGGAAGACTGTACAGAAGATATAAAAGAAAGCAAAATCAGTTTTAAAAAATTATTAGCAAATACATGCATGCCTCACAAGAAACTGACCTGTGTTCATCATTTTTCAGGGTATAACAAATTCATGGGCTTTGGTCATATTTAGCTTCAGATCCAGGATCTGCCATTTATCAGTTTGATGATCTGAGGTGATGTACTACTCTTCAGCCCTTGACATACAGCTAGTGCTCAATAAATGGTAAGTGTTGGGGCTGGTGGTGGTGATAGTAAAAGCAGGGAGCAGCTTAAGAGATGCAGCAGCACCCCGGCAGTCTGTGTGCTGCTGACTCAGTTCCTCTATTTCTGCTTCTCACTGCTTCTTTCTTCTCCTCTGTCATTTCATTTCCCTCTCTTCAGACCTTTCTTCAGGGTCCTCCAGGATCCTGGATTAAGACTTGCTTGTTTGGAGGACATGACACTACATATAGAAAACCCTAAAGACACCATAAAACAAATGACTAGAACTGATAAATGAATTCAGTAAGGTCACAGAATATAAAATCAATATACAGAAATCCATTGTATTTCTATACACTACACTAAGAGAAATTAAGAAAACAATCCCACTTACAACTGCATCAAAAAGAATAAAATACCTAGGAATAAACGTAACCAAGAGGTAAAAGACTTGTACTATAAAAACTATAAAACATTGATGAAATAAATTGAAGATGACACAAAAAAGTGGAAAGATATTCCATGCTCATGGGAAAACAAATATTGTTAAAATGTCCATACTACCCAAAGCAATATACAGATTTAATGCAATCCCTATCAAAATACCAAAGGCATTTTTCACAGAACTAAAAGAAATAATCCTAAAATTTGTATGGAACCACAAAAGACCCCAAACAGCCAAATCAATCTTCAAAAAGAAGAACAAAACTGGATATATCACAATCCCACATTTCAAGATATACTACAAAGCTGTAGTAATTAAAACAGTATGGTACTGGCACAAAAACAGACACATAGATCAATGAAACAGAATAGAGATCCCAGAAATAAACCCACAGTTATGTGGTCAATTAATCTTTGACGAAGGAGGCAAGAATATGCAAAGGGGAAAAAGTCTCTTCAACAAATGGTGTTGGAAAAACTGGACAGCTACATGCAAAATAACAAAACTGGACCACTATCTTAAACCATACACAAAAATAAAATTCAAAATGGATAAAGGGACTAAATGTGAGATCTGAAACCATAAAAATCCTAGAAGAGAGCACAGTAAATAATAATGTCTCTGACATAGGCTGTAGCAACTTTTCTAGATGTGTCTCCTGAGACAAGGGAAACAAAAGCAAAAATAAACTATTGGGACTACATCAAAATAAAAAGCTTCTGCACAGCAAAGGAAGCAATCAACAAAACTAAAAGACAACCTATTGAATGGGGGAAGATACTTCCAAATGACATATCCAATAAAGGGTTAGTATTCAAAATATATAAAGAACTTTACAACTCAACACCAAAAAGCAAATAATCTAATTAAAAATGGGCAGAAGACATGAACAGACATTTCTCCAAAGAAGACATACAGATGGCCAACAGATACAAGAAAAGATGCTCAACATCACTCATCATCAGAGAAATGCAAACCAAAACCACAGTGAGCTAAAATAAAAAACACAAGAAACAATAAGTGTTGGCAAGGATGTGGAGAAAAAAGTCCTCTTGTACTGCTGGTGGGAATGCAAATTGGTACAACCACTCTGGAGACCAGTATGGAGATTCCTTAAAAACATTGGAAATAGAATTACCTTATGATCCAGTAATTCCACATTTACTCAAAGAATATGAAAACACTAAGTCAAAAAGATATACGCACTCCTATGTTTATTGCAGCATTATTTACAATGGCCAAATTATGGAAGCAACCCAAGTGTCGATCAATAAATGAATGTATAAAGAAGAAGTGGTATATATATATACAATGGAATATTACTCAGTGATAAAAAAAGAATGAAATCTTGCCATTTGCAACAACATGGGTGGATCTAGAGAGTGTAATGCTAATTGAAATAAGTCAGTCAGAGACAAACAAATACCATATGATTTCACTCATATGTGGAATTTAGGAAACAAAACAAAGAAAAAAGAGACAAACTAAAAAACAGACTCAACTATAGAGAACAAACTGATGTTTACCAGAGGGGAGGTGGATGGGGGGATGGGTGAAATAGGTGAAGGGAATTAAGAGTACACTTACTGTGATGAGCACTGAATAATGTATAGAATTGTTGAATCACTATATTGTGCACATGAAACTAATGTAACACTGTATGTTAACTATACTGGAATTAAAATACAATACAATACAGCACAGTACAATACAAGACAATACAATACAATACACACTTGTGTGGGGCATGAGCCAGGATCCCATGATTTAGCAACACCAATAACTTAGGGAGATAGCACTCCATGCTGAGGATTCAGTAGCCCATTTCTTTCTCACCAGGACCCCATATTGTAATAGTTTCATCTCGGTTATGAGCAGAGGTTCAATGTGTAAAAGAATGACGGCTGACCCACTGTCAATCTGTCTTTCCCACATCACACTATTGCTGGGGATGGCATTCCCCTTACTGCAATTTATGAGATAGGTTCTGGTCCCTCTGAATTTTAGGATGCCACTTCCTCTAGCAGAGCTAACATAGAGCAGAACTGGCTTGAGTTTTCCCCTTCAGTTTTCATCCATAATTAACATTTGGTGGAAGTTCCAAGAGGCAATGGAATGATTAAAAGCAGGTAGGAAAATCCACCAACCAGAACATTCCTTATTAAACAATCAAGAGTAGACGGAGTTCTTGCTCATTTGGATTGTCAGGGAGTCTCAGGGGAACCTTCAGAGGATTACTGAAACCTTAGAAGCTCTGACTCAGTTCCTCTATTCCCTCAAGCCCTCAGTGCTGTGGCAATCTGTGCATTAGAAACCATTATACATCTGCTTCCTTGGATGGAGTTTGTGTAAATATCCTGGATTATTTCAGGGATGTGAGAAGAGTTCTGAATGCAACAGGCACCATCCTAGAGGCAGCTCCCTCTGGGAAAGGGCCTGCTCAGCGTCCCGCTGTAATCCATTCTGGTGTGTGCAACTCAGGACATTCCCGTCAGAAAGGATCTCCTCACCCTGACCTGCATCCTCTGTATAACCACTTAAGCCCACTTCTTCTGAGCGTGGGAGAACAGCTGGTCACCTTCAGTAGAGCATGCACCTGCTGCTGGCATTTTTAACACATGTTGAGATAACTGAAGCTGCCAAGATACCTGTTGAAGAGTGTGTGTGTCTTTGCCTTCTATATTCCAAGATGACACTGCTGAAGAGTTGTTCTCCATGTCAGGAGAACAGCCCTCCATGTCAGGAGGGCTAAAACAACCAACTGGGATCTTGGACAACATATATGTGAATATTATCTTTGTCCTGACTGTAGAATCTGTTGCTGCTTAGAGCTCTGTCTCCTGACCTTGTAAGATTACGTAGTGCCTTTGCTCAAACAGCCTCTTCTTGTTCTCTGCCCTGTCCCACCTTGTGATGCCCCACAACACCTTGCTGAGTTACAGAGCTTCTGCCTTCCTTGTTTTCCCAGTGTTGCTCAGTCATGCTGTGTTATCGGAAAGGACTTCCCTAGTCTTAATCACATTTTATTAGCCAGCCTGGCTTGAGTTCTTTTTATAGCAGCTGCTTTCAAATCTGGGGGTCACTCAGTTTCCAGTCTGTTCAAGTTCATGGACTGTTCTTGAATTATGGTGGTTGTCTCCACAATGTTGAAATCTAAACACCAATCTTACCTTAAATATTTTTCTCTTTTCAAACAGTGACCCTCCAACTTGAGTATGCATTTGGATTCCTTGTGGAACTCTGGTAAAATATAGACAAGCACCATCCCAGACCTGCTGAATCAAAAATGATCAGAGAAGAACTCCTCACTTGGTCTATTAAGAAAAACTTCCCCCTGAGGATCTGAAGCGACCGGTGGTTACATGGCTTGTAACTCTCTCTAGGGTAGTGGTTCTCAAAATGTAGTGCACTTCAGGATCCCCAACAGATTTGAAAAAACATGACTGCTGCACCCCACCACAAGATATGAGTTAGTAGAGTCTAGGGTGGTGCCAAAGTATTTGCTTTTCTAACAAGTTTCCAGCTGATACTGATACTGCTGTTCTAGGACAACACTTTGAGATTCCCTCCTTTAGAGAATCTTTTTATTGTTTGGTTCATGGAGTTAATCATCTCTACAAGGAAAGGGAGAATATAGGTGTCAGAGAAATGTTTCCTTCCAGGTGAAGATACCTGGTCAATATGATGACCAACAGAGGGATTAGAGATGGTGGCCCTGGCATAGGGTCTAAACAAGCAAAGAGCCTAAACAAGGAGGCACACCATCAGACACTACATATGTGTGGAAAAAGAGCAGATATCTGTTGAATTTTTTTTTTTTTTTTGCCTGCCTGGCATCTCCTCTTCTGTCTTGTGTTAAAAGAATGCTCTTATCAAGAACTTATCCCATGTTGTTGAAGTGGAAATAACACATCCCCCTTCACTTCCCTCATGGAGTGGACCCGTGACCTAGACCTGGCCCACCATAATTCTGCATTCCCCTGTCTACAGTGTTTGGATTACAGATAGATGTATCATCCAAGTTGGCCAATGAGCGCTCTCTCTGGATTGTGCTAGGATTCTCAGAAAAGAGGCATTCTTTCCTTCTGATATCACAGATTTGCCATTTTATAGAAAGCCTTCTTAGGGGGAGGGGGAGCAGAGAGAAGCAGGGCTGAAAGGTAGGAAGAGAGAAAGAGCAAGGTCAAGAAAGAACTTGAGACAAAGCCCTCCATCTGAGCACCTACTCAGCCGTGCATGAAGCTGTCTTCTAATGCTTCTGCTTCTCAGCTAGGCAGCCAGTGCCTTTTGTTTTTACTCAATCTGTTTTTGCATTGACTTTTTAACATCTCCATCCTTAACAGTTCTGCCTAATATAGTGCATACTCCCAGATGTCTACCATCTTACACAAATTCCCCTGCCATAATAAATTAGGATTTTAAAACACGCAAAGACTGAGTGTGCTTTATTTAACATTATGTTACACAAAAGGGTCCCACTGATCAAACACATTTGGGTAAGACTCCAGATTATGTTCTTCTCTTGGGAATGCATTTCACACATTAGCCTATTTAAGAGCCTGAGAAGTTTTGAAATATAATTAACCACTTAAGTTTTGTAACTCAGCATTTCCCAAATATATTTGATCACAGAGACTTTGTGTGTGTGTGTGTGTGTGTTACTTGCTATCCAACATCCATAGTTTTTGTTTTACTTCTGTGATGAATTTCAGGCCATTTTATATGGTTCATAGATGAAGTATCACTCTTATGTATAAACCATTCCTCCAAAAAACACATTATGCTTGTTACAGAACAAATACTACGTGAAATTAAAAGGCATGTGGCCTCTTTCCCGGAAGGATCTCTCTATAAATAGCACTCCAGTTTAGCTTTGACTATGAAAGATTAAGTGGTATGATCAAAGTTAGGAGTAAAAGAAGACTTTCTTTGATTTGGGAAGAGGCCTATATTTACTTAACGGCCGGTGTTTCTTTCTGATAGCAGTTTTGGAGCTTGGCCTCAAAGTCTCCCTGGTAGGGTAAAAGGGCTCTTGCACTGGCTCTCTGTAAGCCTGCACAGATGGTACATGGTCTAAAGATCATCACTTTTTAGTCAAAGAACAAGTATGTGAAGTGAGGTTATGAGGAAGAGCCAACCAGAGACACATCCTCTCCTCACATCCCTGCAGGTCCAAGGCTACTTTTAAAACAAGCAGAAAACTAATTCGGATAAGAAAATATATGCATGAGTCCCAATCCAGTGTGGTCAGGTTTCGTCTTTTGGCAATTTGTACAAAGTTCTGCCAAGACTGAATTTCTCAGTGATGGTGTCTAACTGTCAGGCGGCTCTGCCAGGTTTCCCAGCCCCAGGGGCTACTAGCAGGCACTAAAATAACCTCCACTCTTCTCCTCCTGTGGCCTCCAGCGAGCTCCAAGGACTGCCACTTCTGCTCAATCTTTCTGTTCAAACAGGCTTCACTGAACAGGCACTCCTATTGCTGCTGCCTTCCACCATCTTGGCTGCTGCCCGCCTGAACACCAAAACCTGACCGGATCAGAGTCCCTACCTTGTCAAAACCTCATGACGTGACATGGCACTGAGGGGGGAGATGCCCCTCTCCCTTTCATTCATGTGGCTTTGTCCCGCCCCCTTCAAAGAGCTCCCAGAACAGCACTGCATTGACTGATGTCTTAAACAGATTGTAGTCAAATAACTCAGAAGAATTTTCGTCCCGGATTTCATTAGGACAAAGGGGTGAGTCCTATGGAGTTGTGACTGGAAGACACATTCACAGAACTGAAACTGAGCTGTGCGAAGAATAACCCTCTGTGGCAGTCAATGCCTTCTTCCTGGGGCCCAGCGTTCCTGACTCTGTTGCTTCACATGGAGTTTTCCAAAGGTGTTTCTCAGTCCCCATAAAAATGTGTTTCTGAAACTCTCAGCTCCCTGCCTAGATATGTCTGGGGCTCATACTCGAGCTGGAACACCTACTACAAGGTCATTAAAATGAAACAGCAAAGACAGCAAAGGAAATAAAAAGACGTATCAATGATATTTGAGACATCTTCAGTGATTGGTAGTCAGAGGTAATACAGTTACCATTTATTTACCTTCTTCCATGTCAGGGATTGGGAAACATTTCTGTAAAGGGGCAGATACTAAATATTTTAGCCTTTACAAGCCATATAGCTTGTATCAGAACTACTCTGCTCTACTCGTGTAGCCCAAAGCAGCCACAGACAATATGTAAATGGATGGGCAAGTCTGTGTTCCAATAAAACTTTATTTAGAAAAGCAGGGGCAGGCTGGATTTGATCTGTGGGCTATAGTTTGCCAACCTCTATCCTATGTGATAGAAATATTTCAAGATCTTCCTTCTTTGAAGTGTTAATAAAATGCTTATAAATTCATTTTCTTGATATTCATATTGAAAGAAAGCATTTAATTGATATTTTCTTTTGTTGTTGTTGTTATTGTTGTTGTTGTTGGTCTTCCATTAAAATGTTCAATACTTTATAATTAGGAGCTGTTGAAACATGCCTTTAAGGTCTCACGCTAGAGTTAATTTGGAAGCCTGAGGTACAAACTGTCTGGGAAGTGTTTATTTAACTCAGTCAGATTGCCAGAGTGGAGTAGGTATTTCTCAACCTCTCTCCCAAATATGGAAGATAAATACAGCCTTAACTCCACTTCATGTGCACACGAAAAGGTAGCAAAAGTACCTGATTCCTTCAGGTCTGAAATGCCTGTCCACTGCCTCACCCCAACCCACCACGGAGCACAGTTTTAAGGCACAAGTTTATTCTGTGTCCACTTCCCATAGGGGAGCCAAGGTGGCACTATAAAATCGTCTGTTCCCACTATGCCTTCTGCTCTGTCTCCTCTCTTCCACCCCCTCATTCCACCCTTTTCTAACTACCCCTTAGGAAAGTAGCTATCTGTGCAAATTCAAAATTAACTTATCTTAGTTTAAAAAAGATATGCAGAAGTAAATGAAGGTATACTCTAGTGTCATAGGAGAGGATCTCAAGGTTGGAGGAATATTTCATTTTCTATTTCAAGAACTGGTTACACATCCTTGCAATCAACCAACAAGCAAGTATGGAATACCCAGTATGCGTCAGGTCTGTGCTAGGCATTCCATGTGTGTTATCTCACTTAGACATTTAGATTTTGTGGCTTAAGGAACCGCCCAGAGTTTACTGAATCAGAACAACAAACAACATTTTCATTATTTTATGCACGATTAAAAGGCCAAATGGGCTTGTATGCAAACACACCCCACTGGTAATGCTGCTAGTGAAACCACAAAAAGGAACAGTGAAAACTATCACCAAGAAATTAAGAATGTAATTTCACTGAGCAGTGATACTAAACAGTATTTTTTGTTTCCCCAAATATCCACTGAAAAGAAGAGAAGTTGGAAAACATCCTGGAGGGCTCCTGTTGCAATTCTCCTGGTGCCCCTGGTCTGGGGCCGCTGCAAGGCTGGCTGAGCCACTGTCTGCACAGCCTCCTCACCCTGCAGACAGCCCGCCTGAGTGTGCTCGTGGGGACAGAGGGGCCTGACAGCAGGAGAGCAAGTCCCAGAGTGCAGGTGCTTTCTGACTCTGTTTGCATCACTTGTGCACTTGTCCCATCCGCCAAAGCAAGCCACTGGCCAAGGGGTGGGGAAATCGACCTCACCTCTTGTGGGCAGTCACATCGCAAGGTGGCAGCGCAGACCGGGAGGATGAACCCATTGGGGCTCTTGTCATAAAAATCTACCCCAGCCAACAAGATCTTTTCTGCAAGCCACTGAATGCATATCCACCCCTCCTTGTTTTATTTCCTCCTGCAAAAGAATTAGAAAAGGCTCTCCTGGCACATGAGCCCTCATTACATCTGATGGTAGCGAATGAGGCCAACTGCAGCATTGCCAGCTCATGGGTGATGTAACCCAGAGTCCTTACAGAACAGCTCTGCAAACTATACTTGGGTAGAATTATAGCTTTTTACCTAGTAGAGTTGTTCCATTAGAAAAAAAAACAATGAATGAAAAGTTATAGAAAAAATATACCCTTCCCTGCACTTACTGTGAGCCCCAAAGCCATCCTGTATTTTATGGATGAACCCATTATTTGGAGAATGCCTTTTCTTCCTTCTAGATGTTGGTTATAATAGGAGAAAAAAATCACCCTTCTCTCTGTGCCTGGTGGAAATCAGCACACCACAAAGTCGAGAACTCTGGGCAGGGCTTTCAAATGCACATAGTTTTTAAGATAATGTTGTGAACACGAGGTCATTATTCCTCTGTGTATTTTTTTTTTTTTTTAACAGACATGCTGTTATAGGCCGAAGAGCCACGCAAGGAATAAGATGTGCACCGCCCCCTCACGTGAGGACTAAGTGAAGATTGTGTTGTGGGAATTGAGCAACATAGCTGGTAAACACTGAGCTCACAACAGCAGAAACCTGATGGCTGTTTTCATTACAATTACGAAGTTTGGGCCTCTTCTGAAAACCCGGATTTTCACTTTTTGCTGGAACCAGCCCTTCCAGTTAGGTTTCTAGTACTACTTGCTCCTAGTAAGTGTAGGCAGGAGACCACAAAACAAAACAAAATAAACAACTCATGTTCAGGGTTTAGGGAAGGGAGAGAGAGTGAGAGGTGCTGTGAATATGGACCCCTTTGTCAGTCCTGGTCTGTCCAGGAAAGAAGAAACCACTTTCAGTGTGTCACACAGAGGAGTTCATGCATGGAGTTGGTTTCACAAGCAACAGAAGAGCTGAGAGGCTGGACAAAGGAAGACGATGCAGTCAGAGGTTAACATGAGGAATCAGCTGTTCACACCCCAGGGTTGGAGAGCACTGCAGAGAAGGCAGGCCAGCCGCCGGAGCCCTGGGAGCCCCGGGAGCTGCCCTCACAGGGCCTGGCTGTGCAGGGGCTGGGGTCACATGGCTGTGGGTCTGAGGTGCTGTGTTCTTCTGTCCCCCAGCTAATGTCCCACATGGCGGCCCGGGGGGGGAGCTGTTGCCAGGAGGCCCCCGCGGCCGACCTTCAGAGCCCCCACTCTCCCCACCCCCCAGGGCTTTCTGGGATGGGCCATTCGTGCCTGATACAGGTCTCCTGGCGGGCAACTTCTGCTGAAGGACTCTCCATCAGCCCGAGATGCTCTGACTGCACTTGGAGGCTCTTCCCGTCCAGTCCTTTCTACTTGCCCTTCTTCTGATGTGTGTCAGACCGACCGCAGTCAAAGGCTCCCTCTCTCTCCTCTTGCTCTCTCCTGCCTTTATCCATCACTAGCTTTCCACCCCTCCCCCGTTGCCTGTCTGATTCCATCCTGGTGTCTGCTCCTCAGAGAACACAAGCTGATATGCCCTCCCCATCTCTCTCTCTCAGTGAGAGGAGCCACAGTTCATTCCACAGACTCGACCACAAACACCCCTTTCTCCTCACCTCCGACAAGGCAAGTCTCTCTCCTTCTCTTAGCCTCCTCTGCCCTCTGAAGCCCTGATCTCCCTCCTTTCTCCATCACTTTTATCCTTCTCCCTCCTGTATCCCCAGTTCCACCCTCTCTGGTTCTTCCCCAGTAGAGCCCCATCTACTCCCAAGTCCCTCCCCTCAGTGCCCAGTCCCTCTCAAGCTTTCCTGCTTTCTCTCTCTCCTTCTCACAGCCAGGGGCCTCAGGTGGGCACTGGCCACGCTAAATACTTCCATTTATATGGCAAGGTGCTCACTGCCCCCAGGAGAAAAACCCACATCCAGGTTCCTGCGGGCCCCTGGTCACTAAGTCCAGCGGCTACCTCATGTGACCTGAGACTCCTTGTATTTCTGTCCTTCTGTTACTTACACACAC
Organism: Halichoerus grypus; assembly: GCF_964656455.1. Taxonomy (NCBI): domain Eukaryota; kingdom Metazoa; phylum Chordata; class Mammalia; order Carnivora; family Phocidae; genus Halichoerus; species Halichoerus grypus. The sequence continues at coordinate 10,654,249 of NC_135723.1, forward strand.
CCAGCCTCTTTGGAGCATTTGACACTCTTAGCTGTGCTTTTCTTTGCTGGAAACTCCTTTTTCTCTTCATTTGGGGGCACGTTTTTCTTTAGTTCTAGAACCAGTCTTTCCTAGACTCTTTTGGCCATTCCTCTTTCTTTGATCTTTCCCTAGGGACTCTTCATTGGGTCCCTCATCATCTCACTTTTCATACTCTTCCTGGGCAATGAGATCCACACATGGGGCTTTAATTTCTAGTCCAAAGGTGATAATTCTAAAATGTAACTCTATCCTAAAACCCTCTCCAGAACTTTGGACTCCTATATTTGCACTGCTACTATATACTTTGACTCATATTTCTCTCAATGCACGTCAGACTTAACCCATCTACAACCACAACAATCCTCATCTTCCTCCTGATCCACCACGTGCCCTCTGTGTCCCAAGTCAGTCTTGACACCTTTGTGTTGCTCAAGCCAAAACCCAGGTGTCAGTATTGACACTCCCTTTTTTTCCCTTTTCCTACCTGGACTCTTCTTCATAGTACACCTTGAATTCTCTCATACCTCTTCATTTCATGGCTGCTACCCTGGCTCAGGCCACCATCATTCCTTGCCTGGATTGTTCCTACAGGTCCCTAAATGATGTCCTTATACGCAGTCTTGATCCCTTTTAGTCTTTCTCTACATATCAACCACGTGATCCTTCTAAAGTGAAAAGTGCTTTAGTTCCCTTCAGTGCTCCCTCATGCTTCTAGAATCAAGTCTAAAGTCCGTGGCATGGTTTACCAGAACTGTCATTAGATGGACTTAGCTCTCTATCCTGACCTTCACCTTCTCCCACCTCTTTCCCTCCTCCCCCTCCTCCCTGTTCCAGGTCGTGTGTAAGCAATTGCAGTTTTCTGAACATGTCATTTCATTCATTTGCAAAATTTTGTCCCAATAGCCTCCGTTCTTGGGACTCTCCTCCATGCCATGCAACTCTGCCAAACCCACAACCACCATGGCCCACTTCAGCAGCTAAATCACACACACCAATCCCCTTACACCTGTCCCCCTTACCTCTGTTACGATGGTTGGTCTGCTTCCCTGCACACCTCCTTTTATAGTCTTACACACTGTATTATAATTGCCTGTTCTCCTATCATTTTCCACAAGAATAGCTCCTTGAGGGTGTAGCCATGTCTTCTTCCCAAGACAAAGCACAGGGCCTGGCAGAAGGAATTTTTACTGAGTTAATAAATAAGCTATTCTGCCTTAAAGCTATTAAATATCTGCCTATAGGTAATGATACTATTTTTGCTCAGGACATCATATTCTTGAAGATTATTATTGACCATTTAAAGTGACTACATTTTTAGTATAGGCATTTTACTTTTATTGTTGGAATTGTGCATCTTAAGTCTTAGGCCTGCTGAAAAAAAAATGTCCAATTAATGCTCAAGGCATAGACCTAAGATTAATGGATAGAAGGTATACATGAATTATATCTTCCTAAGAATGGAGCCTATCCCCATAAGGAATGGGATGAGGTGAGCCTCCCATCACTACAGTTATCCAAGTGTAAATTAGATTAAAACATCATATTTGGGGTGGACTCATCAGGTGATATTTAAGGCTATTTCTGAGCCAGCAGTAAAATTTTGATTCTGATGATTTATATGCTTATATCTCATAGACATAATTTTAGGCCCGAAAAATATCTTAGGAGTTAATGCAGAATCTCAGGGTTGAAATCTTGAAGATATTCATCTATGAGCCCTTTGGTATGTTTAGTTGATAGCCACAATTTTTATTATTTTAAGAGAAAGTAGTTGTTTTTTTTTTTTTAACTGAGATTAAGTTGTTTTCCATTTAGGATGTTTTAAAATTATCTTTGAATAATAAGCCTCTAGCAGATTAAATAAAGATTGAAGTAGCATTGCATGAACCTCAGGTAGTTTGTGTTTTTTTTTTTGCAAACACTTCTTTTATTATGTTATGTTAATCACCATACATTACATTATTAGTTTTTGATGTAGTGTTCCATGATTCATTGTTTGCGTATAACACCCAGTGCTCCATTCAGTACGTGTCCTCTTCAATACCCATCACCAGGCTAACCCATCCCCCCACCCCCCTCCACTCTAGAACCCTCAGTTTGTTTCTCAGAGTCCATAGTGTCTCATGGTTCTTCTCCCCCACCGATTTCCCCCCCTTCATTTCTCCCTTCCTACTATCTTCTTTTTTTTTTTAACATATAATGTATGATTTGTTTCAGAGGAATAGGTCTGTGATTCAACAGTCTTACACAATTCACAGCATTCACCATAGCACACACCCTCCCCAGTGTCTATCACCCAGCCACCGCATCCCTCCCAACCCCCACCACTCCAGCAACCCTGTTTGTTTCCTGAGATTGAGAATTCCTTATATCAGTGAGATCATATGATACTTGTCTTTCTCTGATTGACTTATTTCACTCAGCATAACACCCTCCAATTCCATCCACATTGTTGCAAATGGCAAGATTTCATTCCTTTTGATGGCTGCATAATATTCTATTGTATATATATACCACATCTTCTTTATCCATTCATCTGTCGATGGACATCTTGGCTCTTTCCACAGCTTGGCTATTGTGGAGATTGCTGCTATAAACATCAGGGTGCACGTACCCCTTCGGATCACTACATTTGTATCTTTGGGGTAAATACCCAGTAGTGCAATTGCTGGGTCGTAGGGTAGCTCTCTTTTCAACTTTTTGAGGAAACTCCATACTGTTTTCCAGAGTGGCTGCACCAGCTTGCATTCCCACCAACAGTGTAGGAGGGTTCCCCTTTCTCCGCATCCCCGCCAACATCGGTCGTTTCCTGACTTGTTAATTTTAGCCATTCTGACTGGTGTGAGGTGGTATCTCATTGAGGTTTTGATTTAGATTGCCCTGATGCCGAGTGATGCTGAGCACTTTTTCATGTGTCTGTTGGCCCTTTGGATGTCTTCTTTGGAAAAATGTCTCTTCATGTCTTCTGCCCATTTCTTGATTGGATCATTTGTTCTTTGGGTGTTGAGTTTGGTAAGTTCTTTATAGATTTTGGATACTAGCCCTTTGTCTGATATGTCATTTGCAAATATCTTCTCCCATTCTGTCGGTTGTCTTTTGGTTTTGTTCACTGTTTCCTTTGCTTTGCAAAAGCTTTTTATCTTGATGAAGTCCCAATAGTTCATTTTTGCCCTCGCTTCCCTTGCCTTTGGCGATGTTTCTAGGAAGAAGTTGCTGCGGCTGAGGTCGAAGAGGTTGCTGCCTGTGTTCTCCTTTAGGATGTTGATGGACTCCTGTCTCACATTGAGGTCTTTCAACCACTTTGAGTCCATTTTTGAGTGTGGTGTAAGGAAATGGTCCAGTTTCATTCTTCTGCATGTGGCTATCCAATTTTCCCAACACCATTTGTTGAAGAGACTGTCTTTTTGCCATTGGACATTCTTTCCTGCTTTCTCAAAGATTAGTTGACCATAGAGTTGAGGGTCCATTTCTGGGCTCTCTATTCTGTTCCATTGATCTATGTGTCTGTTTTTGTGCCAGTACCATACTGTCTTGATGATGACAGCTTTGTAATAGAGCTGGAAGTCCAGAATTGTGATGCCGCCAGCTTGGCTTTTTTTCAACATTCCTCTGGCTATTCGGGGTCTTTTCTGGCTCCATACAAATTTCAGGATTATTTGTTCCATTTCTTTGAAAAAAGTGGATGGTATTTTGATGGGGATTGCATTGAATGTGTAGATTGCTCTAGGTAGCATTGACATCTTCACAATATTTGTTCTTCCAATCCATGAGCATGGAACGTTTTTCCATTTCGTTGTGTCTTCCTCAATTTCTTCCATGAGTATTTTATAGTTTTCTGAGTACAGATTCTTTGCCTCTTTGGTTAGATTTATTCCTAGGTATCTTATGGTTTTGGGTGCAATTGTAAATGGGATCGACTCCTTAATTTCTCTTTCTTCTGTCTTGTTGTTGGTGTATAGGAATGCCACTGATTTCTGTGCATTGATTTTATATCCTGCCACTTTACTGAATTCCTGTATGAGTTCTAACAGTTTTGGGGTGGAGTCTTTGGAGTTTTCCACATAAAGTATCATATCATCTACAAAGAGTGAGAGTTTGACTTCTTCTTTGCTGATTTGGATGCTTTTTCTTTCTTTTTGTTGTCTGATTTCTATGGCAAGGACTTCTAATACTATGTTGAATAGCAGTGGTGATAGTGGACATCCCTGCCATGTTCCTGACCTTAGGGGGAAAGCTCTCAGTTTTTCCCCATTGAGAATGATATTCGCTGTGGGTTTTTCAGAGATGGCTTTTATGATATTGAGGTATGTACCCTCTATGCCTATAGTCTGAAGAGTTTTGATCAAGAAAGGATGCTGTACTTTGTCAAATGCTTTTTCTGAATCTATTGAGAGGATCATATGGTTCTTGTTCTTTGTTTTATGAATGTATTGTATCACGTTGATTGATTTGCGGATGTTGAACCAAGCTTGCAGCCCAGGGATAAATCCCACTTGGTCGTGGTGAATAATCCTTTTAATGCACTGTTGGGTCCTATTGGCTACTATTTTGGTGAGAATTTTTGCATCCATGTTCATCAAGGATATTGGTCTGTAATTCTCCTTTTTGATGGGGTCTTTGTCTGGTTTGGGGATCAAGGTAATGGTGGTCTCATAAAACGAGTTTGGAAGCTTTCCTACCATTTCTATTTTTTGGAACAGTTTCAGAAGAATGGGTATTAATTCTTCTTTAAATGTTTGGTAGAATTCCCCTGGGAAGCCAGCTGGCTCTGGGCTGCTGTTTGTTGGGAGATTTTTGATGACTGCTTCAATTTCCTTAGTGGTTATAGGTCTGTTCAGGTTTTCTATTTCTTCCTGGTTCAGTTTTGATAGGTGATACATCTCTAGGAATGTATCCATTTCTTCCAGATTATCTAATTTGCTGGCATAGAGTTGCTCATAATATGTTCTGGTAATTGTTTGTATTTCTTTGGTGTTGGTTGTGATCTCTCCTCTTTCATTCATGATTTTGTTGATTTGGGTCATTTCTCTTTTCTTTTTGATAAGTCTGGCCAGGGGTTTATCAATCTTGTTAATTCTTTCAAAGAACCATCTCCTAGTTTCGTTGATCTGTTCTACTGTTCTTTTGGTTTCTATTTCATTGATTTCTGCTCTGATCTTTATTATTTCTCTTCTCCTGCTGGGTTTAGGCTTTATTTGCTGTTCTTTCTCCAGCTCCTTTAGGTGTAGGGTTAGGTTGTGTATTTGAGACCTTTCTTGTTTCTTGAGAAAGGCTTGTATTGCTATATACTTTCCTCTTAGGACTGCCTTCTCTGTATCCCAAAGATTTTGAACAGTTGTGTTTTCATTTTCATTGGTTTACATGAATTTTTTTAATTCTTCTTTAATTTCCTGGTTGACCCATTCATTCTTTAGTAGGATGTTCTTTAGCCTCCATGTACTTGAGTTCTTTCTGACTTTCCTCTTGTGATTGAGTTCTAGTTTCAAAGCATTGTGGTCTGAAAATAGGCAGGGAATGATCCCAATCTTTTGGTACAGGTTGAGACCTGATTTGTGACCTAGGATGTGATGTATTCTGGAGAATGTTCCATGGACACTAGAGAAGATGTGTATTCTGTTGCTTTGGGGTGGAATGTTCTGAATATATCTGTGAAGTCCATTTGGTCCACTGTATCATTTAAAGTTTTTATTTCCTTGTTGATCTTTTGCTTAGACGATCTGTCCATTTCAGTGAGGGGGGTGTTAAAGTCCCCCACTATTATTGTATTGTTGTCGATGTGTTTCTTTGCTTTTGTTATTAATTGCCTTATATAATTGGCTGCTCCCATGTTAGGGGCATAGATATTTACAATTGTTAGATCTTCTTGTTGGATAGGACCTTTAAGTAGGATATAGTGTCCTTCCTCATGTCTTATTACAGTCTTTGGTTTAAAATCTAATTTGTCTGATATAAGGATTGCCACCCCAGCTTTCTTTTGGTGTCCATTAGCATGGTAAATGGTTTTCCACCCCTTCACTTTCAATTTGTGGGTGTCTTTGGTTCTAAAATGAGTCTCTTGCAGACAGCATATCGATGGGTCTTGTTTTTTATCCAGTCTGATAGCCTGTGTCTTTTGATTGGGGCATTTAGCCCATTTACATTCAGGGTAACTATTGAAAGATAGGAATTTAGTGCCATTGTATTGCCTGTAAGGTGACTGTTACTGCATATTGTCTGTGTTCCTTTCTGGTCTGTGTTGCTTTTAGGCTCTCTCTTTGCTTAGAGGACCCCTTTCAAGATTTCTTGTAGGACTGGTTTTGTGTTTGCAAATTCCTTTAGTTTTTGTTTGTCCTGGAAGCTTTTTCTCTCTCCTTCTATTTTCAATGACATTCTAGCTGGATATAGTATTCTTGGCTGCATGTTTTTCTCATTTAGTGCTCTGAATATATCCTGCCAGTCCTTTCTGGCCTGCCAGGTCTCTGTGGATAGGTCTGTTGCCAATCTAATGTTTCTACCATTGTAGGTTACGGATCTCTTCTCCCGAGCTGCTTTCAGGATTTTCTCTTTGTCTCTGAGACTCGTAAGTTTTACTATTAGATATCAGGGTATTGACCTATTTTTATTGATTTTGAGAGGGGTTCTCTGTGCTTCCTGGATTTTGATGCCTGTTTCCTTCCCCAAATTAGGGAAGTTCTCTGCTATAATTTGCTCCAATATACCTTCGGCCCCTCTCTCTCTTTCTTCTTCTTCTGGGATCCCAATTATTCTAATGTTGTTTCATCTTATGATATCACTTATCTCTCCAATTCTGCCCTCATGATCCAGTAGTTGTTTATCTCTCTTTTTCTCAGCTTCTTTATTTTCCATCATTTGGTCTTCTATATCAGTAATTCTCTCTTCTGCCTCATTTATCCTAGCAGTTAGAGCCTCCATTTTTTATTGCATCTCATTAATAGTCTTTTTGATTTCAACTTGATTAGATTTTAGTTCTTTTATTTCTCCAGAGAGGGCTTCTCTAATATCTTCCATGCTTTTTTCAAGCATGGAAGTATCTTTAAAATCATCATTCTGAACTCTAGTTCCGACATCGTACTAATGTCTGTATTGATTACGTCCCTGGCAGTCGGTACTGCCTCTTGTTCTTTTTTGTTGAGGTGATTTTTCCTTCTTGTCATTTTGTCCAGAGGAGAATAGATGAATGAGAGAACAAAATGCTAAGAGGGTAACAATGACCCCAGAAAAATATATACTAAACAAACCAGAAGAGACCTGAAACCGGGGGAAAAGAAAGGGAAAGAAAGAAAAAAGAAAAAAAAAAAGAAAAAGGAAAAGATAAAAAAAAAAGAATATGATCAAATATGATCAGGCTGGTGCATAGATCAGTGCCAAACACTAGATTTGGGGCATATTTTGGTCTGTTAGAAGAAAGTGCCTCCCAAAATTTTAAAGAAAGAAAAACTTATATATGTACAAAAATAATGGTAAATATGATGAAGGGATGGAATATGACTGTAAAGATGAAAATTATAAAAGATTTTATAAAAGGAATTGATAAGATAGGAAGTTGGTTGAAAAAAGAAAGAAGAGGAATTTAAAAAAAAAAAAGGGAGAGAATGTGATCAGTCAGGAGACTAGAACAAAGCCATACACTAGAGATTTAGGGTATATTTTGGTCTGTTAGAAGAAACTGTATCCCAAAATTTTTAAAGAGAGAATAACTTATATATATACCAAAAAATATGGTTAACTACTATGAAGGGATAGAAATGACTCTAAAAATGAAAAATAGAAAAGATTTTTTAAAAAGTGATTGATAAGATATTGTTTGAAAAAGGGAAAAAGAAAAATTCAAAAATAAAAGAAAAAGAAAAAGAAAATTAAAAAATTTAACTTTAAAAGACTAAAGAATCAGGGGGAAAAAAAAGCCATGGATTCTATGTGCAGTATTCCCCTAGCGCTGGCATTCTGCCATTTTCATTGATTGGTAAACATGGTCTTGGCTGGCTGTTTTCGCTGATCTTCTGGGGGAGGGGCCTGTTGCTGTGGTTCCCAAATGTCTTTGCCAGAGGCAGAATTGCCCCACTCTTGCCCAGTCTGGGCTAAGTAATCTGCTTGGGTTTGCTCTCGGGAGCTTTTGTTCCCTGCAAGCTTTCCGTACAGCTTTGGAGGCGGAGAGTGAAAATGGCGGCCTCCCAATCTCCACCCCAGAGGAGCTGAGAACTCGAGGCCCCACTCCTCAGTGCGCCCCCAGAGAAAAGCCGTCAGTCACTCCCATCTCCCCGGTCTCCGGCCGCACTCTGTGCTCACCTGGCCTGTGACCGAGCGTTTCTATCTCTGGCACCCGACCCCGTGTGGAGTCTTCAAACCCAGCAGATCCTTGTGGTGAGCTCCTGCACCTCTCCTCCTGGGGGAGGAAAGGGAGTCTCCCCGGATCTGCCGCTGTTGGGTCCCTGCTGGAGGAGCAGTGGCCCGACTGTGCCCCGGATCATGGTTTATGGCAGCCCCGAGCTGAGAGCCCGCGCCTCGGCTCCATCTCTGCAGCCGGCTTCCCCGCTCCGATACCTGGGAGCTCTGCCACATTCAGGCACCCCCGGTCTTTCTGTGACCCCGAGGGTCCTGAGACCCCAGTGTCCTGCAAGGGTTCCACCCCCCGCTTAGCCACTGGAGCGACGTCCCTCAACAGAGCCCACTTCTAAAAGTTCCGATTTTGTGCTCCGCGGCTCTATCACTTGCCAGAAGCGGCCGACGGAGGCCCCTCCCCCGCTGTCTATCCTCCCAAATATCACCTCGGATTCACTTCTCCGCACGTCCTACCTTCCAGAAAGTGGTCACTTTTCTGTTCAGAGAGTTGTTGCAATTCTTTTCTTCGATCTCCTGTTGAGTTCGTAGGTGTTCAGAATTGTTTGATCCCTATCCAGCTGAATTCCTGAGACCAGACGAAATCCAGGTCTCCTACTCCTCTGCCATCTTGCTCCGCCCCCTCGAACCTCAGCTAGTTTTGCCTACAGCTCTTGACTGGATGTCCAGCAGGCAATTAGGGGTGCATGCAGTGGGGTTGTTGTCCAACCATATTAAAACCATAACGTTGCAAAGTTCATCTTCGGTTCCCTCTTCCTGCCTAAGTCCTCTGCCCCCTTCATTTTCCAGTGCTTTCATGCTTTTGCTTTGACTCCGTGACTTCTCTCCTTGGATGTCTGGTCTGGAACCACTCCTGTGGCTGAGAGGGGGCAAGCCAGGGGGCATATGCCAAGCCACCTGTTTCTTCAATAGACTGGTCTGTGGAGACAGATCTTAGACAACACATGTGTACCTTTAGTTATAGGTGTCACTTCTGAACAGGCCTCTCCCACACTCACCATTTCTGGAGAATAATTCCTGACAGTCTTCTTCTTCTTCTTCTTCTTCTTTTTTTTTTTTTTTGCATTATAATTTACAATACTGGGGCTCTGAGAAATAATGACAGGACCTTTTCAATTCCTGTTGAGTTGTCCTTTTCTGATTTTTTTATTCTATAGTATGTGAGCTTCAGGTTTATCCTGTGGTTACATAAAAGTGCATAAGCAAAAACAAAACAAACAAACAAAATGAACAGATAAGAAAGGCGGGGGAAATTGACCAATGATACATCAGTAAATAAATTAATTCTAAATCAGGCTAAAATCACCTCTTATAGCCTCAATATTCTAGATCTTGTTCAATCACTCCTCTCTTATCTAAACTACCTGCTATATTCCCATTTCCTCAGGGCTCTGCTAAATGAATTGTTATCTAATTTCTGAGAAATCATTTCATTAGAGTATTAATGCTCTCCATTATTTAACATATTATCCTCTGGCAGATAATATTTGCATTTTGAGAAGTACCTTCTGTGCCTTCATCAGAATACTGAGCAATATGTTAATTTTAGGCACTATGTCAAATCTTTGAGACATATATCTGCCCATAAAATTTTAGAGGAAGCCACCCATGTTTAGTGCTGTGCCAATTTATGGTTTCAGTCAGTGGGGAGTTTTTAACCTATGCTGGGCAAAAGATTCCAAAAAGGGGGGCGCCTGGGTGGCTCAGTTGGTTGGGCGGCTGCCTTCAGCTCAGGTCATGATCCTGGAGTCCCTGGATCGAGTCCCGCATCGGGCTCCCTGCTCAGCAAGGAGCCTGCTTCTCCCTCTGACCCTCCCCCCTCTCATGTGCTCTCCCTCTCTCATTCTCTCTGTCTCAAATAAATAAATAAAATCTTTAAAAAAAAAAAAAAGATTCCTAAAAGGTTAAATTCTAGATACAGCTAATGGAAGGTGGTTAGTGAGGGACCTGTTTTAGATTCGGTGGCCACAGTTCAGCTTCTTGATGTCATACTTAATGGCTATGTAAACTTCAGCATATTATTACCTCTGTTGCTTTCTCTAAAATGGTTCTTACCCTGACCAAAACAAAAACAAAAACAACAACCCACCATTAGAATTCACCATAAATTAATTCTTACTGGTTAAAAATGCCCCATTGAGAAACACTATAAATCTGAAATATTTCTTTACTGAGAAATACCTGTATTTTTCAGTTATGCATTACGGTGGGAGTTAGAAAAGTTGTTCTTCTGTTGATGATGCAGAATTGGCATGCAGGGTGGTTAATGACAAATACAGGGAAGGCTGAGCATTGGAGAGCTGGCCGAGTTTGTTACTTGGCATGCTCTCCAAAATTTTTCCCGACCTAGTTAATTCATCTTTTGTTTACAGAATCTTGAGCCTTTGTTTATACTTTAAAGGCAACAGAATTTTATTTAGTTCCCAAGGCAGTAGTGCCAAAGGGGAGATGAGAAGTAGGCATCCTGAAGGTGGCAGTCCACCTTTAAAGGACGGACCAGCCATTCTCAATGTCTTAGAGGCTGAACTCTCAGCAGACTATTTTAAAGAGGGCAGCATTGTCGACTTCACCACAACCTAGAAAACAGCAAGTTATTTGCTCTCCAGGGGTGACCATTTTTTTCCTAAACAAATAGAGATAATTGTTTATTTAATTTATGACTTGGGGCAAGTCACTTATTGCCTGAAAATATTCATTGGAAGAGCCTGGTATTTTTAAATTAAAATACACTGTAATTTCAGTTACAATCCATCATTTCTTTTTAATCCAATCATCTTCTTTCATTTTTATATAAACAATTTTGATTGAAAATATATATTTTTAAAAAATAGCACCTTTCCCAACTTCCTTCTAAATGACCTATTGTAGACCCAGAAAAACATAAACACTCATAACAGCAGAGAAAACTGGAAGTTGCAAACAGCCAATTGCCAGAATCTGGGGGAAATGTGTGCTAATTATGAGGATGAGATAAGTAGTCTCAAGTAAGGGGCACTTGATTGGGCCACCAGCCAAGTGGTGAGTGTCTGAGATCGGGTTCCATGAAGCTGGAACCAGGAAAAAGAGAAAACTCCACTTAAAGCAACACAAGACATCATGAAATGGAGAAACATTCCAAATCAGAGCCGTTTAAGAAAAAATAAGGTTTCTACACTCACAACAACTGGTTTTGAATTAACAAGCACATTCACCAGATTTCTTACACAGAACACAAAAATATTAACAATAAAAAAATTGATAATCTGGACTTCATGAAAACTAAAACTTTTGCTCACCAGAAGATGTCATTAAAATATAAAAATGCAAGTTATAGACTGAAGAAAATATTCACTCATATATACTTATATGTCAATATACATATAAGTATTTATATATATGTTAAGTGAACAAAAATTTGAACAATTACTTTGCAACATAAGATATACAAATTACTATTATACATACTCATTAGTCAGCAGGGAAATGCAAATTAAAACCACAACGAGATACAATTCCACATCCTTTGGAATAGCTAATATTAGAAAGAATGACCACACTAAATGTTAGTGAAGATGTGGAATAACTAGAAACTACTTTAGAAAGCCAGTATTTCTTTACAAAATTTAAACATATATCTACCCTATGCTCCAGCAATTTTATTTCTAGGTATTTGTCCAACAGAACAACAAGAAATGTTTTAAAAAGACTCATACAGTAGATAAACAAAGTATAGAATATTCACTTATACAGTGGAGTACTGCTCAACAATGAAGGGGAAAACAACTACTTTTTCTCATGAAAGCTTTCATGAATCTTACAGATATCATATTAGGAGAAAGAAAGAAGACACAAGAATATGTATTACCTGGAGTATGGACTCTCCTAATTTCTATCATCATAGTTGAGTTTCGGCCTTAAGAGGACTTTTTGGTATGCTAGGTATTCCATATCTTAGTTGGTGTCTAGATTACACAGGTGCATGCATTTGCCCAAACTCCTCAACATGTATTCTTAAAATATTTGATTGCATTGTATTTAAAGTAACTTAATTTTTTGAAAAAAAGTAAAACACTAAGTATAATTATTATGTTCAAGGAATTAAAAGAAAAGATGAACTTTACAAGAATATTTACAACTTGTTTTAATTTGGGTTCCCTCAAAAGCACATTTTGAGACAATGATTCAATTTTAAGTAGTTTATGTGGCAAGTTCAGGGAACACTGGGAGAGGGTGGGAAAATGAAACAGAGAAAGGAAGTCAGCCAGTAACGGCTATGTTTTAAAACAGATTCCACATTGGACAACTAGAACTTAACATTTGGGAGAGACCTAGGAAACTGTGTAAAACACAGGTATCAGCATTATTCTCCTGAGGGAAAAGACGCAAGTACTTATGTACCTACTCACAATAGTTTTAGGCTGAGGTTATTCACGCAGGTTGTTCATTTCTGGATATTCCCAGGATTCTATGTGAGTAAAAAGAGATATATTCTGTGATCCCATAAAAATCTGCAGGCACAAAAATGCAGATACTAGTGGTTAGAATTCATTTGTACCACACTAAATGATAATGTCCTAGGGTTATGTGGGGATATTGGTAGCATCTGCTAAAAACCTTTTTAAAATAATCAAATGGAGAGGCTTGGCCTCAGGTTAATGCATGGGTGATATTAGGCTGCCAAGAAAAACTAAACTATGAGAAGACTAAAAAGAAGGAGGAGGAAGAGGAGGAGGAGGAAGAGAGGAAGGAGGAGGAGGAGAAAAGAAGGAGAGAAGGAAGAAAACATCTGTTTAATGGCACTGGAGAGCAACCAAGGCAGTCAGAATTTGAGGGGCTAAAATTCTTGAGAAAAGGGAAGCATATTGAAGTAAGCTCTACATGTGAAGTCACTTTACTCCTTTGCGACAATTGCCAATTCGCACTATGGGGCATGGAAGCCAAACAGAAAGCAGTAATTTAGAACAGGGCTGTCCAATAGGAATATAATGTGAGCCACATAATCTTAAGTGATCTGGTAACTACATTAAAACAAGTTAAAAGAAACAGGCAAAACTAATTTTAATAATATATTTTACTTAATCCAATAGATTAAAAAATACCATTTCAACATGTATTTGATGTAAAAAATTAATGCAACATTTTACATTTTTTTTGTACTACAACTTCAAAATCTGGTGTGTATTTTACACTTATACACATGCCAATTCAGATTAGCCATATTTAAAGTGCCCAATGGCCACATATGGCCAATGAGTGCCATATTGAACAGTACAGGACTGAAGTTTATAGCAGTTTCACTGGGCTGTGACAACTACAAGGACATCTGGGACATGGGGTGCTAGGGTCGTGGAGAAGAATAAACTACGGATGAGTGAGCCAGATATTCTGCATGCAACTTTTCCTCTAGACATTTGCTAAATCCAATAATGTGCAAATTCAGAGAGAGACTCTGAAAACTAAGAAGAATATAGCTGTTAAGATGATTAAATATTACAGCATTTTCAAGGGGACCAGAAGACAAAACTTGCAGTTCAGGACCTCCCAAGCTGGCAGGACTTAGACCAACAACACACACAAACACACACCCAACAACACAAGGTGTAAATTGAACCTATCTAAAGAGTTGTAACAGAGAGGAAGAAATTCCAGAAATGGAGCAGTATCAAATAGATTCAGTTGAGATCCTCAGAGTATATCCCTGACAATAAAAATTAAATTATCTATAGAAGAAAATATAATTATGCAGAGTCTCTGTAATGTTCATTAAAAATATCTGATACTCAGGGCGCCTGGGTGGCTCAGTCAGTTAAGCGTCTGCCTTGGGCTCAGGTCATGTTCCCAGGGTCCTGGGATCAAGCCCCACATTGGGCTCCCTGCTCAGTGGGAAGCCTGCTTCTCCCTCTCCCTCTGCCTCTCTCTCTCTCTCTCTCTCTTTCCCAAATAAACAAATAAAATCTTTAAAAAAAATCTGATGATCAAAAATTACCACACCTTTCAGGAAACAGGATCAAATGGCCAAGTCCAAGAGGAAAAGCAGACAATTGAAATATACCCATGTAATTCATATGTTTGCAGTTATCAGATGTGAACTTAAAAGTAACTGTGATGAAAATATTAAACAAAAGAGATAAAACATGGATAATTTTACCTGCCAACTAAGATCAATTAAAAACATGTAATGTAGGGGCGCCTGGGTGGCTCAGATGGTTAAGCATCTGCCTTCAGCTCAGGTCATGGTCCCAGGGTCCTGGGATCGAGCCCCACATCTGGCTCCTGGCTCAGCGGAGCCTGCTTCTTTCTCTGCCTCTCCCCCTGCTTGTGTTCTCTCTCTCTCTCTCTCTGTATCCCTGTGTCTTGAATGAATAAATAAAATCTTTAAAAAAAAAAACATGTAATGTAAATCTTAGCACTGAAAAAATACAATAAATCAAATGAAGAACTGAACAGATGTGTTTAATAACAGACTGGATGCAGAAGAGGAGGTGATTCATAAATTGGATGGTAGGTAAACAGAAAACGTACCGAAACACAAAGAGAAAAAGAAGATGAAAAATGCAGTCAAGAGTGTGAGAGCCATATGTAGTTCAGTGGAAAGTTCTAATGTGTAGGAGACTCAGGAAGAAAAAAGAGAGAATAGGTCAGAAGTAGTCACTGAAAACATAATGGCTGGTTTTGGCTACACCAAAAGTTTCAAAAGACACATCACATCACAGATTCAAAGGGTTTTATGAATTCCAAGACTGAAAAAAAAATACAACATATGTATATTAAAATAAACTGCTGAAATCAAAGAGGATATCATAGAAGTAGCCAGAGGAAAAAATAATATACTACCTGAAAGGAGCAACAGTAAAACTGCTGAGAGAATTCTTAACAGAAATGAAGGATCCTGGAAGAAAATGGAATGACATCTTTAAGGTCGTTCTGAGTTAACTTGTGTCCAATCCCTTCTGGATTCGTATGTTGAAGTCTTAACACCCAGGCCCCCAGAATATGACCTTACTTGGAGATAGGGCCTTTATAGATACAATCATGTTCTATTTACCAAAAGGCATATTTAAGAAAGTGAAAATATGAGCCCCAGATTGCAGAAGATATTTTTAAGACATATATTTGACAAAGGATGCATTGCCAAGATATATATGAACTTCTACAAATCAGTAAGAGAAAACTGATAATCCAATTTAAAGATAGTAAAAGGGTTTACACAATCACATCACAAAATAAAATACCCAAATTACCAATAAGAATACAAGGTGTGCTTGATCTCACATGTCATTAGGGAACAGCAATTAAAACCACAGTGAGAACCACTACGTACCCATTGAAATGACTAAATTTAAAAAACTGACCTTAGCAAGTGTTAGCAAAGATATGGAGCAATGAGAATTACTCAGATACTGATTGTAGGAACATAAGTTGGTAACCCTTTGGAAAACTTGTTGAATTTATAAATATCAAATAGTATAGGTAATTCACTCCTGGATGTCTATCCCTTGAAAAATGTGAAAATGCACCAAAAATGCTTATAGTAACATTATTTATAATTATTAAAAACTTAGAACTACCCAGAAGTCTATAAAAAGAAAAATGAATAAGTATATTGTGATCTGTCCATGTAATGGAATACTACGCAGCAATGGGAATAAATGAATTATTGCTGCTTGCACACACAGAGAATAATACATGAATCTCAGAAACATAATGTTAAGTGATATATGCTAGAAAATAAAGATCATATTCCATTTTTATGAAATTCTGAGGCAGGCAGAATGAACCATATGATAAAATTTAAGAGTACCAGAATTGGGATAAATTTCATCATGTGCCTTCTGAAACCATGCACTTGGAAGGTTAGAAGGACACAGCATCACTTCTATGGTAATTTCTCATTATACATATGTGAGAGTTATTATTGTAAGAAATTGTCTCCCATGACTATGGGGACTGAGAAGTCCCACAATATCTGCAAGGTGGACACTGGGGAAAGCTGGTGGTGCAGTTTGAAGGCCTGAGAACTGGAGAGCCAAAATGGTATAAATTCCAGTCCAAGTCTGAAGGCCCAAAAAAACCAGGAATGTCAAGGGCAAAGGATAAATGTTCTTGCTCAGTCAGGTAAAGAGAGAGAATGGGAGTCCTCCTTTCTTCCATGTTTTTGTTCTATTCAGGCCCTTTATGGATTGGATGACGCCCACCCACATTGAGGAGAGCAACAAGCTTTACTCAGTCTACCAATTCAAATGCTAATCTTCTCTGGAAACACCTTCACAGACACACCCCAAAATAATGTTTAAGCAGGTATCTGGGCACCCCATGACCCAATCAAGTTGACACATAAAATTAACTATCACAAATGTATAACCTAAACCTAATCATGAGGACTCATCAGATAATCCACAGTGAGGCACAGTCTACAAATAACTGCCCTATCAAGGTTATAAGGGATGACAGACTGAGAAACCATCCCAATTTAAAGGAGACTAGAGAGACACAAAAACCGAATGCAAATGTTTGATCAATCTTTGATCCTGGAATGTATCCAGAACTGGTAGGTAGGAATCTGCACACATGCATGCGGGCACACACAGACACATACTCTAAAAATATGAGCCATTGGAAATATAGGGATTAAGTTCCCATATTAGGTAATAGTGTAATACTGATAATTTCTTGATTTTAATAGTTATACTATGTTTATGCAAGCAAATGTCCTTGTTCTTAGGAAATACACATGGCAGATTTAGGAGTAGAGGAGGCATAATATCTGTAATTTACTTTTTCAGAAAAAAATAATCATATGTGTACATACAGAGAGAAAATGATAAAGCATATGTGATTAAGTATTAACAATTGAGAAATCTATGAAGAGTTAACAGGGATTCCTTTTTTAATTCTGGCAACTATTCTGTAAGTGTGAAATTATTTGAAAGTTAAGTCACAAAAAGAATTACTAAAAAATCCCAATGAAGGTATAAAACTTGAGAGAGCAACATTGAAATACATACTTAGCGGTTCTTCAATCCTAAGTCTACTTGAAATTTGGCAGAAAGAAACTTTATTTTTGTTCCCCAATTCAGAACACAAAATCATGACTGCCTTAAAACTACTTTTTGGGTCTCCCACCCTTTCCCCCTTCCCTGTCTTTCGGTACTCAGAAGATCCTACAGCTCCATGTCAACAGTAAATTGGAAAGACATAGGGAGAGAGGCAAAGTCTATATATAAGTTTTCCCAGGAAGGGGAAATTTTTATATTCATAAAAGTAAGTATCTTTTTCATACTGCAGTTAGATATGAGTCAGGATTCTCTTCTTGTAGACTGTTTCAAGTGGTAATTCAGGGATCCATGCTCCTTCCATCATGTGGCCCCACCATTTCATCCTCTTAGCTCCCAGACATGTGTGTGCATGTGAGAGAGATCCTAGACACAAGCATGGGGTCACCAGAGTGTTGCATATCATTCTGTATGCCCAGAACTCAATAGCATCATCAGTGTAATTACCAGGGCAGCTGAGAAATGTGGGGGGCATAAGTGAGCACTAACAGTTCTTCTACACCAGCTCAGAGCTGGCAGGGTCTACTGGACAATAGGAATGAACCAGGTAATGTGTCCACTCAGCATTCAGCCAGCACCAAAATGAGCAAAAACAGAGCCAAAGGACAACCCACCTGCTCTGCCTATTTTTGGGTGACTGGTCTTGTCCAGTCTAAGTGCAAGCATCAGAACATGCAATGATAGGACCCTTGAACTAGTTCTGTTGAACCACAGAAAAGAAATGTTATTCTGGGAACTCAGAAGCACAGACTTCTTTTTTTTTTTTTTTTTTTAATTTTTTTATTGTTATGTTAATCCCCATACATTACATCATTAGTTTTAGATTTAGTGTTCCATGATTCATTGTTTGTGCATAACACCCAGTGCTCCATGCAGAACGTGCCCTCCTCAATACCCATCACCAGGCTAACCCATCCTCCCAACCCCCTCCCCTCTAGAACCCTCAGTTTGTTTTTCAGAGTCCATCGTCTCTCATGGTTCTTCTCCCCCTCCGATTTCCCCCCCTTCATTCTTCCCCTCCTGCTACATTCTTCTTCTTCTTTTTTTCTTTCTTAACATATATTGCATTATTTGTTTCAGAGGTACAGATCTGAGATTCAACAGTCTTGCACAATTCACAGCGCTTACCAGAACACATACCCTCCCCAGTGTCCATCACCCAGTCACCCCATCCCTCCCACCCCACCCCCCACTCCAGCAACCCTCAGTTTGTTTCCTGAGATTAAGAATTCCTCATATCAGTGAGGTCATATGATACATGTCTTTCTCTGTTTGACTTATTTCGCTCAGCATAATACCCTCCAGTTCCATCCACGTCGTTGCAAATGGTAAGATCTTATTCCTTTTGATGGCTGCATAATATTCCATTGTATATATATACCACATCTTCTTAATCCATTCATCTGTTGATGGACATCTTGGCTCTTTCCACAGTTTGGCTATTGTGGACATTGCTGCTATAAACATCGGGGTGCACGTAGCCTTTCGGGTCCCTACTTTTGTATCTTTGGGGTAAATACCCAGTAGTGCAATTGCTGGATCATATGGTAGCTCTATTTTCAACTTTTTGAGGAACCTCCATACTGTTTTCCAGAGTGGCTGCACCAGCTTGCATTCCCACCAACAGTGTAGGAGGGTTCCCCTTTCTCCGCATCCCCGCCAACATCTGTCATTTCCTGACTTGTTAATTTTAGCCATTCTGACTGGTGTGAGGTGGTATCTCATTGAGGTTTTGATTTGGATTTCCCTGATGCCGAGCGATATTGAACACTTTTTCATGTGTCTGTTGGCCATTTGGATGTCTTCTTTGGAAAAATGTCTGTTCATGTCTTCTGCCCATTTCTTGATTGGATTCTTTGTTCTTTTGGTGTTGAGTTTGATGAGTTCTTTATAGATTTTGGATACTAGCCCTTTATCTGATATGTCATTTGCAAATATCTTCTCCCATTCTGTCAGTTGTCTTTTGGTTTTGTTGACTGTTTCCTTTGCTTTGCAAAAGCTTTTTATCTTGATGAAGTCCCAAGAGTTCATTTTTGCCCTTGCTTCCCTTGCCTTTGGCGATGTTTCTAGGAAGAAGTTGCTGCGGCTGAGGTCGAAGAGGTTGCTGCCTGTGTTCTCCTTTAGGATTTTGATGGACTCCTGTCTCACATTGAGGTCTTTCAACCATTTGGAGTCTATTTTTGTGTGTGGTGTAAGGAAATGGTCCAGTTTCATTCTTCTGCATGTGGCTGTCCAATTTTCCCAACACCATTTGTTGAAGAGACTGTCTTTTTTCCATTGGACATTCTTTCCTGCTTTGTCAAAGATTAGTTGACCATAGAGTTGAGGGTCCATTTCTGGGCTCTCTATTCTGTTCCATTGATCTATGTGTCTGTTTTTGTGCCAGTACCATACTGTCTTGATGATGACAGCTTTGTAGTAGAGCTGGAAGTCTGGAATTGTGATGCCGCCAGCTTTGCTTTTCTTTTTCAACATTCCTCTGGCTATGCGGGGTCTTTTCTGGTTCCATACAAATTTTAGGATTATTTGTTCCATTTCTTTGAAGAAAGTGGATGGTATTTTGATGGGGATTGCATTGAATGTGTAGATTGCTCTAGGTAGGATTGACATCTTCACAATATTTGTTCTTCCTATCCATGAGCATGGAATGTTTTTCCATTTCTTTGTGTCTTCCTCAATTTCTTTCATGAGTATTTTATAGTTTTCTGAGTACAGATCCTTTGCCTCTTTGGTTAGATTTATTCCTAGGTATCTTATGGTTTTGGGTGCAATTGTAAATGGGATCGACTCCTTAATTTCTCTTTCTTCTGACTTGTTGGTGTATAGGAATGCCACTGACTTCTGTGCATTGATTTTATATCCTGCCACTTGACTGAATTCCTGTATGAGTTCTAGCAGTTTTGGGGTGGAGTCTTTGGGATTTTCCACATAAAGTATCATATCATCTGCAAAGAGTGAGAGTTTGACTTCTTCTTTGCCAATTTGGATGCCTTTGATTTCTTTTTGTTGTCTGATTGCTGTGGCTAGGACTTCCAATACTATGTTGAATAGCAGTGGTGATAGTGGACATCCCTGCCGCGTTCCTGACCTTAGGGGGAAAGCTCTCAGTTTTTCCCCATTGAGAATGATATTCGCTGTAGGTTTTTCATAGATGGCTTTTATGATATTGAGGTATGTACCCTCTATCCCTATACTCTGAAGAGTTTTGATCAAGAAAGGATGCTGTACTTTGTCAAATGCTTTTTCTGCATCTATTGAGAGGATCATGTGATTCTTGTTTTTTCTTTTGTTAATGTATTGTATCACGTTGATTGATTTGCGGATGTTGAACCAACCTTGCAGCCCAGGGATAAATCCCACTTGGTCGTGGTGAATAATCCTTTTAATGTACTGTTGGATCCTATTGGCTAGTATTTTGGTGAGAATTTTTGCATCCATGTTCATCAGGGATATTGGTCTGTAATTCTCCTTTTTGATGGGGTCTTTGTCTGGTTTTGGGATCAAGGTAATGCTGGCCTCATAAAATGAGTTTGGAAGTTTTCCTTCCATTTCTACTTTTTGGAACAGTTTCAGAAGGATAGGTATTAAGTCTTCTTGAAATGTTTGGTAGAATTCCCCTGGGAAGCCATCTGGCCCTGGGCTTTTGTGTTTTGGGAGATTTTTGATGACTGCTTCTATTTCCTTAGTGGTTATAGGTCTGTTCAGGTGTTCTATTTCTTCCTGGTTCAGTTTTGGTAGTTGATACATCTCTAGGAATGCATCCATTACTTCCAGGTTATCTAATTTGCTGGCATAGAGTTGCTCATAATATGTTCTTATAATTGTTTGTATTTCTTTGGTGTTGGTTGTGATCTCTCCTCTTTCATTCATGATTTTGTTGATTTGGGTCATTTCTCTTTTCTTTTTGATAAGTCTGGCCAGGGGCTTATCAATCTTGTTAATTCTTTCAAAGAACCAGCTCCTAGTTTCATTGATCTGTTCTACTGTTCTTTTGGTTTCTATTTCATTGATTTCTGCTCTGATCTTTATTATTTCTCTTCTCCTGCTGGGTTTAGGCTTTATTTGCTGTTCTTTCTCCAGCTCCTTTAGGTGTAGGGTTAGGTTGTGTACTTGAGACCTTTCTTGTTTCTTGAGAAAGGCTTGTATTGCTATATATTTTCCTCTTACTGCCTTTGCTGTATCCCAAAGATTTTGAATAGTTGTGTTTTCATTTTCATTGGTTTCCATGAATTTTTTTAATTCTTCTTTAATTTCCTGGTTGACCCATTCATTCTTCAGTAGGATGCTCTTTAGCCTCCATGTATTTGAGTTCTTTCTGACTTTCCTCTTGTGATTGAGTTCTAGTTTCAAAGCATTGTGGTCTGAAAATAGGCAGGGGATGATCCCAATCTTCTGGTACCGGTTGAGACCTGATTTATGACCTAGGATGTGATCTATTCTGGAGAATGTTCCATGGGCACTAGAGAAGAATGTGTATTCCATTGCTTTGGGATGGAATGTTCTGAATATGTCTGTGAAGTCCATTTGGTCCAGTGTGTCATTTAAAGTCTTTATTTCCTTGTTGATCTTTTGCTTAGACGATCTGTCCATTTCAGTGAGGGGGGTGTTAAAGTCCCCCACTATTATTGTATTGTTGTCGATGTGTTTCTTTGCTTTTGTTATTAATTGGCTTATATAAGTGGCTGCTCCCATGTTAGGGGCATAGATATTTACAATTGTTAGATCTTCTTGTTGGATAGACCCTTTAAGTATGATATAGTGTCCTTCCTCATCTCTTATTACAGTCTTTGGTTTAAAATCTAATTTGTCTGATATAAGGATTGCCACCCCAGCTTTCTTTTGGTGTCCATTAGCATGGTAAATGGTTTTCCACCCCCTCACTTTCAATCTGGGGGTGTCTTTGGGTCTAAAATGAGTCTCTTGCAGACAGCATATCGATGGGTCTTGTTTTTTAATCCAATCTGATAGCCTGTGTCTTTTGATTGGGGCATTTAGCCCATTTACATTCAGGGTAACTATTGAAAGATAGGAGTTCAGTGCCATTGTATTGCCTGTAAAGTGACTGTTACTGTATATTGTTTGTGTTCCTTTCTGGTCTATGTTGCTTTTAGGCTCTCTCTTTGCTTAGAGGACCCCTTTCAATATTTGTTGTAGGGCTGGTTTCGTGTTTGCAAATTCCTTTAGTTTTTGTTTGTCCTGGAAGCTTTTTATCTCTCCTTCAATTTTCAATGACAGCCTAGCTGGATATAGTATTCTTGGCTGCATATTTTTCTCATTTAGTGCTCTGAATATGTCCTGCCAGTCCTTTCTGGCCTGCCAGGTCTCTGTGGATAAGTCTGTTGCCAATCTAATGTTTCTACCATTGTAGGTTACATATCTCTTCTCCCGAGCTGCTTTCAGGATTTTCTCTTTGTCTCTGAGACTCGTAAGTTTTACTATTAGATGTCGGGGTGTTGACCTATTTTTATTGATTTTGAGAGGCGTTCTCTCTGCTTCCTGGATTTTGATGCCTGTTTCCTTCCCCAAATTAGGGAAGTTCTCTGCTATAATTTGCTCCATTATACCTTCTGCACCTCTCTCTCTTTCTTCTTCTTCTGGGATCCCAATTATTCTAATGTTGTTTCGTCTTATGGTATCGTTTATCTCTCGAATTCTGCCCTCGTGATCCAGTAGTTGTTTATCTCTCTTTTTCTCAGCTTCTTTATTTTCCATCATTTGGTCTTCTATCTCACTGATTCTTTCTTCTGCCTCATTTATCCTAGCAGTTAGCGCCCCCATATTTGATTGCACCTCATTAATAGCCTTTTTGATTTCTACTTGGTTCGATTTTAGTTCTTTTACTTCTCCAGAAAGGGTTTCTCTAATAACTTCCATGTTTTTTTCAAGCCCAGCTAGTATCTTTAAAGTGATGATTCTGAACTCTAGATCTGACATCGTACTAATGTCCGTATTGAGTAGGTCCCTGGCAGTCGGTACTACCTCTTGTTCTTTTTGTTGAGGTGATTTTTTCCGTCTTGTCATTTTGTGCAGAGGAGAATAGATTAATGAGAGAACAAAATGCTAGCAGGGTAACAACGTCCCCAGAAAATATACTCTAAACAAATCAGAAAAGACCTGAAGCAGTGGGAAAAGAAAGGGAAAGAGAGAAAAAAGAAAAGGAAAGAAAAAAAGAAAAAAGAAAAAGATAAAGATAAAAACAAACAAAAGCAGAACAAAACAAAACAAAACAAAAACAGAATGTGATCAAATATGATCAGGCTGGATTATAGATCAGTGCCACACACTAGATTTTGGGTGTATTTTGGTCTGTTAAAAGAAAGTCCCTCCCAAAATTTTAAAGAAAGAAAAACTTATATATGTACAAAAATAAGGGTTGATATGATGAAGGGATGGAATATGACTGTAAAGATGGAAATTATAAAAAATTTTAAAAAAGGATTTGATAAGTTGTTTGAAAAAAGAAAGAAGAGGATTAAAAAAAAAAGAAAGAAAGAAAAAAGGGAGAGAATGTGATCAGGCAGGGGAGTAGAAAAAACCCATACACTAGAGATTTAGAGTATATTTTGATCTGTTAGAAGAAACTATCTCAAGATTTTAAAGAGAGAACAACTTATATATATATGCCAAAAATACGGGTAACTACTATGAAGGGATAGAATATGACTTTAAAAATGAAAAATAAAAATGTTTTTTTTTTTAAAAAAAGGGATTGATAAGATGTTGGTTGAAAAAGGGAAAAAGAAAAATTCAAAAAAAAAGAAAAAAGGAAAAAAGAAAAAAAGACAGTTAAAAAAAATAATTAACTTTGAAAGACTAAAGAATCATGGTAAAAAAGCCATGAATTCTATGTGCAGTGTTCCCCTAGTGCTGGAGTTCTGCCGTTCTCATTGATCGGTAAACTTGGTCTTGGCTGGCTGTTCTTGCTGATCTTCTGGGGGAGGGGCCTGTTGCCGTGGTTCCCAAATGTCTTTGCCGGAGGCAGAATTGCCCCGCCCTTGCCGGTCCGGGCTAAGTAATCCGCTCGGGTTTGCTCTCCGGAGCTTTTGTTCCCTGCAAGCTCTCCGTACAGCTTTGGAGGCGGAGAGTGAAAATGGTGGCCTCCCAGTCTCCGCCCCGGCGGAGCCGAGAACTCGGGGTCCCGCTCCTCAGCGAGCCCCCAGAGAAAAGCCGTCAGTCACTCCCGTCTCCCCGGTCTCCGGCCGCACTCTGTTCTCACCTGGCCTGTGACCGCGCGTTTCTATCTCTGGCACCCGACCCCGGGTGGAGTCTCCAAACCCAGCAGATCCCTGGGGTGCGCTCCCGCACCTCTCCTCCCGGGGGAAGAAGGTGAGTCTCCCCGGATCTGCCGCTTGTTGGGTCCCTGCTGGAGGAGCAGTGGCCCGACTGTGCCGCGGATCACGGTTTATAGCAACCCCGAGCTGAGAGCCCGCGCCTGGGCTCCGTCTCTGCAGCCGGCTTCCCTGCTCCGATACCTGGGAGCTCTGCCACACTCAGGCACCCCCGGTCTTTCTGTGACCCCGAGGGTCCTGAGACCACACTGTCCCGCGAGGGTTCCACCCCCCACTTCGCCACCAGAGTGACGTCCCTCAGCGGAGCAGACTTCTCAAAGTTCCGACTTTGTGCTCTGTGGCTCTATCACTTGCCAGAAGCGGCCGTCGGAGGCCCCTCCCCCGCCGTCTATCCTCCCGAATATCGCCTCGGATTCACTTCTCCGCACGTCCTACCTTCCAGAAAGTGGTCGCTTTTCTGTTCAGAGAGTTGTTGCTCTTCTTTTCTTTGATCTCCTGTTGAGTTTGTAGGTGTTCAGAATGGTTTGATCCCTATCCAGCTGAATTCCTGAGAGGAGACGAAATCCAGGTCTCCTACTCCTCCGCCATCTTGCTCCGCCTGAGAAGCACAGACTTCTAAAACTAATTTATTACTGAAACCAGAGGAAAATTTTAGAAGACTATTTGGCATTACCACGGGAGGAGCCTAAAGAATAAAGATATTGCTGAGATGCAAACAAAAAGAAGGAAAATGTATAAGGTAAGAATATTGAGCAAATAAAAGTGAAATTACAGAAATATAATTTTTATTGGAGTCAGTGAGGAGCAGAATCAATAGTGTAAAAATCATATCAGTGATGCCAAAGCCAAGGACAAAGATCTCTCAGGATTTGGAGGAGAGGGATGAAAGAAAATAAAATGAATATAATAGAGGCAGAGAATAGGAATCAGAGACACAATGTAAGCAATATAGGTATTTCCAAGGAAGGCTCCAGAGCAATTGCAACAGAGATAGTTGAAGATAGTACAGTTGAGTAAAATTTTCATGAGCTGGAGGGGAAAAAAAGAAAAAGCCATGGATACAATTTTTAAAACAAAAACATAGGTATGATAAATGTAAGTATTAACCATAGCTAGGTAAATCCTAGAATTATTTTTTTGTTACAAAGATAAAGAGAAAACCCTAGAACAAGTAAAACCTAAAAGAAGAAGAAGAAAAAGAAAAAAACAGACCTCATAGTTCCTTTTTCAACAAAAATCAGAAGACAATGGAATAATTCTATAAAGTTTTGAGGAAAAAGGAAAGGTAGCCTGAGAATTTAAACACAGTTTTTGTGATTGGTCCTTGAAGAAAAATACTAAACCCACAAATATCACCATGAAAGACATTTTTCTTTCTTATGAGAAATGGATGGAATTTATAGATGTGACTATTGTTTTAAACCAATCACACCAATATCTGTGTGTTTTTCTCCAGAATATTAGCTACAGGTTGCAGCAAAGTGGAGAAGAATGAAGGACAACAGATATGCTTTCAACTTTCCTGTTAAAAACTCATCTTTGTTTTTCAATTTGCTAGCCTGCTTCATTTTAGAGAATAAAGGGAATCTTGCCCTTCAATGCCCAAATGATGTGAAAGCATAGTAATTGCATGTCTCTACTGAACTTTCCCAAAGTACTGTTTCAAACAGGGTGGTCAGGAAAAGCTTCATTTATAAGGAGAAATTTAAGCAAAGACTTGAAATGAGGGAACCAGGCTTGCAGATTGCTGGTGAAAGTGATCCAGGCAGAAGAAAGGTCAAGTGAAAATGCCCTGAGGTAGGTGGGCATGAGCACAGCAAAGAGACAGACTTGGCCAAGGAAGGAGAGGGGCAGGAGATGAGGTCATGGAGGCCAGGGAGCTTACAGTTCATGTGGGGCCTTGTAGATTATCATAAGGACTTTGGTCTTTACTCTGAGTGAAATAGTTACTGGAAGGTTTTGGGCAAAATAAATTATCTCCTTTATTTTTTAAGGAAGTTGCTCTAGACATTGTGTGAAAAATAACCTTGAGATGGGGTATGGGCAGGGAAGGGCAGGGTTAAGAGTGGGTGTAGGAAGCTCAGTAATGAGGCTACTACAACAGTCAAGGTGGTACATGATCATGGCATGGGCCCAGATGAACATCTTGAAAATGCAGAGAAGTGCTCAATTCTGCATATATTGGGGAGGTCAAATGAATAGCACTTGCTGGTGGAGTGGATGTGGAGAATTAGAGAAAGGGAAGTAAAAGGAAAGCTCACTATCTCAATTCAACAACTCTGCCAAGTTCAACAATACAATGATCCTACCACCTTTTAAAACTCGTGCAGGGGAAAAATGAAGGGGAGGAAATCAGAGTGGGAGACGAATCATGAGAGGCTATGGACTCTGAGAAGCAAACTGAGGGTTCTAGAGGGGAGGGGGGTGGAGGGATGGGTTAGCCTGGTGATGGGTATTAAAGAGGGCCTTACTGAATGGAGCACTGTGTGTTATATGCAAACAATGAATCATGGAACACTACATCAAAAACTAATGATGTAATGTATGGTGATTAACATAACATAACAAAATAAAAAAAGACATTTTTTTTTGGCTTTGTCTTGTTATCTTTTTTTTCTTTTAATTTTTTTATTGTTATGTTAATCCCCATACATTACATCATTAGTTTTAGATGTAGTGTTCCATGATTCATTGTTTGTGCATAACACCCAGTGCTCCATGCAGAACGTGCCCTCCTCAATACCCATCGCCAGGCTAACTCATCCTCCCACCCCCCTCCCCTCTAGAACCATCAGTTTGTTTTTCATAGTCCATCGTCTCTCATGGTTCATCTACCCCTCCGATTTCCCCCACTTCATTCTTCCCCTCCTGCTATCTTCTTCTTCTTTTTTTTTTTCCTTAACATATATTGCATTATTTGTTTCAGAGGTACAGATCTGAGATTCAACAGTCTTGCACAATTCACAGCTCTTACCAGAGCACATACCCTCCCCAGTGTCTATCACCCAGTCACCCCATCCCTCCCACCCCACCCCCCACTCCAGCAACCCTCAGTTTGTTTCCTGAGATTAAGGATTCCTCATATCAGTGAGGTCATATGATACATGTCTTTCTCTGTTTGACTTATTTCGCTCAGCATAATACCCTCCAGTTCCATCCACGTTGTTGCAAATGGCAAGATCTCATTCCTTTTGATGGCTGCATAATATTCCATTGTATATACATGCCACATCTTCTTTATCAATTCATTTGTCGATGGACATCTTGGCTCTTTCCACAGCTTGGCTATTGTGGACATTGCTGCTATAAACATCAGGGTGCACGTACCCTTTCGGATCCCTACTTTTGTATCTTTGGGGTAAATACCCAGTAGTGCAATTGCTGGATCATATGGTAGCTCTATTTTCAACTTTTTGAGGAAACTCCATACTGTCTTCCAGAGTGGCTGCACCAGCTTGCATTCCCACCAACAGTGTAGGAGGGTTCCCCTTTCTCCGCATCCCCGCCAACATCTGTCATTTCCTGACTTGTTAATTTTAGCCATTCTGACTGGTGTGAGGTGGTATCTCATTGCGGTTTTGATTTGGATTTCCCTGATGCCGAGCGACATTGAGCTCTTTATCATGTGTCTGTTGGCCCTTTGGATGTCTTCTTTGGAAAAATGTCTGTTCATGTCATCTGCCCATTTCTTGATTGGATTCTTTGTTCTTTGGGTGTTGAGTTTGATAAGTTCTTTATAGCTTTGGGATTCTAGCCCTTTATCTGATATGTCATTTGCAAATATCTTCTCCCATTCTGTCGGTTGTCTTTTGGTTTTGTTCACTGTTTCCTTTGCTTTGCAAAAGCTTTTTATCTTGATGAAGTCCCAATAGTTCATTTTGGCCCTCGCTTCCCTTGCCTTTGGCGATGTTTCTAGGAAGAAGTTGCTGCGGCTGAGGTCGAAGAGGTTGCTGCCTGTGTTCTCCTTTAGGATGTTGATGGATTCCTGTCTCACATTGAGGTCTTTCAACCATTTGGAGTCTATTTTTGTGTGTGGTGTAAGGAAATGGTCCAGTTTCATTCTTCTGCATGTGGCTATCCAATTTTCCCAACACCATTTGTTGAAGAGACTGTCTTTTTGCCATTGGACATTCTTTCCTGCTTTGTCAAAGATTAGTTGACCATAGAGTTGAGGGTCCATTTCTGGGCTCTCTATTCTGTTCCATTGATCTATGTGTCTGTTTTTGTGCCAGTACCATACTGTCTTGATGATGACAGCTTTGTAATAAAGCTGGAAGTCTGGAATTGTGATGCCGCCAGCTTTGCTTTTCTTTTTCAACATTCCTCTGGCTATGCGGGGTCTTTTCTGGTTCCATACAAATTTTAGGATGATTTGTTCCATTTCTTTGAAGAAAGTGGATGGTATTTTGATGGGGATTGCATTGAATGTGTAGATTGCTCTATGTAGCACTGACATCTTCACAATATTTGTTCTTCCAATCCATGAGCATGGAACGTTTTTCCATTTCCTTGTGTCTTCCTCAGTTTCTTTCATGAGTATTTTATAGTTTTCTGAGTACAGATCCTTTGCCTCTTTGGTTAGATTTATTCCTAGGTATCTTATGGTTTTGGGTGCAATTGTAAATGGGATCGACTCCTTAATTTCTCTTTCTTCTGTCTTGTTGTTGGTGTATAGGAATGCCACTGACTTCTGTGCATTGATTTTATATACTGCCACTTGACTGAATTCCTGTATGAGTTCTAGCAGTTTTGGGGTGGAGTCTTTGGGATTTTCCACATAAAGTATCATATCATCTGCAAAGAGTGAGAGTTTGACTTCTTCTTTGCTGATTCGGATGCTTTTTATTTCTTTTTGTTGTCTGATTGCTGTGGCTAGGACTTCTAATACTATGTTGAATAGCAGTGGTGATAGTGGACATCCCTGCCGTGTTCCTGACCTTAGGGGGAAAGCTCTCAGTTTTTCCCCATTGAGAATGATATTCGCTGTAGGTTTTTCATAGATGGCTTTTATGATATTGAGGTATGTACCCTCTATGCCTATACTCTGAAGAGTTTTGATCAAGACATGATGCTGTACTTTGTCAAATGCTTTTTCTGCATCTATTGAGAGGATCATATGATTTTTGTTCTTTCTTTTGTTAATGTATTGTATCACGTTGATTGATTTGCGGATGTTGAACCAACCTTGCAGCCCAGGGATAAATCCCACTTGGTTGTGGTGAATAATCCTTTTAATGTACTGTTGGATCCTATTGGCTAGTATTTTGGTGAGAATTTTTGCATCCATGTTCATCAGGGATATTGGTCTGTAGTTCTCCTTTTTGATGAGGTCTTGTCTGGTTTTGGGATCAAGGTAATGGTGGCCTCATAAAATGAGTTTGGAAGTTTTCCTTCCATTTCTATTTTTTGGAACAGTTTCAGAAGAATAGGTATTAATTCTTCTTGAAATGTTTGGTAGAATTCCCCTGGGAAGCCAGCTGGCCCTGGGCTGTTGTTTGTTGGGAGATTTTTGATGACTGCTTCAATTTCCTTAGTGGTGACAGGTCTGTTCAGGTTTTCTATTTCTTCCTGGTTCAGTTTTGGTAGGTGATACATCTCTAGGAATGCATCCATTTCTTCCAGGTTATCTAATTTGCTGGCATAGAGTTGCTCATAATATGTTCTGAGAATTGTTTGTATTTCTTTGGTGTTGGTTGTGATCTCTCCTCTTTCATTCATGATTTTGTTGATTTCGGTCATTTCTCTTTTCTTTTTGATAAGTCTGGCCAAGGGCTTATCAATCTTGTTAATTCTTTCAAAGAACCAGCTCCTAGTTTCGTTGATCTGTTCTACTGTTCTTTTAGTTTCTATTTCATTGATTTCTGCTCTGATCTTTATTATTTCTCTTCTCCTGCTGGGTTTAGGCTTTATTTGCTGTTCTTTCTCCAGCTCCTTTAGGTGTAGGGTTAGGTTGTGTACTTGAGACCTTTCTTGTTTCTTGAGAAAGGCTTGTATTGCTATATACTTTCCTCCTAGGACTGCCTTTGCTGCATCCCAAAGATTTTGAATAGTTGTGTTTTCATTTTCATTGGTTTCCATGATTTTTTTAATTCTTCTTTAATTTCCTGGTTGACCCATTCATTCTTTAGTAGGATGCTCTTTAGCGTCCATGTACTTGAGTTCTTTCTGACTTTCCTCTTGTGATTGAGTTCTAGTTTCAAAGCATTGTGGTCTGAAAATAGGCAGGGAATGACCCCAATCTTTTGGTACTGGTTGAGACCTGATTTATGACCTAGGATGTGATCAATTCTGGAGGATGTTCCATGGGCACTAGAGAAGAATGTGTATTCTGTTGCTTTGGGATGGAATGTTCTGAATATGTCTGTGAAGTCCATTTGGTCCAGTGTGTCATTTAAAGTTTTTATTTCCTTGTTGATCTTTTGCTTAGACGATCTGTCCATTTCAGTGAGGGGGGTGTTAAAGTCCCCCACTATTATTATATTGTTGTCGATGTGTTTCTTTGTTTTTGTTATCAATTGGCTTATATAATTTGCTGCTCCCATGTTAGGGGCATAGATATTTACAATTGTTAGATCTTCTTGTTGGATAGGACCTTTAAGTAGGCTATAGTGTCCTTCCTCATCTCTTATTACAGTCTTTGGTTTAAAATCTAATTTGTCTGATATAAGGATTGCCACCCCAGCTTTCTTTTGGTGTCCATTAGCATGGTAAATGGTTTTCCACCCCCTCACTCTCAACCTGGAGGTGTCTTTGGGTGTAAAATGAGTGTCTTGCAGACAGCATATTGATGGGTCTTGTTTTTTAATCCAATCTGATAGCCTGTGTCTTTTGATTGGGGCATTTAGCCCATTTACATTCAGGGTAACTATTGAAAGATAGGAATTTAGTGCCATTGTATTGCCTGTAAGGTGACTGTTACTGTATATTGTTTGTGTTCCTTTCTGGTCTATGTTGCTTTTAGGCTCTCTCTTTGCTTAGAGGACCCCTTTCAAGATTTCTTGTAGGACTGGTTTTGTGTTTGCAAATTCCTTTAGTTTTTGTTTGTCCTGGAAGCTTTTTATCTCTCCTTCAATTTTCAATGACAGCCTAGCTGGATATAGTATTCTTGGCTGCATATTTTTCTCATTTAGTGCTCTGAATATATCCTGCCAGTCCTTTCTGGCCTGCCAGGTCTCTGTGGATAGGTCTGTTGCCAATCTAATGTTTCTACCATTGTAGGTTATAGGTCTCTTCTCCCGAGCTGCTTTCAGGATTTTCTCTTTGTCTCTGAGACTCATAAGTTTTACTATTAGATGTCGGGGTGTTGACCTATTTTTATTGATTTTGAGAGGGGTTCTCTGTGCTTCCTGGATTTTGATGCCTGTTTCCTTCCCCAAATTAGGGAAGTTCTCTGCTATAATTTGCTCCATTATACCTTCTGCCCCTCTCTCTCTTCTTCTTCTGGGATCCCAGTTATTCTAATGTTGTTTTGTCTTATGGTATCGCTTATTTCTCGAATTCTGCCCTCGTGATCCAGTAGTTGTTTATCTCTTTTTTTCTCAGCTTCTTTATTTTCCATCATTTGGTCTTCTATCTCACTGATTCTCTCTTCAGCCTCATTTATCCTAGCAGTTAGTGCCCCCATGTTTGATTGCACCTCATTAATAGCCTTTTTGATTTCGACTTGGTTAGATTTTAGTTCTTTTACTTCTCCAGAAAGGGTTTTTCTAATAACTTCCATGCTTTTTTCAAGCCCAGCTAGTGTCTTTAAAGTGATGATTCTGAACTCTAGATCTGACATCGTAGTAATGTCCATATTGAGTAGGTCCCTGGCAGTCGGTACTACCTCTTGTTCTTTTTGTTGAGGTGATTTTTTCCATCTTGTCATTTTGTCCAGAGGAGAATAGATTAATAAGAGAACAAAATGCTAACAGAGTAACAACGTTCCCAGAAAATATATTCTAAACAAATCAGAAAAGACCTGAAGCAGTGGGAAAAGAAAGGGAAAGAGAGAGAAAAGAAAAAGAAAAAAAAAAGAAAAAGATAAAAACAAACAAAAACAGAACAAAACAAAACAAAAACAGAATGTGATCAAATATGATCAGGCTGGTATATAGATCAGTGCCACACACTAGATTTTGGGTGTATTTTTGTCTGTTAGAAGAAAGTGCCTCCCAAAATTTTAAAGAAAGAAAAACTTCTATATGCACAAAAATAAGGGTTGATATGATGAAGGGATGGAATATGATTGTAAAGATGGAAATTATAAAAAATTTTATAAAAGGAATTGATAAAAAGTTGTTTGAAAAAAGAAAGAAGAGGATTTAAAAAAAAAAGAAAAAAAAAGGGAGAGAATGTGATCAGGCAGGGGAGTAGAAAAAAACCATACACTAGAGATTTAGGGTATATTTTGATCTGTTAGAAGAAACTATCTCAAAATTTTAAAGAGAGAACAACTTATATATATATGCCAAAATAAGGGTAACTACTATGAAGGGATAGAATATGACTCTAAAAATGAAAAATAAAAATGAAAAATAAAAATGTTTTTTTTAAAAAAAGGGATTTATAAGATGTTGGTTGAAAAAGTAAAAAAGAAAAATTCAAAAAAAAAACAGTTAAAAAAAAATTAACTGAAAAATTAAAGAATCATGGTAAAAAAAAGCCATGGATTCTAGGGGCACCTGTGTGGCTCAGTCGGTTAAGCTGCTGCCTTCAGCTCAGGTCATGATCTCAGGGTCCTAGGATCGAGCCCCACATTGGGCTCCCTGCTCAGTGGGGAGCCTGCTTCTCCCTCTGCCTCTGCCTGCCTCTCTGCCTACTTGTTCTTTCTCTCTCTCTGTCAAATAAATAAATAAAATCTTAAAAAAAAAAAAAAAAAGCCATGGATTCTATGTGCAGTGTTCCCCTAGCGCTGGAGTTCTGCCGTTCTCATTGATCAGTAAACTTGGTCTTGGCTGGCTGTTCTCACTGATCTTCTGGGGGAGAGGCCTGTTGCCATGGTTTCCAAAAGTCTTTGCCGGAGGTGGAATTGCCCCGCCCTTGCCCGGTCCGGGCTAAGTAATCCACTCAGGTTTGGTCTCCTGAGCTTTTGTTCCCTGCAAGCTTTCTGTACAGCTTTGGAGGCCGAGAGTGAAAATGGCGGCCTCCCAATCTCCACCCCGGAGGAGCTGAGAACTTGGGGCCCCGCTCCTCAGTGAGCCCCCAGAGAAAAGCAGTCAGTCACTCCCATCTCCCCGGTCTCCGGCCGCCCTCCGTGCTCACCCGGCCTGTGACAACGCGTTTCTATCTCTGGCACCCGACCCCGTGTGGAGTCTCCAAACCCAGCAGATCCCTGGGGTGCGCTCCCGCACTGCTCCTCCCGGGGGAGGAAGGTGAGTCTCCTCGGATCTGGTGCTTGTTGGGTCCCTCTTGGAGGAGCAGTGGCTCGACTGTGCCGCGGATCACAGTTTATGGCAACCCCGAGCTGAGACCCCGCACCTCGGCTCCGTCTCTGCAGCTGGCTTCCCTGCTCTGATACCTGGGAGCTCTGCCGCACTCAGGCACCTCCCGTCTTTCTGTGACCCCAAGGGTCCTGAGACCACACTGTCCCACGAGGGTTCCACCCCCCGCTTAGCCACCAGAGTGACGACCCTCAGTGGAGCAGACTTCTAAAAGTTCCGATTTTGTGCTCCGCGGCTCTATCACTTGCCAGAAGCGGCCAACGGAGACCCCTCCCCCGCCGTCTATCCTCCCGAATATCGCCTCGGATTCACTTCTCCGCACGTCCTACCTTCCAGACAGTGGTCGCTTTTCTGTTCAGAGAGTTGTTGCTCTTCTTTTCTTCGATCTCCTGTTGAGTTCGTAGGTGTTCAGAATGGTTTGATCCCTATCCAGCTGAATTCCTGAGAGGAGACGAAATCCAGGTCTCCTACTCCTCCGCCAACTTGCTCCGCCCTTCTCAAAAAAAGACATTTTTAATAAAACATATTAACAAAGAAAAAAAAGAACATATTTGAGGTCATTGAAATAAATGTTAGGAAGTCTCCAAATGAACATCACTTAAAATAAAACTATTTTTGGAATGAAAAAAAAAACAAAACTTGCACCTCCCTTAAAGCATTTTCCTTCTCACATGACAGACACTCCATTCCCATCATGACAAACTCTCCTTTGCATATACCTCATCACCCTTGTCTCACTTCCTCTCCATTGTTCTCACCTGCTGCTCACCTGCCTTGTTAATTCACCTCTGCCTAGTGTACAGCTGCATCAGGAGCTGCACACAGAGAAACAGGCATGGCAATACTTACTGATCTCATTGTAAATTCACTGTTAACAACTACAAGGCAGATGTTAGAGTTGTTGGTGATATTAGAGATATTAGAATCTCACAATTCCCCCATCCGGTCATTATTCTACCTTTTTTTTTCTAGATTTCACAACTTCCTTCTCAAAACTCTAATTCCTCTCCATGCACCCATATTAATATTCATATTCTCTGCTTTATTTCCTTTTACTGTGAATAAATAGCCCAAGTCCCTATCCAAAGCCAGCCCTTACCATTGGGCACTGACTTCCATCCTCTCATGTCTATTCCAAGATATTTCATTTTCTCCCATATCATCAAATTTCCTTCTCTATTAGATTAATCCCATCATAATACAGATAAATATTTCCTCTTCTACTAACATTCCATTTCTCTGTTCCCCTTTGCAGCAAATCTCTTAAAAATTGTCTTTCTTTTTTGCCTCCATTTCTTCTTGTTCCATTCCTCTTGAACTGATTCCAGGCAAGCTTTTCCATACATTACTTCACCAAGACAGTTCTTCTCAAGATCCTCCTTGACCCCCACATTGTCAGCTACAGTGGTTAGACATCAGTCCAATTCCTAATCCTATTTGACCTAGGAGTGGCATTTAACAGTCTGGAACACTCTTTCCTTCTTGAGATAGCTTTCCAGTACATACCTTTGGGGGCTACATTCCCGTTCAAGTCTCCTCACACTTCACTGACAGCACATCCTCCATCTTCTTTTCTTAATCCTCATCCGTCTGGCCTTTTAAATATTGGCCTTCCCAGGACTCAGTCACTTCCTTGGTGACCTCATCTAGTTTCACAGCAATAAATACCACCTGTACCCTGGTCCCTCCAAATTTATGTCTTCTCAGAACTTCATATTTGTATATCTAACTGTATAATTATATATCTGTGTTTGGTTTGAATGACTATAATTGGATTCTCAAATTAACCCCAGTCAAATTGTTGATATCCACTGTGCCAGCACACCTGATTCTCCTACATTCTTGTCCATTTCAATAAATGAAAATAGTATTCTTCCCACTGTTATAACAACAAATTTGGAGTCCACCTTAATTTTTCCTCTATACCTCACAACTCCAGACTTCTGAAAAACTCCTGTCAGATCTATCATTAAATAATAAGCAAAGTCTGCAAATTTCACCAGCTCCCCAACCAGCACTGCAATTCTAGTCACCTAAACTCTTGAAACAGCCTCTGAACTGGTCACTCCCATTCTGTTCTCTGCCTCCTTCAGACTATACTTCGCATAGCAGCTAGAATGATCTTTTTAGTGGCTCAGTCATCACACGTCTACCTTCGGCTCAGGTCATGATCCCAGGGTCCTGGGATTGAGCCCCACATCAGGCTCCCTGCTCCATGGGAAGCCTGCTTCTCCCTCTCCCACTCCCCCTGCTTGTGTTCCCTCTCTTGCTGTCTCTTTGTCAAAAAATAAATAAAATCTCTAACAAAAAAAAATAAAAATAAAATGTAAGTTTTCTTCAGTTCACAACCTTCCCAAAACTTCCCATTTGGAATAAATTCTAAGTCCTTAGAGAGGCCTAAAAGGCCCTTCCAGTCCTTCTTTGGCTTCCTTTCTTCCATCTTCTCTCTAAAAATAGCCAAACACACAATTCCTTCACTTCCCCATTGTATTAGTTAGAGTTCTCCAGAAAATCAGAACCAATTTTATGTATGTATATGTGTATCTTATTATAAGGGAAGACTTATGTGATTATGGAGGCTGGTAAGGTCAAAATCTGCAGACCCTATGTCCCTATATGAGTCTAAAGGCCAGCACACTACTTACTGTAGAACTAGGAAGAGCTGGTGTTCCAGTTCAAAGGCCTTCAGACGGGAAGAGCTAATGGTTCAGTTCATAGGCTGTCAGGAGAATTCTTCCTACTCTTGAGATGGTCAGCCTTTGTTCTTTTCAGGCCTTCAGCCGATTGGATAAGGTCCACTAGTGTTAGGAAGAGCAATCTGCTTTACTTGGTCTACCAAATTAAGGTTAATCTCAGTCCAAAATGCTCACAGAAATACCCAGAATAAAGTATGGCCAAATTTGTGGGCACTCCTTGACTCGGTCAGGTTGACACCATAAAATTAACCATTATATCCACAAGGACTTTAGCATTTACTGTTTCCTCTTCTTAGAATACTCTCTCCCTATGTATTCATATGACTTCCTCGCTCAATTTATCTTCAGGTCTCTTCTCAAAGGTTGTATTATCAGAGTAGTATACTCTGACCCCTCACCCACTTCATACTGGCACTCCCTGCTCCTTCTTGCCTATAATTATTTTTTCTCTCTTAACATGTACCACCCCCTATTATAGTATGTTTGTTTGTTTATTGACTCCTCTCTTTCAGTTTCCACATGCATGTAAGCTCCATGAGGGCAAGAATTTTGTCTATTTTATTCACTGCTGAATCCCCACAGCCTGCCATATAGTAGTCCATCAGTGAATATGTGTTGAATAAACTAATTCTTGATTGTAACCATGAAATAACATCACCTATACAGAAAAAAAATAAAGATAAATGAATGAAATTTACATATGCCAAAATGATAAAGTAATAGTTCCTGAGTTTTAGTATTTTGAGGAATTTCTCTCTTTTTTATTTATTTCCTTTAAACAAAAACATTTTATTAAAAGTCCTATCCACCAAGAAGGGCAAAGTTGGAGTTGCTACCCAACTTCAGACTTATTATAAAGCTGTAGTAATCAAGACAGTGTGGCATTGGTGAAGGAATAGAAAAATAGATCAATGGAACAGAATAGAGAGCCCAGAAATAAATCCCCATAAATATAGTCAACTGATCTTTAACAAAGAAGCAAGGGTAATACAACAGAGAAAATATAGTCTCTTCAGTAAATGGTGCTGGAACAACTGGACATCCACATACAAAATAATGAATCTAGACACAGATCTTATATCCTTCACAGAAACCACAGACCTAAATGTAAAATGCAAAACTACAAAACTCCTATAATATAGGAGAAAACCTAGAGGACCTTGGGTATAGTGACGTCCTTTTAGATACAACACAAAAGAAATGATCCTTGAAAGAAATAATTGGTAAACTAGAATTCATTAAAATTAAAAATTTCTGCTCTGCAAAGGACAAAAGCGAAAGAAGTAGAAGACAAGCCATAGACTGGAACAAAATATTTGCAAAACACGTATCTCATGAAGGATTGTTTCCAAAATATACAAGGAACTCTTAACATTGAACAATAAGAAAAAAAACCTAATTTAAAAATGAGCTAAAGACCTTAACAGACACCACACCAAAGGTGATATACAGATGGTAAATAAGCATACAAAAACATGTTGCACATCATATGTCATCAGGGAAATGCAAATTAAAATAACTGTAAGATACCACTTTATACTTATTAGAATGGCCAAGATCTGGAACATTGACAAACTCAAATGCTGGTGAAGATGTGGAACAACAAGAACACTCATACACTGCTGGTCAGAATACAAAATGGCACATCTACTTCTGAAAATGGTTTGGTGGTTTCTTGCAAAGCTAAACATACCCTTATCATATGATCCAGCAATCACACGACTTGGTATTTACCCAAAGGAGTTAAAAATTTATGTTCACACAAAAACCCAAGCAAAGATGTTTATAACAGTTTTATTCATAATTGATCAAACTTGGAAGCAAGCAAGATACCCTTCAGTGACTGGATAAACTGTGGTAGACTTGGACGACAGAATATTATCCAGCACTAAAAAAGAAACGAGCTACCAAGGCATGAAAGAAATGGAAGAACCTTAAGTGCATATTACTAAGTGAAAGAATCCTATCTGAAAAGCTACAGTCTGTCTACGTGATTTCAATTATATGACATTCTGGAAAAGACAAAACTGTGGAGACAGTAAAATGATCAGTTGTGGTCAGGTGTTGGGAGTCAGGGGAGAGATGAGTAGGTGGAGTACAGAGGGTTTTTAGGGCATGAAAATACTGTGAATAATATTATAATGATGAATATAAATCATTACACATTTTCCAAACCCATAAAATATGCAACATCAAGAGTGAACCCTAAGGTAAACTATAGCCTTTGGGAAATTAAAATGTGTCAGTGTAGGTAAAAATGAACCATACGTGTGGGGGTAGGGGGTATATAGAAATTTCTGTATCTACCTGTAAAGTTAAAACTATTCTAAAAAAAATTAAGTGTGAAAAAAAATCCTATCAATCTACACACTATTATTTTACTGATTCTGCTGGTGTCTGAACTGCAGAGAAAGGAACTGAAAATCAGAATTCAAATCTTTATTTTGTTCTTCAAATTTTTATTTTTATTTTTACTTGGTTCAAAATTTTGCCTTGATTCCTTTGCTTTAAAAATAATGTGCTAGTTGTTCATTTAAGTGGAGGAGACATATGCAAATTCCTTCATATATTGGTATAGAAATCTGTTGTTTCCACCAAATATCTCAGTTAAGGTAAGAATATTAATTTATTTCTTGTACATGCCTCAAAACATTTTAATAAATGTTTGGTGAGCACTTATATACCAGAAACTCTAACAGAAAGTTGTTACCTTCTTTGTTGTTAATAAGCCTAGGGCTGGCAAACTATGTTTCCAGGTCAAATCTAACCCACTGCCCATTTTTATAAAACAGTATATTGGAATACAGCCATATTTTTTCACTTCCGTATTGTCTAGAGCTGCTTTTGCTTTACAATAGTAGCGGTGAATAGTTGCAATAGAGACTCTATGGCCCACAAACAAATTATTTACTATCTTGTCCTTTATAGAAAAGGTTTTCTGACCCCTGCCCTTAGGAGTATGCCATGATATAAAGGCATTGGCTACAGGACAGAAATATATGGATGGGTTTAGGAAGAATGGGAGGAAGGATACCATGGGTGGCCGACGAGGCAAGGTGGGTGAAGGAGGTAAGACTGTCATCGGGGAAAAACTGGTCAGATGTGCGGGAAACCAGAATGATTGGCAGTGAAGGGTCCATCTCGAAGGGAGACGATGTCTGGGGACAGGCTACTGCAGTGTTGCAAATAAGCTGTGCCTGTTGGAGTGGAGGAAGCAGAGACAGTCTGCTTATAAATCATGTGGGAATCCTTGACAGAAAGAGACCTGCAAAGGAACAAGAATGATACTGTGGCTGGAGAAAAATGTTTAGTAGAAGAGGAAAATAAAAATGCCTCATTTTTCTTACGCTTGAGAAGAAAAACAGGTTGTTGGTAGCACTGTGATTGGAGAGACCTCACTGAGACCACAGCCTCCTGCCTTTCTGCCAGAGCCTGGTGCTGTTCACTCCACCGAAATCTCAAAGCAAACATTTATGTTCATACTGGTCATAAGCGGAGCTGACCCTTCAGATTATCTACTGAAGAAATACTGATGTTTGAGCAAAGGAAGGTGGTATTAAAGCATAGCTGTTTCAGTTGTAGTTGGGTAGTATTCAACAGGTTTTGATATGAGAAGCAATATACATCTTTCAGACAGTGGTTCCAGGGACGAGGCAGAGAGAGGAAATGCCACTGAAGCAGAAGGTATCCCACCTGTATCCCATTATACACAACTGCACAACCACCCAAGTTCCAACTGCCGAGGGCCTTCTCGGCAGCTGGACCCCACTCAGTCCAAGGGCACAGAAAGCTGGAAATTCCAGAAAATACCACCCACCCCCAGCAGTCCTCTACAAATGGCTAAAGGAAGTGGGCAAAATAAATCCCCAATTCCAATTGTCTCCCAGAGTTCCCTGGTGGGGCTGAGCTCCCCATCAACCACGGTGACACTGGCTTGAGAACATACCCTATCCTGTCTTATTTTCCTATTCCCCTACTGGTCCCGGCATGACCTCAAATCATTGTCTTCAAGTCTCCTTTGGGAGAACCCAACTTAAGGCAGTTATATGCATTAAGGCGAGAGGTGGCCCAAGATAGGTCACCTCATGAGGATATGTCTGAATTGTACTCAAAGAAGAATATTGAGCTTGTACTAAGAAAAACGGTTCAAGTTTCTGGTTTGAGGAGCAAGATGAAGCCCTAAATGCGAGAACAAAACTTAAGAGTTTTAAGTCTCAAGAGCATCTAAAGTACTAATATGGGTCAAAAAAAGCTGGACATACATTACATTTAAATTCAGTTCAAGCAACTCATATGGAACCTAAGTTGTATATACCAGGTTAAGAACTCAGTGCTTCAGAGTTGAGTAAACAAAGTTTCCTGCTCTCGCATGACATGATGACACAGGAGGCTTCAGGTTTGTCAAAGCCCTTTCATGGTTATGGCCATGTCTCATCCTTGATACATCCCTGTGGGGAGCCAGCATGTATATACACTGGCCTCCTGAAAAGAGAAAAGCTTAGAGGTCAAGAGTGGTTGATAGTCACAAAGATTGTAAATGGGAGAGGTGGAGCAAGAATCCAGGACTTCGGAGAACTGGTTGAGCTCTTTATTATTGTCTTTTAGGTTTTTTTTTTTCTTCCTACCACTCTGCTCCTTTGCAATTATAATGTTAATTGGAGGATCAGAATTGAAGAGGCCACAAAATTGCTACAATTGTGTGTAGCAATTAATATCATTCCATCCACCATGTATTTGTAGTGTATTTAATAGGAAAAAGGAATAGTTTCTAGTGTAGGTGAGATAAAGGGCACACATCTACCAGATTATAAGGAAACAAGGTAGCAGTATTTGTCGCATTTTTTAGAGAGAGCCATGACAAATATTGATGTGATAAATTATGTGATTCAGACAGGACCAGTGTTAATGCTAAGGTATAGACCGGTCTCCAAGGAAAGCTCACTAAAAGGTCAGCATTTGAGCAGACATTGCTGGATGGATGGAACATGGCTGCTGGAGAAGAGGGATCACTCTCCAGAAGGATGTCAAGTGGGAAAGCATCAACATGGAGATGAACAAGATTTGGATGGAAGACAGTGA
Organism: Halichoerus grypus; assembly: GCF_964656455.1. Lineage (NCBI taxonomy): Eukaryota > Metazoa > Chordata > Mammalia > Carnivora > Phocidae > Halichoerus > Halichoerus grypus. The sequence continues at coordinate 10,696,125 of NC_135723.1, forward strand.
GCAATGGGAGAAGAGCATTTTTACAGCTGTTTGATGGGTTTTCAAGGTTTTCTCTTTAACTGCGACAAAAAATATAATGATGGCTATGCTGCTGCTGCTGATGATGATACACTATAATTTGTGCAACTTCGTTTGATCTTTATACCATATTGGATTCTCAACCCTCCCTGAATCTCATTTCTTCTCATCCATCCCTTACCCTTGTGCCTTAACTCAACCCTCATCCTTGTTTCATCCTTACCTCTCCTCCAAGCATATCCCATTCTTCCTCCCACCTCTGAACCCCAGCCTGTACATGAGATGCACCCCCTTTGTACCCTCCAAGAAGTAGTGGGTCTAACCCATTGGTAATTAGTCACTAATTAGTTTAATTAATCAATTAATTAACAACAATAAGTAAACTAATTATTTTAAGTAATAATTAATAAATTGTTAAACAACTAATTTGTCTAACTAATTAGTTGGTTGTTAAGCTGATTGGTTGGTGATTTTTTAAAAGCTGAAATTTTAATTGTTGGGTTTTGGCTATATTAAAAAGTTCTTGTATCAAATAGCTACATGAAAATGCTATGTGTTTCTTTACATGATCCTGGTGACATAGCAGGTAAATTATAACATAGTATTTACATATCTTTGCTGAAATCAAACTCAGTTGGAATAAATTTTGCTGTGATCAGTCAATATGTGTTTACGTGGCCATGGATCTCATACTTCTATCCAACTACGTTCATCTTAATAGGCATATAATATTTTGACATGGCTTTTAATTTTGTGTTTCCAGAGGCCCTTAGATATCACTATAAAGTGAACCAACAGTAAAATCCATAGTGGGGGTGGGGATAGATGGATGAGTACAGGGACCCTGGCAGGAAAAGGAGAGCAAAAAGTTGCCCAGCAGTAGGCATAGGTCCTGAGGATCCTTGTCCTCTCAGAAGCCAGTTGCCATGTAAAAAACCACAATTACCCTCCTGGAGAAAATAGCTATGTGCAGAAAGACTCTGGAGAATGAGAGATTACAAAAGAAGAGAAGACCAATGAGACACAGCCCTCCTAGAAACCCAGATGAGGCATCAAACATGAAAGGGAAGCCATCTTGGATCTTCCACAATCATGAGTGACTCCGGTCAGTACTACAGGGAGCAGAGATAATCCAACCCTGCCAAAGCGTATATTGACTGCAAATCATGAACAAGTAAATGGCTGTTGTTCTAAGTCATTAGGTTTTGGGGTAGTTTCTTACACAGAGATAGATAACAAAAGCAGTACTTTGTACCTAAACGAGTGTACTGTTGTTAAGTAATTAAAAAATAAATAAATAGATGCCCTAAGACTGTAGCGTCAATGTTGGGAATGAGCTGATGGTGGGGTGACAAGGAAACTCTTGGTGGAGGCTGGAAAAGCAATGAGGAAATTACGAATGGAAGCTGAATACAAGACAATACCTGTTATGTAGAGGTAAAATTTTGGCAATACCACTGCCTGTGGTAATGAGAAAAATAGAAAATGTACCTAATGACTTTATAGATTTGCATAAGTTTACTAGGCAGAATGTTTAAAGTGCTCTTTGACTTCATTCAGCATCATGTCAGAAGGTATTGCAATGGAGATGATCTAAAGAAAGAAGTATAAGCTATGCAAGCAAAATGCAGAGGAAGTATAGAAGGCCCTGGACAGCTTTCCAGACAGCAAAAGGTTTTCAAAATGAGAAAATGCCTCATGGCAAAGATCAAATCCAGGTTACATTGAATAAAATATGATCTCAAGGTAAAAAGCAAACAAAGGTTGTGGCTGAAAGATGCTTGTAAGATTTCTGAAAGATTTATGACAGTCTCCTATCCCTTCTCAGCAAGACCAAATGACTTCTAAATTCTTAAGGATATTGCCAGATATTAGTTTGACACACCCAAAATAGGCAAAGATTTGTTAGGCAGGAATTACAAATGAGACTTTTAGTGCATAGAATAAACCTCAAAAATATTCATAGAAAACCCAATAAGTTTTCAAGAGAATGATTTTTGACAAAGCATCGCCAGCTTGGACTAAAATGGACAAGAAAATTCAAAATAAAAAAGGTCTATGGGCTCTCAGTTTTCTATGTACAAGAAGCGGGTTGAGTGAGCTATTTTTAGCTGCAAGTAAAACCATTTGTTACAGGAAGTGAAGGACTTCTCAGAGGATATAACCAAAAAAAGTATAAGGCAAAATCAAGATCTGCAGAGAGCAATGGATGAAAAAGCAAAAGGAGACCCCATCAGGGAACATTCTTTGTCCAGTGGACCTGGCTGGATCATGAGCAAATGAATGCATTATTGTTCTTTTAAGTCCCTACATTTTAAAATGGCTTGTTATACCCATGTAGCAGATAACTGAAACAGTCTTAGCTTGTGCATTACAACAAACTTAGAAAAGATTAATTTGGTCCCTCATTCTCATTAAAGGTCTATGAGAACAATAATTTTTTAAAATGGGGACACAATTACAAAAACAGTTTCTGAAGAGAGATCACAACAGACAGACTACAGTCAGTTAAAAGCCTCTCCATCCAAGTGAGCCATGGTCCTCGAAGGATGCAACATGACCAGAGATGGTTAGACAAAGTGTCTCAAAATGGTACACTGTCAAGCTAATTATTTTAAACACATTTTCCTTATCAGCTGATGAAGGCTGAAGTCACACTAAATTCAAGTATATATCCAAAAGAAGTTAAAAATATGTATGTGCCCCATTACTTTTTGTACCTTCACAGACAAACATTTTCTCCCAGTGTTTTAACTGAAAGGTAATAAAACCCAACACTCATTCAAACAAATCATGGTATTCATCCCACATAGCGTAATATAATAATATTGGTAACAATTTTTGGAAGAGGAGTGGGAGATACAGGCTTCCAGTTGGGGAATGAGTAAGTCACAGGAATAAAAGACACAGCATAAGAAATACAGTCAGAGGTATTATAATAGCATTGTATGGTGACAGATGGGAGCTACACTTGTGGTGAGCATAACATAACATATAAACTTGCCAAATCACTATGCTGTATTCCCAAAACTAATGTGACATTGTGTGTCAACTACACTGAAATAAGAAATTAAAATAAGTAAATAAATAAATAGTATATTTTAAACTTAAAGTCATGTTTGTGGAGGTGAAATTTCAGGAGAGATTCTTTGATGTGGGATCATTAAGCCAAAGAGTAAATGCATGCATAATATTGTTAATTATTGCTGTATTCCGTCAATAAACTGTATGCCATTCTACTCTCCCATGAATAATGTATCGGTCTCCCTGCCACCCTCTCATCAGAATGTATTATAAAGCTATGAAGTTTTGCCTGGCCGATGTGTGATAAATGGTTTCTCAGTATAGTTTCAATTTACATTTCTCTAGGATATGGGTAGCTGAAAACATCTCTTCATATGTTTAATGGCCATTTGTACATCATTTTCTTTGAACTGTCTTTTTATGTCTTTTGACCATTTTTCTATTTGATGCTAGTCCTTTCTCCCTTAAATGATAAGAATTAGTTATATATCAGACAAATCAGCTTCATATGTGTGATATAGATTGTACATATCTTTCTCCAAATTTCTCTCTCTCATTGGTCTTTGTTCATTTATTTTGGCATGCTAAAGTTTTTAATTTTATTTCTACATAGGTGAATGTATCTTTCATTTACTGTTAATGTATTTTTAGTCATTATTAAAAGACTGTCCACACATCATACAATATTATTTATTGTGGTGTTATTTGTAATCACAAAATATTGCAAACATCCTAACTATCTATCCTTATGAGACTGGCAGAATAGATGTTGTATCTAAACAAAGGAATACTATATATCCGTAAGGAAAAGTGAGGAAAATCTCTATGCACTGTTATGAAATAATGAGAAAGATTTTTTTTAAAGGTTTATTTATTTGACAGAGAGAGACACAGCGAGAGAGCGAATACAAGCAGGGGGAGTAAGAGAGGGAGAAGCAGGCTCCCCGCGGAGCAGGGAGCCCAATGTGGGGCTTGATCCCAGGACCCTGGGATCATGACCTGAGCCGAAGGCAGACACTTAACGACTGAGCCACCCAGGCACCCCGAGAAAGATTTTTTCAAGGGAAAAAAAAGTATGTAAGAGAATATATACAATATACTATCTTTTATGAAAGAAGAGTAAAAGTATATACATTATATATTTAAAAAATTCTTTTTCTAAATTATGAAACCGTAGAAAGCTAACTAATACTTAAATGTTTAGAAGCAGCTTCTGAAAATATACTGTGTATTTCTTAAGTTGACACAATTAGACCATTACATATAAGTCATAGTATTTCAAAAGAGGGTCTGGGGACTCTTGGCAGTCCAGAGATATATTCTTGTAGGTCTACAAGTTTTCTACAAACAAAAATTTTTTTAATTCTGTGTTTTTTCCATTTTAATGATGATCTATAAAACAATGTAATCAAATTCTGGATCAGCTGGATAGAATACTCTGGAATTTGCCCTGTCATGCAATTTTATTAAGTGTACGATTTTTTCAGTTTTATTAAAAAATAACTAACATATACCACTGTATAAGTTAAGGCATACAGCATGATGGTTTGATTGATGGTATGAAATGATTACCATAATAGGTTCAGCTAATATCCATCTTCTCATATAGATACAATTAAAAAAAGATGGGAAGAATAAAGAACAAAACAAGACACATAAAATGATATACACAGTATCCTGCCTTTTATGAAAGAAAGAAGATTAAAGATTATATTAAAGATTAAATGTTTACCACATTTTACATAAATGTAAATGTGTAAATATAAATTTCAGACATACAAACACACATTTTTGCCAAAGAAACATGCAAAGGATAAAGCAGAAACTAATGCAAATGTTTACCAATAGGAAGTGGGTGGAAACCACGTAAAAGAGAAGGAAGGAATGAGTATGAGACTTCTCTAGTATACCTTTTGATATAATTTTGAAATTGAACCACTTAAAATTTTACATATTCAAAAATATAATTAAACTATTAAAAGAGTAAATGCTACAGAATAAAATCAATTCAACTCAGTATCAAATGGAAAACCAGGGGCGCCTGGGTGGCTCAGTCAGTTAAGTGTCTGCCTTAGGCTCAGGTCATGATCCCGGGGTCCTGGGATGGAGACCCACATCAGGCTCCCTGTTCCGCAGGGAGCCTGTTTCTCCTTCTCCCTCTGCCTGCCACTCCCCCCCTGCTTGCACTCTCTCTCTCTCTCAAATAAATAAATAAAATCTAAAAAAATGGGAAACCAAACCCCACAGAATAAAGAATTAATTCATATAATTTCTACATACATGGTGGTCTCATTCTACACCTTTAGTTGGATATATTTTAGGTACAAAAAAGAAATCTAGAAGTTTGCTTGTGGGGTTGTTGGAAGGAAGGAAGGAAGGAAGGAAGGAAGGAAGGAGAAGAAAGAGAAAGAAAGAAAGAAAAAAAAGAAAAGAAAGAAAGAAAGAAAGAAAGAAAGAAAGAAAGAAAGAAAGAAAGAAAGAAAGAAAGAAAGAAAAAGAAAGAAAGGAAGGAAGGAAGGAAGAGAAAGAAAAGAAAGAAAGAAAGGCTATAAAGATATATTTTGGAAACAGGGAATTTGAATATGGACTCTGTTAAATAATATATGTTAAAGTTAAACTTACTGGGTTTGAACCTTTAGCTAGATGAAGAAAAAAAGAAAGACTCAAATAAATAAAATCAGAAATGAAAGAGGAGACATTGCAACTGATACTATAGAAACTGATACTACATAGCAACATAAGAGACTACACACAAAGTGGACAACCTAGAAGAAATGGATAAATTTCTAGAAACATACAACCTACCAAGACTGAATCATGAAGAAATAGAAAATATGAACAGACTGGAGAAGCTAAGATGATGGAGAAGTAGGAGGACCCTAGGCTTGTCTCCTCCCTTGAACATAGCTAGATAATTATCAAATCATTCTGAATACCCAAGAAATTGATCTGAGGACTGGCAGAACAAACTGCACAACTAGAGGGAGAGAAGAGTTCCAATAGCATTTTTCATAGAAATAGAAAAAATAATTCTAAAATTTGTATGGAACCATAAAGACCCTGAATAGCCAAAGGCAATCTTAAGAAAGAACAAAGCTGGAGGCATCACGCTTCCTGACGTCAAACAATACTACAAAACCATAATAATTACAACAATATGGTACCAACATAAAAATAGAGCACATAGATCAATGGAACAGAATAGAAAGCCCAGAAATAAACCCCCACAAATATGGTCAATCAATATTTGTCAAGGAAGCCAAGAACACTGAAAGAAAAAAGGATAGTCTCTTCAACAAATGGTGCTGGGATATTGGATAACTGAATGCAGAGAAATAAAACTGGACTCCTATCTTATACCACACACAAAAAGGACTCAAAAGAGTCAAAAAATGAAACATAAGGCCTGATACTGTAAAACTCCTAAAAAATACCATAAAGAAGCTCCTTGTCATTAGTCTTGGCAATGATTTTTTATTTTTTTGTATGTGACACCAAAAGCATAGGCTAAGAAATTAAAAAAAAAAAAAAATAAGTGGGACTACATCAAAATAAAAAGATTTTGCACAGCAAAAGAAACAGTGAACACAATGAAAAGGCAGCCTACCAAATGGGAGAAAATATTTGTAAACTACATATCATATCAGGAGTTAATATCTAAAATATATAAAGAATTCATACAACTCACAACAACAACAACAACAAAACAATCCTATTAAGAAATGATCAGAGGGCCTGAATAGACATTTTTCCAAAGAAAATATCCAAATGACCAATAGGCATATAAAAGATGCTCAACATCACTAATCATCAGGGTAAGTCAAACTGAAACTAGAGAGAGCTATCACCTCACACCTGTTAGAATGGGCTATCATCAAGAAGGCAAAAGATAACAAACGCTGGCAAGGATGTGGAGAAAAGGGGGCCCTTGTGTTCTGTTGGTGGGAATGTAAATTGGCTCAGCCATTGTGGAAAACACTATGGATGTTTCTAAAAAAAAGACTAAAAATAAAATTACCATATGATCCAGCAATCCCACTTCTGAGTATACATCCAAAGGAAATGAAAAGCAGATATGGAAGAGATATCTGCACTCTCATGTTTGTCACAGCTTATTCACAATAGCCAATATATGAAAACAGCCTAAGTGTCCATCAGTGGATGAATGGATAAAAAAGATGTAGGGTGTGTGTGTGTGTGTGTGTGTGTGTGTGTGTGTGTGTGTGTAAGAAAAAAAAGCAGTATCATTCAGCCATGAGAAAGAATACCCTGCCAGTGCATCAACATGGATGAACTTTGAGGGCATATGCTAAGTGATGTAAATCAGACACAGACACAGACAGACAAATACTGTATGATATCACTTGTATGTGGAATCTAAAAAAGCCAAACTCATAAAAACAGAGTAGAATGGTGGTTACCAGGGCTGGAGGGGGAGGGAATTGGGAAGTGTTGCTTAATGATACAAGCTAGCAACTAGTAGATAAATAAGTTCTGGAAATCTAATGCACAGTGTAATGATTATAGTCCTCAATACTGTATTATAAACTTCAAAGTGGTTAAGAGACTAGATCTTAATGTTCCCATCACAAAAAAATAATAATTATGTGATGTGATAGAAGTGCTAGTGATAGAGGTTTTAGCTAATGCTCCAGTGGTAATCATATGCAATATACAAATGTATCAACTCAACATGTTATACAATTAAAACTTACACAATGTCATGTGTCAATTATATCTCAATAAAAAAAAATTTTACCAGGTGTGAGAATAATACTGTGGTTATGTAGGAGAATGTTCCTTTCAAAACAACAACAACAACCAGAAATAATTAAGACATGAGTTACTTTTCGCATATGCAACTTAATTCTACTTGTGCTTGAAAAAGTATCTTAAAATTATAGATTTACTCATCTCAGTCTTCATTTTAACAGACATTTCCTTGGATAAATTTGTACTTCAGAAAAGAAAGCTAAGTTACCACAAAATGCTCTTAAAAAGGCTTGTGATTTGCTAATGTGTGCTTTCCACACCAGGAAATCAGTTTATGAGTCTTCAGACCAAGATAAAATTTGAAGTTTCTTTAAAAAATTTTAAGTAGATTTACTCTAATTTTCTGCAGAGGATAATCCTCATCACATTGAAAATAAAAATTATTTTCCTTTAGAGAATTTAATTCACAATTTAATTCACCATTTAATGGACTGTGGGTTCTTTCTAGATTTTTATTATGAAAAAGCTGCTATAAACATTCACATACAGGTCTTTGTGTGGACGTATGTTTTAATTCCTCTTGGATAAATGCCTAGGAACAAAATGGTTATTATGTGGTAAGTGACTATTTAATTTTTATAAGAAAACAACAAACTGTTTTTACAAAGTGGTTGCAACATTTTGCACTCCCACTAGCAATGCATAGATTTTCAGTTGTACCATAAACTTAGTAAAACTCAGTAATATCAATGATATTAAATTTTTCTGTTCTAGTAGGTGTGCAGTGGTATATCATTATAGTTTTATTTTGTATTTTTCTAATGACTAAGAGTTTTGATTAACATCTCATGTGCTTATTTGCCATCCACATATCTATTTTGGTTAAATGACTATTTCTATCTTCTGCCCATGTAAAAAGATCTGATCATTTGTCTTTCTATTGCACTGTAAGAGTTCTTTATGTATTTTTAATACAACTCCTTTAACAAATATGTGTTTGTGGCTTATCTTTTATACATTTACAAAATAGCCTGCTAAGATTTTTTACTGGGATTATGTTGAATCTATAAATTATTTGGAGGGAGAATTGCCATCTAAATCATAGGCTTTCAAACTATAACATATTATACAACTCCAGTTATTTACATCTCCTTTAATTTTCTTCTGCAGTGTTTTTGTAGTTTTAAGTGTAGAAATGTTGCATGTCTTTTGTTAAATTAATTCCTAAGTATTTCGTGTTTTGGAGACTATTTTAAATGGACTTGTCTTCTAAAATTTAATTTTTTATTTGTTTGCTGCTGCTACAGGGAGATACAATAGAATTTTAGTACACAAACCTTGCTAAATTCAGTTATTATTAACATGAGTTGATTTTCTATGTAAATGATCATATCATATGCAAGTAAGAATAATTTGCTTCTTCCTTTCAAATATATATGCCTTTTTTGTTTTTCTACTTGCCTTCTTGCATTGGGTAGAACCTCAAGAAAAACATTGGATAGGAATGATGAGAGCAAATATCTTTGTCTTGTTGCCTACCTTAGAAGGACAGCATATGTTCCTTTGCCATAAAATCTAAAATAAACAAGAAATATTTTATAGAAGTTCTTTGCCGGATTGAATAAATTTCTTTGTTTCTAGTTATAATCTATAGTTTTCAGAAGTGGAAGTTGAATGATTTTGTAATAATTCAAAGGGGATATGTATTTTGTATATATGTATATATATATAGCTAATGTGGTGAATTATAATAATTTGTTTTTGAATGTTTCTGAATGTTGAACCACTCTTAACATTTTTTGGCTAATCCCCACTTGGGGGATTATGCTTTCATTTTCTTCTTTTTCTTCTTCTTCTGTTTTTTGTTTTGTTTTGTTTTGTTTTGTTTTGAGAAGGAGGGGTGGGGAGGGGCAGAAGGAGAGGGAGAGAGAGAATCTTAAGCAGCTCCACATCCAGCACAGAGCCCAATGCCAGACAAGAGTCGGATGCTTAAGTGACTGAGCCACCCAGGCACCCCTCATTATGCTTTCATTATACTTTCTATACAGTACTGAATTCAATTTGCTTGTGTTTAGCTAAGAATTTTTGCATCTATGTTCATGAGAGATATTGGTGTATAGCTTTATTTTCTTGAGATATATTTATCTAGTTTTGGTACTAATATAATGTGACTTCATAAAATAATGGGAAAAAGTTTCATCTTCTTCAATTATCTGGAAAAAATTGTATAGATTGATACTATTTCTTCTGTAAATGTTTTGTAAAAATGACCATGGTAACTATCTTAGCCTGAGGTTTTAATTTTGTGTATCTATCTACCTACCTATTTATCTGTGTACCTTCCTACCCAGCTATCTATCTGGTAGGAAGACTTTCCACTATACATTTAATTTCTAAATATCAGATTATTCAATTATCTATTTCTCCTTGGGCAGGCTTTGGTATGCTGTGTCTCTCAATAAATTTATCACATTTATTGGCAAAATGTTGTTGAAAATATTCCATTAATATCTATTCATCATCTGTAATATCTGAAGTGATGCTCCCTCTCTTATTTCTGACACTAGTTTTTTGTGTCTTCTCTCTTTTTTGGTAGGTCTGGCTACAAGTTTAACAATTTTCTTGGTACTTAAAAGAAAAGCTTTTGCTTTTGTTAATTTTCTTTTTTGGAATTCTGTTTTCAATTTCACTTATGTCTACACTTATTTTTATATTATATATATATTAGTGCTATTGTAAAAGAAACCCCACAGAGCTCTCTTGGTCCTTACCAAGAAGATGGGACCCCAAATTGTGTTCTCACAAGTCCACGCTGACACCCTCAGCTTAGGCTTCCAGCCTCAGAACTGTGAGCTGTTTTCTTTTTTTTATTTTTTTATTTTATTTTTTATTGTTATGTTAATCCCCATACATTACATCATTAGTTTTAGATATAGTGTTCCATGATTCATTGTTTGTGCATAACACCCAGTGCTCCATGCAGAACGTGCCCTCCTCAATACCCATCACCAGGCTAACTCATCCTCCCAACCCCCTCCCCTCTAGAACCCTCAGTTTGTTTTTCAGAGTCCATCGTCTCTCATGGTTCTTCTCCCCCTCCGATTTCCCCCCCTTCATTCTTCCCCTCCTGCTACATTCTTCTTCTTCTTTTTTTCTTTCTTAACATATATTGCATTATTTGTTTCAGAGGTACAGATCTGAGATTCAACAGTCTTGCACAATTCACAGCGCTTACCAGAACACATACCCTCCCCAGTGTCCATCACCCAGTCACCCCATCCCTCCCACCCCACCCCCCACTCCAGCAACCCTCAGTTTGTTTCCTGAGATTAAGAATTCCTCATATCAGTGAGGTCATATGATACATGTCTTTCTCTGTTTGACTTATTTCGCTCAGCATAATACCCTCCAGTTCCATCCACGTCGTTGCAAATGGCAAGATCTTATTCCTTTTGATGGCTGCATAATATTCCATTGTATATATATACCACATCTTCTTTATCCATTCATCTGTTGATGGACATCTTGGCTCTTTCCACAGTTTGGCTATTGTGGACATTGCTGCTATAAACATCGGGGTGCACGTAGCCTTTTGGGTCCCTACTTTTGTATCTTTGGGGTAAATACCCAGTAGTGCAATTGCTGGATCATATGGTAGCTCTATTTTCAACTTTTTGAGGAACCTCCATACTGTTTTCCAGAGTGGCTGCACCAGCTTGCATTCCCACCAACAGTGGAGGAGGGTTCCCCTTTCTCCGCATCCCCGCCAACATCTGTCATTTCCTGACTTGTTAATTTTAGCCATTCTGACTGGTGTGAGGTGGTATCTCATTGAGGTTTTGATTTGGATTTCCCTGATGCCGAGCGATATTGAACACTTTTTCATGTGTCTGTTGGCCATTTGGATGTCTTCTTTGGAAAAATGTCTGTTCATGTCTTCTGCCCATTTCTTGATTGGATTCTTTGTTCTTTTGGTGTTGAGTTTGATGAGTTCTTTATAGATTTTGGATACTAGCCCTTTATCTGATATGTCATTTGCAAATATCTTCTCCCATTCTGTCAGTTGTCTTTTGGTTTTGTTGACTGTTTCCTTTGCTTTGCAAAAGCTTTTTATCTTGATGAAGTCCCAAGAGTTCATTTTTGCCCTTGCTTCCCTTGCCTTTGGCGATGTTTCTAGGAAGAAGTTGCTGCGGCTGAGGTCGAAGAGGTTGCTGCCTGTGTTCTCCTTTAGGATTTTGATGGACTCCTGTCTCACATTGAGGTCTTTCAACCATTTTGAGTCGATTTTTGTGTGTGGTGTAAGGAAATGGTCCAGTTTCATTCTTCTGCATGTGGCTGTCCAATTTTCCCAACACCATTTGTTGAAGAGACTGTCTTTTTTCCATTGGACATTCTTTCCTGCTTTGTCAAAGATTAGTTGACCATAGAGTTGAGGGTCCATTTCTGGGCTCTCTATTCTGTTCCATTGATCTATGTGTCTGTTTTTGTGCCAGTACCATACTGTCTTGATGATGATAGCTTTGTAGTAGAGCTGGAAGTCTGGAATTGTATGCCGCCAGCTTTGCTTTTCTTTTTCAACATTCCTCTGGCTACTCGGGGTCTTCTCTGGTTCCATACAAATTTTAGGATTATTTGTTCCATTTCTTTGAAGAAAGTGGATGGTATTTTGATGGGGATTGCATTGAATGTGTAGATTGCTCTAGGTAGGATTGACATCTTCACAATATTTGTTCTTCCAATCCATGAGCATGGAATGTTTTTCCATTTCTTTGTGTCTTCCTCAATTTCTTCCATGAGTATTTTATAGTTTTCTGAGTACAGATCCTTTGCCTCTTTGGTTAGATTTATTCCTAGGTATCTTATGGTTTTGGGTGCAATTGTAAATGGGATCGACTCCTTAATTTCTCTTTCTTCTTTCTTGTTGTTGGTGTATAGGAATGCCACTGACTTCTGTGCATTGATTTTATATCCTGCCACTTGACTGAATTCCTGTATGAGTTCTAGCAGTTTTGGGGTGGAGTCTTTGGGATTTTCCACATAAAGTATCATATCATCTGCAAAGAGTGAGAGTTTGACTTCTTCTTTGCCAATTTGGATGCCTTTGATTTCTTTTTGTTGTCTGATTGCTGTGGCTAGGACTTCCAATACTATGTTGAATAGCAGTGGTGATAGTGGACATCCCTGCCGCGTTCCTGACCTTAGGGGGAAAGCTCTCAGTTTTTCCCCATTGAGAATGATATTCGCTGTAGGTTTTTCATAGATGGCTTTTATGATATTGAGGTATGTACCCTCTATCCCTACACTCTGAAGAGTTTTGATCAAGAAAGGATGCTGTACTTTGTCAAATGCTTTTTCTGCATCTATTGAGAGGATCATGTGATTCTTGTTTTTTCTTTTGTTAATGTATTGTATCACGTTGATTGATTTGCGGATGTTGAACCAACCTTGCAGCCCAGGGATAAATCCGACTTGGTCGTGGTGAATAATCCTTTTAATGTACTGTTGGATCCTATTGGCTAGTATTTTGGTGAGAATTTTTGCATCCATGTTCATCAAGGATATTGGTCTGTAATTCTCCTTTTTGATGGGGTCTTTGTCTGGTTTTGGGATCAAGGTAATGCTGGCCTCATAAAATGAGTTTGGAAGTTTTCCTTCCATTTCTATTTTTTGGAACAGTTTCAGAAGGATAGGTATTAATTCTTCTTGAAATGTTTGGTAGAATTCCCCTGGGAAGCCATCTGGCCCTGGGCTTTTGTGTTTTGGGAGATTTTTGATGACTGCTTCTATTTCCTTAGTGGTTATAGGTCTGTTCAGGTGTTCTATTTCTTCCTGGTTCAGTTTTGGTAGTTGATACATCTCTAGGAATGCATCCATTACTTCCAGGTTATCTAATTTGCTGGCATAGAGTTGCTCATAATATGTTCTTATAATTGTTTGTATTTCTTTGGTGTTGGTTGTGATTTCTCCTCTTTCATTCATGATTTTGTTGATTTGGGTCATTTCTCTTTTCTTTTTGATAAGTCTGGCCAGGGGCTTATCAATCTTGTTAATTCTTTCAAAGAACCAGCTCCTAGTTTCGTTGATCTGTTCTACTGTTCTTTTGGTTTCTATTTCATTGATTTCTGCTCTGATCTTTATGATTTCTCTTCTCCTGCTGGGTTTAGGCTTTATTTGCTGTTCTTTCTCCAGCTCCTTTAGGTGTAGGGTTAGGTTGTGTACTTGAGACCTTTCTTGTTTCTTGAGAAAGGCTTGTATTGCTATATACTTTCCTCTTAGGACTGCCTTTGCTGTATCCCAAAGATTTTGAATAGTTGTGTTTTCATTTTCATTGGTTTCCATGAATTTTTTTAATTCTTCTTTAATTTCCTGGTTGACCCATTCATTCTTCAGTAGGATGCTCTTTAGCCTCCATGTATTTGAGTTCTTTCTGACTTTCCTCTTGTGATTGAGTTCTAGTTTCAAAGCATTGTGGTCTGAAAATAGGCAGGGGATGATCCCAATCTTCTGGTACCGGTTGAGACCTGATTTATGACCTAGGATGTGATCTATTCTGGAGAATGTTCCATGGGCACTAGAGAAGAATGTGTATTCCATTGCTTTGGGATGGAATGTTCTGAATATGTCTGTGAAGTCCATTTGGTCCAGTGTGTCATTTAAAGTCTTTATTTCCTTGTTGATCTTTTGCTTAGATGATCTGTCCATTTCAGTGAGGGGGGTGTTAAAGTCCCCCACTATTATTGTATTGTTGTCGATGTGTTTCTTTGCTTTTGTTATTAATTGCCTTATATAATTGGCTGCTCCCATGTTAGGGGCATAGATATTTACAATTGTTAGATCTTCTTGTTGGATAGACCCTTTAAGTAGGATATAGTGTCCTTCCTCATGTCTTATTACAGTCTTTGGTTTAAAATCTAATTTGTCTGATATAAGGATTGCCACCCCAGCTTTCTTTTGGTGTCCATTAGCATGGTAAATGGTTTTCCACCCCCTCACTTTCAATCTGGGGGTGTCTTTGGGTCTAAAATGAGTCTCTTGCAGACAGCATATCGATGGGTCTTGTTTTTTAATCCAATCTGATAGCCTGTGTCTTTTGATTGGGGCATTTAGCCCATTTACATTCAGGGTAACTATTGAAAGATAGGAGTTCAGTGCCATTGTATTGCCTGTAAAGTGACTGTTACTGTATATTGTTTGTGTTCCTTTCTGGTCTATGTTGCTTTTAGGCTCTCTCTTTGCTTAGAGGACCCCTTTCAATATTTGTTGTAGGGCTGGTTTCGTGTTTGCAAATTCCTTTAGTTTTTGTTTGTCCTGGAAGCTTTTTATCTCTCCTTCTATTTTCAATGACAGCCTAGCTGGATATAGTATTCTTGGCTGCATATTTTTCTCATTTAGTGCTCTGAATATGTCCTGCCAGTCCTTTCTGGCCTGCCAGGTCTCTGTGGATAAGTCTGTTGCCAATCTAATGTTTCTACCATTGTAGGTTACATATCTCTTCTCCCGAGCTGCTTTCAGGATTTTCTCTTTGTCTCTGAGACTCGTAAGTTTTACTATTAGATGTCGGGGTGTTGACCTATTTTTATTGATTTTGAGAGGGGTTCTCTGTGCTTCCTGGATTTTGATGCTTGTTTCCTTCCCCAAATTAGGGAAGTTCTCTGCTATAATTTGCTCCATTATACCTTCTGCACCTCTCTCTCTTTCTTCTTCTTCTGGGATCCCAATTATTCTAATGTTGTTTCGTCTTATGGTATCGTTTATCTCTCGAATTCTGCCCTCGTGATCCAGTAGTTGTTTATCTCTCTTTTTCTCAGCTTCTTTATTTTCCATCATTTGGTCTTCTATCTCACTGATTCTTTCTTCTGCCTCATTTATCCTAGCAGTTAGCGCCCCCATATTTGATTGCACCTCATTAATAGCCTTTTTGATTTCTACTTGGTTCGATTTTAGTTCTTTTACTTCTCCAGAAAGGGTTTCTCTAATAACTTCCATGTTTTTTTCAAGCCCAGCTAGTATCTTTAAAGTGATGATTCTGAACTCTAGATCTGACATCGTACTAATGTCCGTATTGAGTAGGTCCCTGGCAGTCGGTACTACCTCTTGTTCTTTTTGTTGAGGTGATTTTTTCCGTCTTGTCATTTTGTGCAGAGGAGAATAGATTAATGAGAGAACAAAATGCTAGCAGGGTAACAACGTCCCCAGAAAATATACTCTAAACAAATCAGAAAAGACCTGAAGCAGTGGGAAAAGAAAGGGAAAGAGAGAAAAAAGAAAAGGAAAGAAAAAAAGAAAAAAGAAAAAGATAAAGATAAAAACAAACAAAAGCAGAACAAAACAAATCAAAACAAAAACAGAATGTGATCAAATATGATCAGGCTGGATTATAGATCAGTGCCACACACTAGATTTTGGGTGTATTTTGGTCTGTTAAAAGAAAGTCCCTCCCAAAATTTTAAAGAAAGAAAAACTTATATATGTACAAAAATAAGGGTTGATATGATGAAGGGATGGAATATGACTGTAAAGATGGAAATTATAAAAAATTTTAAAAAAGGATTTGATAAGTTGTTTGAAAAAAGAAAGAAGAGGATTAAAAAAAAAAAAGAAAGAAAAAAGGGAGAGAATGTGATCAGGCAGGGGAGTAGAAGAAAACCATACACTAGAGATTTAGAGTATATTTTGATCTGTTAGAAGAAACTATCTCAAGATTTTAAAGAGAGAACAACTTATATATATATGCCAAAAATACGGGTAACTACTATGAAGGGATAGAATATGACTTTAAAAATGAAAAATAAAAATTTTTTTTTTTTAAAAAAGGGATTGATAAGATGTTGGTTGAAAAAGGGAAAAAGAAAAATTCAAAAAAAAAAGAAAAAAGGAAAAAAGAAAAAAAGTTAAAAAAATAATTAACTTTGAAAGACTAAAGAATCATGGTAAAAAAGCCATGAATTCTATGTGCAGTATTCCCCTAGCGCTGGAGTTCTGCCGTTCTCATTGATCGGTAAACTTGGTCTTGGCTGGCTGTTCTCGCTGATCTTCTGGGGGAGGGGCCTGTTGCCGTGGTTCCCAAATGTCTTTGCCGGAGGCAAAATTGCCCCGCCCTTGCCGGTCCGGGCTAAGTAATCCGCTCGGGTTTGCTCTCCAGAGCTTTTGTTCCCTGCAAGCTCTCCGTACAGCTTTGGAGGCGGAGAGTGAAAATGGTGGCCTCCCAATCTCCGCCCCGGAGGAGCCGAGAACTCGGGGCCCCGCTCCTCAGTGCGCCCCCAGAGAAAAGCCGTCAGTCACTCCCGTCTCCCCGGTCTCCGGCCGCACTCTGTTCTCACCCGGCCTGTGACCGCGCCTTTCTATCTGGCACCCGACCCCGGGTGGAGTCTCCAAGCCCAGCAGATCCCCGCGGTGCACTCCCGCACCTCTCCTCCCGGGGGAAGAAGGTGAGTCTCCCCGGATCTGCCGCTTGTTGGGTCCCTGCTGGAGGAGCAGTGGCCCGACTGTGCCGCGGATCACGGTCTATGGCAACCCCGAGCTGAGAGCCCGCGCCTGGGCTCCATCTCTGCAGCCGGCTTCCCTGCTCCGGTACCTGGGAGCTCTGCCGCACTCAGGCACCCCCGGTCTTTCTGTGACCCCGAGGGTCCTGAGACCACACTGTCCCGCGAGGGTTCCACCCCCCACTTCGCCACCAGAGTGACGTCCCTCAGCGGAGCAGACTTCTAAAAGTTCCGATTTTGTGCTCCGCGGCTCTATCACTTGCCAGAAGCGGCCGACGGAGGCCCCTCCCCCGCCGTCTATCCTCCCGAATATCGCCTCGGATTCACTTCTCCGCACGTCCTACCTTCCAGAAAGTGGTCGCTTTTCTGTTCAGAGAGTTGTTGCTCTTCTTTTCTTCGATCTCCTGTTGAGTTTGTAGGTGTTCAGAATGGTTTGATCCCTATCCAGCTGAATTCCTGAGAGGAGACGAAATCCAGGTCTCCTACTCCTCCGCCATCTTGCTCCGCCTCTCTGTGAGCTGTTTTCTAAACCACTGTGGCTGGTATTTTATTATAGCAGCCCAAATGGATTGAGGCAAATATATTACAAATTTGTTATTAAATGTACAGAAAAAACTTTAGTTTAGAACTGCACCAAAAACATAGACTATGTATACCTTTTTGTTTTCCTTGCTCTTTTTTTGAAATGCCTGTTAGTACGGAGAACTATTACCTTTAGAATGAGAAGTTCAGCATCAATTCTCTTAGGTTTCACAGCTAAAGCAAAAGAAACCACGTTCACATACATTAAAAAGGGGGTAGGAAATGGAAGGAGGCTTACTGTAGTTCACTTACCTTTGAAACTCTTCAAAATTACATGCAAAAAATCATTAAGTGGTCTTTTATGAGTTATTTTCCTGAGCTGACAACTTCATTAATTCCTCCAGTATTTTGTTTTCTGTTTTTTGTTTGTTTGCTAACAACAAAGAATAAGGAGCTTCTACTTGCAAAACTATTTGTATGTCAGTTGTTAGTCAAAACCAAACCAAACCAAACATACACTTTTAAATAGCAGGATAGAGAATAGCATACATTTTATTTATGTATTTATTTGAATAAAATAAATTTATAGAGAGAAATGTTTGGGATAATGGTCACCAAACTATTATTAATATTCAGCTCTATAGTGCAAAATTAGAAGATTTCACTTTCACCTTTTCACCTTCATATATTGAATAATTTCAATGAGCCCAAATGTGACATGTAAATATTTATCAGGCTGGGCACTAAAGATGTGAGTACTTAACCGTATGTAGGTAATATAACATCAATTTATTATATTTAACTTTAAAAAACTTTTAGCCAGAGACTTGGGGGAAGACAGAAGAATAAGTAGGCAGAGCAGAGGGGAGATTTAGGACAATGAAACTATTCTGTTTGATACTGTAATGGTAGAGACATGTCATTATACCTTTGTCAAAACCTACAGAATGTGCAATACAAAGAGTGAGCTCTAATGTAAATCCTGGACTCCAGTTAATAATAATTGTCAATATTAACTCATCAGTTATAATAACGGTACCACATTAATGCAAGACGTTAATAATAGGGGAGACTTGGAGGGGGTTGGAGGGCTATCTGAGAATTCTACTCCCTGCTTGGCTTTTCTGTAAACCTAAAACTTTTCTTTAAAAAGGTTATCAATTTTTTAAAAAGTTGCATTTATTTAATTTGTACAAAAGATCTCAATAAATCAAAAAATATTTCACCAATCTAACATAAGTTCATATTATTATTATTTTAATTATTTATGCTCAGGAGATGTTTAGAGTTGGAGGATTTCAAAACAGCCATATTTAGCTGTTTTGGCATTTGGACTTTCTCCCTATCTTAAAAAAAATTTATTTGATGATTATCCTAATAGCTATAGCTTAATATCTTTTGTTTTCTGGGGAAATATTTTGTCCGTTTCTTCTTAACTTAAAAGGTCTAATAATGTATGGAGAGTTCTAGCTGACCACATTGGGAAACTATTACTAAAGGCTAGAAAGATGTAGATTCATTATAAACATTGATAACAGGTCTATTATAACTTGGTGAGTAGAATAGGTATCGACTTAACTTGTATTCTAATGTGAAAAGTAGAAAACAGAATGTAGTGAGACACTATTGGCTTTGTTTGGTCTTGGGTTGGCTGCCATTAAGTCAGGTGAGAGGCCTGGGGTTAACAGAGCAAAGATAGAGCAGATTTGAGAACTATACCCTAAAGAATGGTAGGTGTGTTACTGGCATATGAGACTGACCAGAAGTAAATAGATCAGGAGCTTTTTAAGTTTTCAAGTGAACTGAATTGTCAAATATGCCACAAGCCGGGATTACAGATGGCTTTCACTGTTTGAATTTTAAATCACCCCTTGCTCCCAACCCCAGTCTTCCATGAGCAAGGGGCATCTTCAAGGTCTACTTATCTCCCAAGGAGGGCATTCTCCATGAGCCTCACCTCAGATGTGACCAAGGAAAGCCCTGGGAAAACAGCAAACTCCCAAGGGTGAAGGAAGGAACCATGGAGAACAACATGAGATATCCTGTGTTTATAGATCAGAAGAATTAATATTGTTTAAATGCCTATACTGCCCAAAGCCATCTATAGATTTAACACAATCTCCATCAAAATTCCAAAAACATTCCTCACAGAAATAGAAGAAACAATCCTAAATTTTGTATGACAACACAAAAGACCTTGAATAGCCAAAGCAATCCTGAGGAAAAAGAACAAAGCCAGAGGTATCATACTTCCTGATTTTAAGCTTTACTACAAAGCAATGGTAATAAAAACATCATGATACTGGCACAAAAATAGACACATAGACCAATGGAACAGAATAGAGAGCCCAACATTAAACTCCTGCATATATGGTCATCTAATAATTGACAAGGGATTCGAGAACACCCACTGGGGAAAGGAGAGTCTTTTCAACAAACAGTGCTAGGAAAACTGGAGAAACACAGCAGAACAATGAAACTGGACCCTTATCTCACAACAGCCACAAAAATTAATTCAAAATAGGCCAAAGAATTAAACTTAAGACCTGAAACCATAAAACTCCTAGAAGAAAACATAGGGAAGAAGCTCCTCAAAATTGGTCTTGGTGCAATGATTTTTTTGGGTATGATGCCAAAAGCACAAACAGCAAAAGAAAAACTCAACAAATGGAACCACATCAAACTTAAAAGCTTCTGCACAGCAAAAGAAACAAATAAACAAAATGAAAAGGCAACCTACAACATGGGAGAAAATTTTTTCAAACCATATATCTGATAAGGGGTTAACCATATGCACCCCAATGTTCATAGCAGCAATGTCCACAATAGCCAAACTGTGGAAAGAGATGAGATGCCCTTCAACAGATGAATGGATAAAGAAGATGTGGTCCATATATACAATGGAATATTACTCAGCCATCAGAAAGGATGAATACCCAAATTTTACATCAACGTGGATGGGACTGGAGGAGATTATGCTAAGTGAAATAAGTCAAGCAGAGAAAGTCAATTATCATATGGTTTCACTTATTCGTGGAACATAAGGAATAGCATGGAGGACATTAGGAGAAGGAAGGGAAAAATGAAGGGGGAAATTGGAGGGGGAGACGAACCATGAGAGACTATGGACTCTGAGAAATAAACTGAGGGTTTTAAAGGGGAGCAGGATGGGGGATGGGTTAGCCTGGTGATGGGTATTAAGGAGGGCACGTACTGCATGGACACTGGGTATTATACAAAAACAATCATGGATCACCACATCAAAAACTAATGATGTATTATATGGTGACTAACATAACATAATAAATTAAATTAAAAAAAATTTTTTTAAAGATTTTATTTATTTATTTGAGAGAGCAAAAGAGATAGAAAAAGAGAGCATGAGAGTGGGGAGGGTCAGAGGGCGAAGCAGGCTCCCAGCTGAGCAGGGAGCCCGATGCGGGACTCGATCTCGGGACTCCAGGATCATGACCTGAGCTGAAGGCAGTGGCTTAATTTAGGTGCCCCTAAATTTAGGTGCCCCTAAATTTAAAAAAATTTTAAAAAATATATAACTCATTAAACTCTAACAAAAAATAATCTGATTAAAAATGGACAGAACTAAATAGACATTTTTTCTAAAGAGAACATGCAAATGGCCAACAAGCACATGAAAAGATGTTCAATATCACTAATCACCAGAGAAATGCAAATCAAAACCACAATGAGATAGCATCTCGTACTTGTTAGAATGGCTACTATCAAGAAGACAGGAACCAACAGGTGCTGGTGAAGATGTGGAGAAAAGTGACCCTCTATACATTATTAGTGGGAATATAATTTGGTCCAAACACTATGGAAAACAATATGGAGATTCCTCAAAAACTTAAAACTAGATTTACCAAAGACCCCACAATTACACTTCTGGATATATATCCATACCAAATGAAAACAGGATTTTTTAAAAGATTTATTTATTTATTTGAGAGAGAGAGAACAGGGGAAAGGGTAGAGGGAGAGGAAGAGAGAGAATCTCCAGCAGACTCCCCACTGAGTGTGGAGCCTGATGCAGGGCTTGATCCAACCACCCTGAGATCATGACCTGAGCTGAAATCAAGGGTTGGACGCTTAAAACCAACTGAGCCACCTAAGCACCCCTTTGTAAATAGGATTTTGAAGAGCTATCTGCACTCTCATGTTTATTGCAGCATTATCTACAATAGCTAAGATGTGGAAACAACATAAATATCCATCGATAGATGAATAAATATAGAAGATATGGTGTATATACATATTATTCAGCCATAAGGAAGGAAGACATCCTGCCATTTGCAACAACATAGATAAGTCAGACAGAGACAAGTACTGTTTGATATCATTTATATGTGAAATCTAAAAAAGCCAAACTTGTAAGAACAGAGAGTAAAATGGTAGTTACCAGGGGATGGGGAGTGGAGGATAAGGTAGATGTTTAGGCACACAAACTTGCAACAAGTAGTAAATAAGCCATAGAGATCTAATGCACAGTACAATGAATATAGACAACAATATTGTATTATCATCAAACTTGCTAAGAGACTAGAACTTAATTATTCCAACCACTAGAAAGAAGGGATAATTATATAACATGATAAAGGTGCTAAATATCGCTACAATGGCATCATATTACTATATAAATGTATCAAATTAATATGTTGTATACCTTAAATGTAAGCAATACTATATGTTAATACATTAATTAAAAAAGCATCTGGAAAAAATTTGGGGTTGGAGATAGTGATATAGGAGTTATCTGTGGGTGCATATAAGAACCTCCGAAGAGAGGAAGTAAATGAGTAGAGAAAAAGGTCCAGAGTAGAACTCTGAATTACACCTAAATGTAAAGTGAACCCTAGCCTATAAATTTTCTCAAAGCTCCTGTGCTAGACTCATTTCCCTAACTAAACTGTAATCCCTTTGAGAGAAAAATAAAACAAAACACACCAAAAAATTGTTTTTATTTGCTTCAGAGTACCTAATAGACAGACACAGGATGAGTGCTAAATGCCAGTCTGGGAGACAGAATACAGGCATGGAAATTACTGGATGAATCCATTTAGGACAGAACATAGAAGAAGATAAAATAATTGGAAGTTACCTTGATAATTAGATCAAAACCACAAAAAACAGAATCTCTTCAAACCTGCAAGTTATTAAGTAACTAATATTAACAACATTATTCACTTTTCTTTGGCTCAGAAGCTTGGTTTTCACAAGAAGTGGACTTTGATTGAAATTAAGTTGAAACTCTTATTTTTGCATGGGTAGGGATAACTTAAATCCTAATAAAGTTTTACATGGTTCTGCTTCTAAAATATCGTGCCAAGTGTTTTTAAGTTAACACTAGCATATAGGAATCACTTGGGAAGTGAATATTCGAATTGGCTCCAGCCCCCAGCCTCAGTGCGCTCACCTTCAGTTCCAATCACCCAAGGGGCCAAGGTGCAGTAGCTGGCCTCTAACCAGGAACCCCTCCAGGCCTGAATCCCGCTCATGGGGCTGCCAGACTGGAACATCCTAAAATTCCCTGGATCCCTCTGCAGATTCAGCCACCACCTGAGCTTCATTTCTTTTCAAACCAGACCTATACAAGATTTGTCAGCACCATTCCTGGGGGTAAGGGTCATTTTTTTCTTAGATAAGAGGTCAAGCGAAGAAAGTAGAACATATTTGTTCCTCTTGAAACCAAGGACAAAAGGGTCAAAGAAAATGCTTTTGCAGCTCCGTTTAGCCATTCTATTTTGTTATGAGAAGGTGGTTTTAAGCCTGCCTCTGCTCCATCCAAATCCCCGTTTAGATATCAGAGTCATATCTCCCTGATCCGGCTACTCCCAGCCTGCATTAGCTTTACCCTCCACTGGTGTCTTGTGGTTGGGAAATGAATCAGTCAGACTCATGCCATTTTGACAGAGAGCTTAAAGGCAGCTCAGCTGGTCGAAGTGTGTGAGGGCACCCCGGGTCCGCCACGCTACACTTGGGCCTGTGCAGCTGAGCTGCTTAATTGGGTTCTTGCTCTTCGCAAGCCTCCAAATAGCTGTTCGAGTCCCAGAGTTTGTATTGGAATTTTTTTTTTTCATCTGGCTAATAAGATTTTCCAAGTCACCAAAGCCAGAGGGGTTTGGGAAAGAAAGCCTCCTTTGTTAAACAAAGCAAGTTCTACAGGACTTTCTGCCTTTGAATTTAAGGAAACCGTCCCAATTAAAGTGTGAAATGATTGTGAATATTGAGGGATCTCAGTGCAAAAGGCAGCCTCTGACCCTGATGAGCATGGACTAGGAATATTAGTTCTAGTGCAAATCCCTTCTTTGAAAGATCCGGAGGCTAGGACTTTGTTCCAAAGAATTTAGAGAAATATCACAGAGTCAAAGGCAGCAATAGACTCTCCAAAGAGTCTAAGAATTTTAAATATGTTTGTTTTTCCAGCCATCATGCTACAGATTCAATTTTTATAGAAACTCGGGAAGTAGTCAGCATTGGCAGATAAAATAAATTCAGTGAAATTGACTCTAAAACTCCCTAGTGAAGTATTACGTCAGGTCATAGTTCACACTCCTTAGTCAAGGTAAGGATCTTGGGGTATTATTTTCATTTAGAATAATATATTTTATGTAAATTTACAGTAAGCTTGATTTCCTGCAAATATATCCCTAACTTAACACTATGTTATATCGTGTTGTGCGTAGATAGCAAACATAATAGGAAATAGCCTTTATTATTCTTCATTCCAAGGCCTTTCAAACAAGGGCAGTAAGGGAGAAACAGTTCTAAGTGATCAACCACGTAACTCCGAAAACACTTTGAATGGCCTGTGAGATTCGAATATGAGTGTGTCTGGATTTCTTGATAATTTGGGGAGCCTGAGAGAAAGCTGAGGTGAGGGGAGAACATGACTGTCTAAGGTGGATAGCCACCACTTCATCTCCAGCAGAAGGCTGCCAGGTGGCAAAGCAGGCCCATGGTGCTAGCTATTCTGATTTTTTCAAAAGAAGCTGGAAATCCAGATTTATAAGTGAAACCTCCCAAAAGAACATGGTGGCATCTAGTTTTAAAAATGTGAAAATTTGCATTTGGCAAATGAGTTCCTGACATCTGCTTGAGAGGACTGAGGATCCAGCTACCAAAAGTGGTGATGTCTCTGCACATAAAGGTCTCACATGGCATCAAAAGACATCTCTTATTGAAACCATGGGACCACAAGATCATAGGGCAGTGGTTCTAGGGCAGTGGTTCTCAGAGAGGAGTCAAAGAATTAGCACCATCAGGACCTCACCTGGGACCTAGTAAAAATGCAAATTCTTGGGACTCAACCAGACCTAGTGAATCTGGAAAATCTAGGAGTGGAGCCCAGGATCCTGTGTTTTAACAAGCCTGCCAGTGATTCCCATACAACGAAAGCTCAAGAGCCACTGTTCTAGGTTATATTCTCTTTAGCTTCAAGATTCCAATTAGTTGTTATTGTTGTTGTTTTTCAGATGTTTTAAGGAGAGTAAATACTTATTCACATTTTATCTGCCTTTTTAGTAGGTAAAGTACAAACCAGAGCTTGCTTCAGTGCAGCTGGGGAGCCCCCTTCTGTTGGCTTCCTTCTTGTTTTTTCCCTCCTGAGGCTCCAACACCCAACCAGACTCAAGTAGTTCTATAGAGCAGCCTGCCAACCATTTGTCAAGTCCACCTCAGCTTTCTCTCTGGAAAGGAGGAGAAACACTAAACTGATAACCTCTTATCTCAGAGGAGACATTTGCTAAGAACAGGGTCTTATAATTTTTCAGCTTAGAAAAATGTAGTCAAAGATTTGGAAGACAGTACTAAAGAGTGCCCAATAAAAGTGTAACTTAAAAGTTCATCAAGAAATGGGCACTGGCCTCTCTGCACAGCAAAGCAATTGTAATACCCCAACAAGAAGATGCCACATGGGATGATGAACTAAGGAGCCAGAAGCATTTACTTGCTCCCACCCTGGCTTCAGCTAGGGCTTCTCTTTCAAAATCAGGGACATCATTGGGAAAGTCTTCTTGGAACACAACCTCAGATGAATGGACTGTTCCTGCTTTTCACACATTCCTCATTTAGGGAAAATGTGATGACTGGTATTTTGATGTAAAGTTTTGTTGGATGCTAGTCTTGTTGGGAAAGTGCATGTGAGCAAGAGCTGATTAATTTCTTCAGGACATGGTTTTATCACCTAGTCTGCTCATAGCCTGAAATGTATGACATCTTTAGAGTATACCAGCGCTTAATCAATGTTTTTGGAATAAATGAACCAATGACCAATCACAATGGAATGCTTCTCCCATGAGCTGGCTGATACTTACCCTTAAGGACAAGAAGTAGATGGGGAAGAGGCTGGAAGAATCACTTGGGGTCTTAACTCTAGCTCCTTTATTGCTTAAGTCTTGTTCTAATTCAGAGTCGGCAACTTTTGGAAGTGAAATGCATCTCCACTTTGGAAAGTGGAAATTCGGGGAACAGGGAAGAGGGTGAGAGCTGACAGTTATTTTCTAGCTGAGATAATGTATCTTTCATCTCCAGTGCCAGCACCAAACTGTCTGCCTGAAGCCACGTATAGAAAATCAGTCTCAGGCAAGCACACCGGAGATGCTGATTGAGTAAATTTAGGATGAGTCCTGAGAAACTTTATTATGTTTTTTTAAATCTCCACAAGTTCTTCTGATGCTCAGTCAGAGGTAAGAATCACAGCTGTAAGCACATGTCCAGATTCCGGAGGAAGAGGTGCTGAAATCAAATAGTAATGTATGCCTGGAGTGTCAGAAGTCAAAACAGAAGTGTATGTCCTCCATTTTCTGACCTTGTTTTATAGGCTTCTCGTTTTCCTAGAAGACACAACCTTTTAAGCCTTTACTATTGCTGGCCTGTCAGAAAGGATCAGTGGAGAGAGGAGGATACCACCCAAAAGAAAAGTATGCTAACAGGAAAGAAAGCCCACAAAAACAAAGGTTCCCTGATCTTTGTATTTCTTGAAAACTTATGCTCCTCCCCAAAGTAAAGCTGTTGAACCAAAAACTATCTCATATATCTAAGCTAAAGAATCTATCAAAGAATCTTTCAAAGTCTATTGGTTGGACCTAAGTGTTGAAAATACAATAACTTATAGCATCAAACATATAACATCAAAACCAGGACCAAATTTATAGCATCGAAATTAGGAGAGCCCCAAATCAAACAGAAGCCTATCAAAGAAAAGCATGATATCAGTAAGTTTTCATAGACATACACACACATATATATATATTTTTCACTTCGTAGAGTCTTATTTCTATCATGTAAGAATCAGAAAGATTCTTACTGATCTAAAACAAGTCTGAAGCCATATTGGGGGCATCTAGGCTAACCCCCAAACTTATTGACAAACAAACCAAGGCCCAATCTGGTCAATAATTATTCTACTGACTTCCAAATTTTCCCCTCAGAAATTCTCACTTTCCCTACTCCCTTACTCATAGAGACCTTGACTCTCAACTCTCTACCTTCTCTGTGCCCATCAACTCTGCCCTTACATTCATTTCTCTCACTATCCGGTTTACCTTCCATAGTTCCCCACTTTAATCACTCCCCTGTCAATATCATCAGCTTCCATTTGCCCTGGACTGTCCCTTGAACCCCTTTCAAAACTCCAACCCAAGATCTTTTTAGTGATCCATGTTCTCCTACTGGGGCTGTCATGTTTAGTTAGATAAAACAACACAACACAATATGAGCTCGTATTCTCACTTCACTGCCCCCTGGCTTCTTCCTCCTAACTCCAACAGAATTATTTTCATTGAAATTGTCAATGACACATTTGCTGTCAAAAAGAAGCTACTTTTCAGATTTCATTTAAGTAACTTTCTTAGCCACATTTGCCCTCATGGATCACATCTTTCTTATTGAAATGTTTTTCCCCTTGGCTTCTGTGGGATTTTTTTCCCTTCCTTCTCTGACCACTCCTTGTCAGTCTCTTTTATGGGGTTTTCTTTCTCTTCTTGGGCCATAAAAGTGTCTTTAAGTGTTCTAATTTGAGACATGTTCTCCTCTCACTTTCTACCCTCACCCAATTTCATGGATTAGGTACCATATCAGTGCTTCTCAGCTGGGAGCAATTTTGTCCCCCAGGGGACATTTGCCAATATGTGGTAACATATTCCATGCAGTTAGTAGAGGTCAAGGATGTTGGTAAGTATCTTATAGTGCACAGATTGCTCCTCATAGCAAAGAATTACCTGGCCCAAAATGTCAATGGTGTCAAAGTTGTAAGACCCTAGTGCATATGATGAAGAATCACAAATTTGCTTCTATAGTGGGGGCTTCTGAGAGTCAGAACCATATATCTAACTGCTCACTAGGCCTTTCTACTTGATATCCCACTGGCATTTCAAACCCAGAAATCCAACCCAATTGTGTTATCTTACCTGAAAACCTTGCTTCCTAGGTTCATTTTTTAAGAAAATAGCACCACCATTTGCTCACATCTGCACCCTGAGAGCTGTCCTTTCCCTCACCACTGAAATCTTATCTTTAATAAAAATGTGAGATATACCTCTTAAATATTTCTTGAATCATCTACCACGCTTCATTTTTTGACTTCTACTTTTCCAGTCTTCTTGCCATCCATGCCCTCTGTCTCCCTCCTATAACAAGAATGCCAGAAATAATTCTTTATTTTAGCTTTAGTTGTACTAAAATTAAATATAGTATAACTGGAATGTGCCATGCTTCTACTGGCCACAGAACCCTCACATATTCTATTCTCTTTGTCTGCAAAACTTTGAGCTTGCCTACGACCCCTTTCCCCATGGATACATACCTATACATGTACACACCCTTCACCTGATGAATTTGTTCACATTTCAGTGTGGATGTCATTTCCTCCAGGAAGCTTTCTATAATATTTAGATCCTGGGAACCTCTCCCATGCTCTTCCCTAGCATTCCATCTTTTCCAAACACTGTTCGGATAGCTTGTCTACTAGACTGGAATTTCCATTTTCTATTTGTAACACTGATGCTTACCACATTTCTTGCACCTAGCAGGCACCTGATAAATGTCTACAAGTAAATGAGTAAATGGATGATCCATTGTTCACTAGTTAGTACCAAATTTAGGAATTCATGAATGTTCTTTCTCAAACAGAATTTAATAAAAATCTGGCCACCATGAAAATTTTTGGATTAAAGCAATTTAAATTAAGACAAAGGGACTTAGGAACTATATCACACTAACTTTTTTTTTTAAAGATTTTATTTATTTATTTGAGACAGAATGAGAGAGAGAGAGAGAGCACATGAGAGGGGGGAGGGTCAGAGGGAGAAGCAGACTCCCTGCCGAGCAGGGAGCCCGATGCGGGACTCGATCCAGGGACTCCAGGATCATGACCTGAGCCGAAGGCAGTCGCTTAACCAACTGAGCCACCCAGGCGCCCCTATCACACTAACTTTATGTGTTTGTTTATTTATAGTATATAATATGCAAAGATTTTGTGAAGAATGGAGTTTACACACTTATTGAATAAATCCAACCGTGCTTTCAATCCTTTTATAACAAGTCGTAGAGCACATGTGTGCTATCTGAACTGCTGCAAACTGTTGGGTGATAAAAAGTTAACTTTTATCTGATCTTTTAGCTCAAGTAAGCATACAAACTGTTTACCAGCACCTGAATTTTATGCACATTTCTTAAATGTTCAACACTGCTTACACTTAGCCTTCCAAACAGAGTCATTCTGAAGCCATCCCAGTTGAGCTTTCTTTGCAACTGTGCTTAAGTGTGA
Organism: Halichoerus grypus; assembly: GCF_964656455.1. Lineage (NCBI taxonomy): Eukaryota > Metazoa > Chordata > Mammalia > Carnivora > Phocidae > Halichoerus > Halichoerus grypus. The sequence goes on from NC_135723.1 coordinate 10,725,666, forward strand.
TATTTGCACGTGAGTGCTAAGTCAAAGTAACTTTTACAGATGAAAAAAAAAATCCAAAGAAAGTAAAAAATGAAGAGTTAACATGAATCCCTCTATGCTGCAACTATAGTCTTTGGATCTTAGATATTGCAACATCCTCACCACACAAAAGAAGAGATTACTGAAGAGTTTCATTCTCCTACTGTATTAGGTTATACTGTGTAAAACAAATCTACCTCCAGATGTGGACAGAGGGAGTACAGGAAATGACAGTCTACATGGTTTGGGTGCCTCAATGGATTTTAGTCTTCTTTTTCTTATCTTACAGATATGTGAGCTTAGATCTCAGTCATTATTTGAATTTTTGTGGAATGAAAATCCCTTTATTGTAAACATGAACTTCCTTCTGGGACATAAGAGAAAGTAAAATGCTTTTTCTTACGTCTTTACATGGTGAATCAGCAGAACATCAAATTACTTCTATTCTTAGGCTTAATACATTTCCAAGTCCTGGACCATTTGGTGGAGTTTCCCCTATCTGGCCTGCTATCAAACTATAACATGCTCTGTGCTACCTTTAGAAACTAATATTAAAAAGAAAGCTGTGGAACTCAGTTGGTGTGTACCATCATTCTCTTTCCTTCTTTAGAAAATGTCCCACAATTTTGTATCTCCTTAGTCTTCCAGTGCAAGGGAAAAATCAATGAAGAGGAGTAGTCATCATTAATGGATCCCTCATATGGCATTCTTCTAGGTTGTCTGTAAGCCATTTCAAAATTGAAAGAGATTAATTTTCATTTGCAGAACTTAATAAACCATACTGTAGGTCAGGCTCTATACAAAGCTTTGGGTACTTACATGAATATAAGAATTCAAAGTCTAGAAGAGAAAGTAGGCATGTAAAAATTATTTTAATATAACATAATAAACATTATATTAAGAGTCAACATTTATGGAGGCCTTATCACCTACCAAACACTATTCTAAATGCATAATATGGATAAACCCATTTAATCTCTGTAATGGCCCTATGATGTAGATAGATTCCATTGTTAGGCTCCCCTGACTCCCTTTATAGTGCAATGGACTTTTGATGTGTCAACTCTGCAAGGCTACAGTCCTCAGTTATTCAGTCAAACACTAATCTAGGTGTTGCCATGGTGATATTTTGCAGATATGATTAAAGCCCTTAATCAGTTGACTTCAAGAGATATTATCCTAGATAAACTGGGTGGACCAGCTTCCATCAGTTGAAAGGCCTTAAAAGAGCCACTGAGGCTTCCCTGATGAAGAAGAAATTCTAACTTTGGACAACAGCTTTATCTGATACCTCAGAGTTTCAACTTGCCCTTTCTGATGGACTTGCCTGATGGATTTTAGACTTGGGTAGCTAGCCCTCGCAATCACATAAACCAATTCCTTGCAATAAATCTCTTAATATATATCTCATACTGGCTCTGCTTTTCTGTTTGAACCCTGGCTGATACAATAAGAGAGTAAACAAAACCAGGGAGGTTAAGTAACTTGCCCAAGGTCATAAGGCCGACGCATGAAGGAGGAAGATTGAAACTCAGGGAGTTTGAGTGCAAAGCCCCTGTGCTGAGCAACTATATTCACGTATCTGCTAGAAATTCCAGTTCAAGAGAGGTTCAAAGGAAGCAATCTTTAATTCTGATTGAAAGGATTGGTGGCGAAGTGGGAAGCCCTTTAGTGGGAAGATTTAAGGTAGAGGAAATGCTTGGACTGGATTTTGAGGGGTAAGCTGAACTTTATGAGTGACTACTATGTGAAGGGCACACCAGATGAGAAAGCTACAGAAACCCTGGGGTGTGATTCAATAGGGCATAAAAACAGACAACCATACATAAATAGGGCAATTCTTGTCACCACTGAGAATGTTTCCCTCTAGTTTCTCATCTGTGAAAAGTTGGATTAGATGACCTCTAAAGGTTGCTGTGAAGAATAAATAGACAGGATGTGTAAAGCATTTTGCAAGCTGCCTGGCACAGTAGATTTCCTATCAAAGTCACTTCCCTCTCTCCACACCAACTCCTCTCTCTCCTCCAAAGCCCCCCGAAGTGCTGCATGCTCTGATCCTGATAAATTAGTACTCATGAGAGACACTCCATTCTATTCAACCCTTTTTTCTGTGGAATAGAACAGAATATACCCACCAAGTGCCAGGAACAATGAAAAGAACAGGCACCATCTCTAACTTCAAATTGCTTACAGTCTGGTCAGAATGGCATAATTTTAAGTCGGCTATGATATAAATGGGATATGAAGAGGAAAATAGATGTGGCTAAGAGAGCAAACAGGAAGGGTTTGAGCAAACTACTCAAACTGAGATTGTCAGGGAAGACTTCCTGGAAGAAGGGACATCTCAATTGGAACCTGAAAAATGAGTAGGATTCACCTAAATGACTCATGTTCAAGTTAGTAGATAGAGTACATGTGAGATCTTGATATAAGAGCAGGTCTAAAAGACCACTGTCATTTTTTATTGTTAAAAGAGTGAGTGGCATAAAGAATTCTTAAAGTACCCCTCATCCATGCCCCCTTCAAAGAATGTCTGTTGACTTGACAAGTTAGCATGACCTACCTTCTGGTGGGCACCACTCAGGTGATGAGAAGGACCCATGTATGGAATCTCCATCTTGTACAAACCAAAAGTCCAAATAAACATGCCTGAACTCAAGTTCATTTCACATTTGCCTTTGCTTCTCTTGAAGCTTGGAATATTTACTCACTTGGTATTTCAACCAGACTCCAGTTTCTGCCTAGTTGGCTAGCGTCCAATGATAATTTGATGTCATGTGGTGTGACAACAATAATTTAGCTTCTGTAGTAAAATGGAAGGTAATAATTAGAGTGGGCAGGGAAAATGCAGTGATTCTCCTGTGGCATTACAGAACCTTTTCTAGCCACATGATCAATTTTCATGTTGAGTTTTTTCCTCTATAGGCCTTCTATTTTTTCTTGTTATGTAAAAATATTTAATGAGGAAACTCACATGATTTATATGTTCTATGAACTAGAGTTGTACCAGATATTTACCTGAACTCCATCTATGTGTGGTATCTTGGGACAAGATCATGAGTAAACAGTCCTGATAGGACTAAACACAACAGCCCTTCAGAGAAAAGAGCAGAGGAAGGTCATAATCAGATACTTAAGGTTCATTTAAAAATGGGGCCCAGGCCTCAGGAAGAGCTATAGCAAATGTTTTAGAAAAAGGATTCCAAGGACTTTAACCACTTAGCAAACCGAGCCTCACCTAAGTAGGCTTGTGCCCCACTCCATGCATACAGAGGAAGGGGGCTAGCATTTCCCAGAAGGTGATGCTAAGGGAGCTTTAGACTCGGTTCTCTCACTTGGACAGATGAAGATTGGTATGGGGACACTCCTCGGAAGTCTGAGGAGTTTGTGACATTGCATCATATTGGGTGAACATGTAAACGCAATGACCTTAAGTTACTTCTCTAAAGGAGCCATTATTCCCTGGTGAAGTCCAGTCACCTCTTGGGACCAATATGAGTAGGACTAGAGGGAACAGGGGCTGGGCAGAGCTACACAGAACTGAAGCAGCAAGAAAGGACCAGCAATGACCAGTGAGGAGGAAATCAGAGCTGAAGATAATGGGATGAGAACTTCATTCATCTGCAATGAAGGGGCCCAGAACCTGCATGCTGAATGCATATGTCTGTGTTTGGGGTTGAGGGAACATAGAGAACAATTGTGCTCTACCATTTCAATAGAGAGAGATGAGCCTCCATCAAGCAGAAGCAAGAGCCTGAGTGTCAAGGCTCTGAGGAAAGCACAAGGGAAGAGTGTTTGCTCTGCTTTGTCAGAGTTCATGCTGCCTCCCTTGAGCCTGAACAATTGCAGGATGAAATCCCAGCCAGTGATGGAAGAGGTATTTCCTGGTAAGGGGACATCACTGTCTGATCATATCTTGCCACAGAAGAAAGGCCAAAGAAACTATGGGAAAGAGTCTGCTTCTATGAAGAGAAGGAGAGAGAGAGAAAGACAAAGAGACAGAGAGGCAGAGAGATTGAGAGATCCTCTTCCATTTGGAATCACTAGAAATTGACAGACTTGTTTGAAGTTCTAAATCTCAGCATCTCTCCTATTCCTGCCTTAATCAGGTCTTTTCTTGTTCCAGAGGATGGAGTAAGACTCTCATGACATCTTAGGTGACAGGATGTAGAGGAATCAACATAGAAAATACATAAAAGCAACAGATTTATAGCTGGGTCTCACAGAGTAATAGAAACACTGGCAATTGGAAATCAGGCCTTCTAGAGAATTGGAACATCATTAAGGGGTCACCAGCTCCAGCAACCTGGCTCTCCAGTTGTCTTTTTTGTAGTTGACAGTTATGGCTGATCCATGCCCTTCTATTCCAGCTTGCAGCTACTTGGTGATCAGTCCACCCGAACTAATTTCTGCTCACCTAAGGGCTTCTGCTATATCATGGCTTCCATTTATTATCTTCTCTATCACTTGTTCTGCAACTGTCTTCTAGAGTCTACTGTGTAAGTGTCCTTAAAGTTTGGATCTGTACACTCAGTAAGAAGGTTTAGAGCCATTGGTAGCTAATCCTGCCATTCAGCTGTGGCCACCCCTACCGTAATGAACTGCTTGCAGTTCTTGCTTCTTCAGTAGGGGACCATGGGCATATCAGACACTTAGAGTGGCATAGCCCCTCTGTTACAAAGACAGTATAATATATGGGAATATAGATGCAGTAAAAAACAAGTAGATAGATGCAACATGCTGAAGAAAACCGTATTTTTCTAAAATGCACATGTGCACATGCATGCACACACACACACACACACTTGATAATAGAAGGTGATATTCCAAGGGATCCTCATGCGGTTAGAACATCTGTGCATATCACAGATAGGAGAAATTTTCTGATTCCTCCAAAGATAAGAGAAAAGAGAAAGGAGGAGAAATAGAAGAGGTGAGTAATATTACCAAATTTACAAAATATTTAATGTGAGTAGAATTTTGTGAAAACAGTGATAGGATTGGGTTCACATCTGGATTGATGAAAAGAAGCAAAGTAGTAAGTATAGTTGCCAAAAGGGCACAAAGAAAGTATTTTGAAAAAAAAAAAAGTGTTATATTTAAAATTTGAGAAAGTAAAAGGCAGGATATTTTATAAATTATGTACTGATCACTCACTTCTTTTAATCCTCTGAGAAATACCTTATATTCCTTGTCACAGGTAATTCAGTAATTCTCTTAATCCCATGAGATATATGTCCTCAATTTACAGAAGAAGAAAGTCAGCTCAGAGCAGTTATGAAACTTGCATGAGGGGGAGCCTGCATGGCTCAGTTAAGTTAAACATCTGACTCTTGATTTCAGCTCAGGTCAAGATCTCAGGCTCAGGAGATTGAGTCCTGTGTCAGGTTCTCCACTGCTGAGCATGGAGCCTGCTTGAGATTCTTTCTCTCCCTCTCTCTCTGCCCCCTGCTCCACTGTCTCTCAAAAAAATTAAAAAAAATAATTAAAAAAAAGCTTGCATAAGGTTACACAACTAGCAAGTGTCCTTGCTATGTCTTCATTTGTGACAAAGTTCTTTGGTATGAAAACTGACTCTGGCATTATTTTATTTTATTTTTGATTTTTTATCTTGATTTTGATTTTTTTTTTAATGATGTGAAATTTACTTTGAGTGAAATACCGAAATGCCAAGTGAACACTCAAACGAGATTTGAGTAATGTGTAAACCATTGTGTCTACCACCGCAGCCAAGATACAGAACATTTCTAGCAACTCAGAAATTTCCCTTGTGGCCTTCCCAGGCAATCCTCACTTCCCATTGTGACCACAGTTCTGAATATCTGTCATGTTAGATTAGTTTTGCCTATGCTTGACCTTAATATAAATGAACTTGTACATTATGTACTCTTGTGTGCCTGGCTTCCCTCAGTCTGTAGTATGTAAGTGTCAGCAGTTCATCCCTCTCGATTGCTCAATAGTATTCCACTCTCTGAACGTACCACAGCTGTTTATCCACTTTCCTGTGAAGACACATTTGGGTTATTTCCAATTTGGGTCCACTATGATTCAAATGTATATAAAAGTCTCTTGTGGACATATGTTTTCACTTATCTTGGGTAAATATTTTAGAGTGAAATTGTTTTTTTAATGAAGGTGTATGCTTAACCTTATAAGAAGAGCCAAACAATTTTCCAAAGTGGTTGTACCATTTCACACTCTCAACAATTATTGTCAGTCTTCTTAATTTGAGCCACTGTGGTAGATGTAAAATAAAGCCTCATTATGGCTTTAATTTGTATTTCCAAGACTAATGATATTGAGCAAATTTTCATGTGCTTATTGGCTAGTCTTATACCTTCTTTTGTGGCTTGTTCAATTATTTTGTCCATTTATAATTGAGATATTTGTCTTTTGTTATTAATTTCCTTATATATTCTGGGATTAAGACTGTTGTCAGATATATAGATATAGATATAAGCATGATATAGATATATGGTGAATATTTTCTGTCTGTTTCTTGCTTATTCATCTTCTTAATTCTGTATTTTACTGAGCAGGAATTTTTAATTTTCATGAAGTCCAGCTTATCAGATTTTTAAATATTTACTGCATTTCATGTCCTCTTAAAAATATCTTTGCCATCCCTAAGGTCATTGAGTTACTCTCCTATGGTTTCTTCCAGAGGCTTTATAATTTTAGCTTTTACATATAGGTCTCTGATCCATCGTGAATGAACTTTTGGGTGAGGTGTGAGCTCTGTGTCAATGTTCATTTCTTCCTCTACATTTATTCAGTTGTTCCAATACCACTCATCGTAAAGACTTTCCTTATCACATAGAAATTCCCTAGTGCCTTGTCAAAAATGATCTGGAAGTATGTGGTTCTATTTCTTGATTCTCTGTTCTTGTACCATTGACCTATTTGTCTATCCTTAGGTCATTAGCATACTATCTTATTACTATCATCTTATATTAAGTGGGAAGTCAGAAATCAGGTAGAATGAATCCTCTAATTCTGTTATTATTTATCAAAATACTCTAGATCCTTTGCATTTCCATATAAATTTTAGAATTAACTTGTTCACTTTTCCCCCAAAAAAGTGTTGAGATTTGGATTGCTATTGCATTAAATCTACAGATCAACTGGGAAAAAAATGACATCTCAACAAGTTTCCCAGTACAAGGACATGATAAGTCACTCTATTATCTAGGTATTATTTAATTTCTCTTAGGAATGTGTTACAGTTTTCTGTGTGTAGTTCTTAAAAGTCTTTTGTTAAACTTTTCTAAGCATTTAATATTTTTGATGATATTGTAAATTGAATTGTCTTTTAAATTTCATTTTCAAAGTGTTTGCTTCTAATATACAGATAAATAGCTGATAGTTATATATTGGCCTTAATTTTGAATATTTCTTAAGAGTTATTCTATGTAAAAAATCATTCAATCCCTGGATAAAATCAGTTTACATCTTCTTTTACAATAAAAGTGCTTTTAATTCTTTGTATTACTTTATTGCAATGAAAGTCCTCCAGTAAAATATTAAGTAGAAGTAATGAGAGTAAATATTCATATTTTGCTTCTGATGTTAAGAAGGAAATGTTCAATATTTATCATTATGTATGTTGTAAGGAAATCTGGGTTACCAAGGTAATAGCGGCTGTATAAATCTAAATTTGCAAGGGTATTCTCTAAGGGGGGGGGAAGAATAAATAAAACTGCACAAAACCTACCCTCATGATAAGAAAAAAAGAAAGGGAACATCGAAACTTCAAATTACCTGTAAATAGAAACACAAACACCAATCTCTATAAGCTATTTTTAACATTCCCACTGTGAGCCTCACTGGAGAGCTAGGGCTGTTTGGGAAAAACTGCAGAAAAAATGAAAGAGGAGATGTTGGGAAGCCCAGAATTGGCATAAAATCACTGACAGAAGAGAAAGCCCACCCTAAGTGTGTTAATATTGAAAAAGAATCCTGATGGATAAATACAGATTACAGGGAAAAAGCCTTAAAAATCTCAAGGAAGTAGTTCTCCTAAGGCAACACTTCAGAACAGAAAGTGGTAAAATGGAAGCTATAGTGGCTCTTTGGAAACTTGTGGTGAAAGAAAAAAAGAGGCAAGAGAGGCATATTTAAGATTCTGTAAAACAAAATAATACTGAAATATCCAAGGACATGGGACCATTCTATTCTTCCACCCAGCAAGTCAACTAGGTAAATAAACCATATTTCCCTATTCTGACAAAAGAGATAATCTTGAACTAGCAATCTCATAAATCACTCCATATCAACAGACCTGGCCTGAAAATGTAGAGATACAAGCAATATTCATCTGTACAAAACTAACATAGAAAGAAAATGGAAAATTAGAATGAAAACTGAGAGCAAAATGTAATAAAAATGAGAATCAAAAATTTCCAGTTGGTGAACCATTCCCCGCCCCCCCCCCCCAAGGAAAGTAGTAATGAAGTAGAAGAAAACCATAACACAACACTTCAAACTGAATAAAATATTCTCCAACAGGCACTTGGGAATATGAAAAAAAAAATCCTATCTTGAATCAGAAATTAAAAAACCAAGCATATAAAAAAAGCATCAAGAAAGAAAATGAGATTTAATTAAAATCATGAAATACATAGAAGATAAAAACAAAATCATGTCAAATAATAAAGAAGAAATTATAAACTGTCCAAGGAAGAATGGATTTTGATGAAAACTTACAAGAGACTTTGAAACATAACCAAGAGATGAACACAAAATAAGGAAAGTACTATTAGTAGTACTATTAGAAAGTACTAGTAGTAGTACTATTAGTAGATCTATTAGGAATAGATCTAAAACTAAAATCCAAATGAAGATACAAGTGAAAGAATAATATATGTTGTATATTATGTGTTATATGCTCTAACAATATTATATCAATATAAATGAATGACCTTTAAAAACTTGCAAGAAAAAGATTACAATTAGCCTCATAAAACATGATCTAACTATGTGATGTACACACATGACTCATTTAAACAAAGTCTTTGAGAAAGTCGAAAAATAAAGAGATAAGCTGCTGTGACTGCCACCTATCACTAAAGCTGAAACTGCTACGTCTCTCACAATGTGGGGGGAGGGGGGAGCATGTGCTGCTGCCCAACCACTGATGGGCTACCTCACCAGTGCCTGGAGGGAGAAAGAAAGGGTAACAATATAAAACGGGCATTTTTTTCAGGGTAAAGCCGAGGAAGCACACTGCACCCTGTCTCATACAAGGAATGCAGCTATAAAACCTGGACTAGCAGTGAGTTTAACAGATTTTTTCCTCTAGTATCCCACAATCTCAACACAACCTCAAATTTAAAAGTGGTACCAAGGAAGTGGGTACGTGGGCACAAATTGAAAAAACTCAAGGAGAAGCCTTCTGCTTCTGCTTTGAGAAGTGAAAAGGGAACTCCTAACACATAGAGAGTATGGAAAAAAACTCCTGTTTTTCTTTCAAGGTTTTTTTCCCCCTCATCCCTTCAGAGTCCAGTCACCCCATGGCAATGATGGCAGCAACAGCAATAGCACTGGAGACCCGTGGACCCTCCATCTCTGAAGGAGAGTAACCTTCCTCTGTGATCAGATAAGTTATGATTCCATGAAGGTCAGGCAAATCCACTGCTATTTTTCTCCCTGTATCCTCCTGCTGCTTGGCCCTAGGTAGGAGTGTGATTAAAAGAAATGCGTATCAGCCATGAAACTAAAACCTCAGCTTTTTGTCTGGAAGACCAAAAGAGGGAGCCTCAGGGAACCAGAAAGTACGAGGGAGATAGTGGAGAGGGAGGACTGGGATCACTCCAGAACTGTACCTGTGTGGATCTGATATTAAACAGCATACCAATACATTGAGTACTACACTAAGGAATAGGCCAGCACATCAGTCCCAAACTAACAATGAGTGGCACACATGAGGGACAGAGATGACACTAAAGCCACAATCCACAAAAGGCTGGTTATAAAATATAGCCTGAACCAAACAAGGTTGATTGCCTGGAAAAAAAAAAAAAAATTCTCCATAGGATTTAAATAAAGCCCAGAACCTCATAACATAATATTCAAGATATGCAGGATACAATCCAAAATTACTCATCATAAGATAATCAGGAAAATCTCAACTTACATGGTAAAAGACATTAAGAGACACCAACACTGAGAGGACACAGATGTTGATATTATTTAGCAAGGGCTTTAAATAAGCTTTTATAAAAATGCTCAAAGAAGTAACAAAATAAATGGAAAGATTAAAAAGTTCCAGCAAAGAAACAGAAGATACAAACAAGAACCAAAACAAATATTAACCAAAAAATATAATAATGAAAATTAAAAACTTATTGGATGGAATGGAGATAATAGAAGAAAAGTAATAAACTTGAAGATAGATCAATAGAAATTATCCAATCTGAATAACATAGAGAACAAAAGAATGAGTGGGGGGTGGGGAATGAACAGAGTCCTAGGGAGCTTTGAGAAAATACCAAAAGGCCTACCACTTGTGGTACCGGAGTTCCAGAAGAAGAGGAGAAAGAACACAGTACAGGAAAATAAAAGAAATAATGACTTAAAACTTCCCCAATTTTTTGAAAGATATAAACACAAAGATTCCAGAAGCTGAATGAACCCTAAATAGGATAAACCACACACATATAACAAAATAATAATAATAATGCTCACACATATCATAATCACATCAATTAAAATTAAAGAAAAAGAAAATGTCTTGAAAACAGCTAAAGAAAAATTATGTATTATTTATAGGACAATAATTTGAAAGACTACGATTTCTCATAAGAAACCAGTGAGTACAAAAAGATTTGGAATAATATTTTTAAAGTGTTTAAAGAACAGAAATACCAACCCAGAATTCTATATCCAGCAAAAATATCCTTCAGAAATTAAGGTGAAATAAAGTGAGGTAAATTGTGAATTCATTACCAGCGATTTTGTTTTAAAAGAATTGCTAAAGGAACTTCTTCAGATAAAAGAGAAATTATACCAGAATATCAGTAATAAAGGAAGAGGAACAAAAATGGTAAATATATAGGTAAACATAGTGACTACTCTTTTCTTCTAGGGATTGTTAAAATAGTTTTGAATGATGACAGCAGAAATTGTAAGTGTCTGATGGAGCTTTCAGTGTATGTAAATATAATACACAAGAAAATTTAAAACAAAATAGAGGGTACAGGGAACCTACATATGGTTGTCAAAATGTCTACATTCCATTTGAAGTAATAAAAATTGATTCTAAGTGGACTGTGAAAAGTTAAATATGTATATTGCGTTTTCTACAACAACCACTAGAAAATTATACAAAGAAATACAGTAAAAATATTGATAAATTTTTAAATGGAGTACTAAAAATATTAAAGTAATTCAGAAAAAAAGCAGAAGGCAACAGAGCAACAAAAAATAGGGAACAAACAGAAAATAAATATTACAACAGTAGTCATAGACCCAAGTTAATAATTACATTAAATGTAAATGGTCAAAACATACCACTTAGGGGCACCTGGCTGGCTCAGTAGGTAAAGCAGGTGACTCTTGACCTCAGGGTTATAAGTTCAAGTCTGACATTGACTGTATAGATTACTTAAAATCTTTAAAAGAAAACATACCACTTAAAAGACAGTTTTCAGAATGACCACATGCTCTCAAGAAACTCACTTCACATATAGTGATACAGGTAGGATAAAAGTTAAATAACCAGTAAAGGTGTATGCTGCAAACACAACCAAAAGAAAACTGGATTGGATATACAAATATCAGACAAAGTAGTCTTCAGAGCAAAAATAATTACCAGGAATAAAGGGAGACCTTATAATTGATAAAAGGGTCAATTTATCAAGATGACATAAAATGCTAAATACATATGTAGCTAACAACAGTGCTTTCAAAAAAATGAAAAAAATAGCTTAAAGAACTTCAAGAGAAATAGAAAAATACACACATTATGTAGGAGACTTCAAAACTCCTTTTTCAGTGATTGATGGAACTAGTAGGCAGAAAAGCAAAAAGGATATAGTAGAAAAACAAAACCACCCTCCAACTGGAGCTATTTGGTGTTTATAAAACAGTCCCCCCAATAACAGCAGAATACACATTCTTTTTAAGTGCACATGTAACTTTTACCAAGATAGATGATGTAATGGGTCAAGAACAAACCTTAAGAAGTATAAAATAATTTAAATCATAGAAAGTATATTATATGACTTTAACGATTTAAACTAGAAATCAATAATGGAAAGTTAAAAGGAAAATTTTCAAATACATAGAAATAAAGCAACACTTCTAAATAATCTATGGGTCAAAAAAGAAGATCACAAGGGAAATATGAAAATATCTGGAAGTGAACAAAAATTAAAACACACATATCAAAATTTGTGAGATGCAGTTAATCAATGTCTATAGGAAGATTTATCACATTGAAAGCTCACATGAGGAAACCTAACCAGTAAATGTGGACCACTGTTTGAAATGCTTCCATAAAGTTTTACAGTTCTTTGGTAAAAGAGGTGAAAGGAATGAACATTTGTCAAGCCCTTACTTGACCCAGATAGTTACCTACAAAGTATTTGCCCATGCTTTCTTATTCTGCCATCATAACAAACCTGGAATGTAAATATTCTCATTTTATTCATTTTACAAATGAGGAAACTGAGGCTCAGGGAGATTCACCTCCCCCAAATCACACAAATCCATTGTCAGGGCTTTTTAGCTGCCCAAATAAACAATCGATGTGTCAGTGAAGAGATGGGTAGACAGATGAAGTAGCAAATAGAAAGATGATTGGTAAAGTAATTTTTAAAAAATCTCATTGAGCCATGATTCAAATGCACTATATATAAAATCTATGGAAAAATCACAGTCCTCCCAGTATAGGGGTGTTTCCAAAACTTAGCACATCATAACTATTATATAGAATTCTTGTTAGAGTACGTATGCCCAGCTTCCTTCTTAGAAGAGCCTAGTTTCATGGATCTATGGAGGAAAATGGGCCTCTACCAAGCTACCCAGTGACATTCACGCCAAGGAAAATTGTGGAGAGACTATAACATACCATATTTGTAATAAAGATGAAGTGATGTTAAGAGGGGGATTTTTGCAGGCCACAACAATACAGAAAAATGCATCAAAACCTATACAGTAAAAATTATGTTATATGATTAATGTAGCAGTACCTCATATGAATGGGGGTGGTGATCATCAGTGATCAACAGATGAACTGTGCTAGGTCTGTGAGGGTGTGAATCACTGCCAAGATGGTGAATCAGCAATGGGAAGGGAGAGGTCAGGATAAGGTCACCTCTTTGGGTTTTATATTTTATTATTTCATTCAACAAATATTTCTGGAAATGTAATAATTTAAATTTTCCTGAGGCATGGATTTGGATATTTTGGGGTGGTCATATGGAGTGAGCATTACTCTCAGAAGAAACACAGTCAACCATCTAGAAAGTGCCTTTTTTCACTCTTTATTATTTACATCATGAATTTTGTGGAATAATACTAGTTTTGTGCCATGATGTGATTCCTTCCCCCAAAATTCTATCATCAAAGTTAAAATGTGATTTACTTACACTGTGAGAATATGAGCAAAATCTCCATGAAGTAATTTGGAAACGAACACAAAAAAGATTTGTATTGGTTTCCAAATTATTTATTGCCAAATCACAAATTTCCCTATTTGCTAAAAGTCATGGGTTCAGTCCCTCAGGAATATTGAAGGTCTATGGAACATTACTTCATTATGCTTATTATTACACCTAACATGATGCATGTAAATAGACACACATAAAAATATCACCCAGAATTTGAGGGAAAAGCCATGATTATTTAGTATATATATTTTTTAAAAACTTAATTATTAAAACTTCATTAATTTTATTAGTTTTATTTGATTACTTCCCACTTACCTTTGAATATAATGGTCCAGCTTCTTTCAGTCTGGGAGTGTAATAAGTATTGTGTTCAACAGAGAAAATTTGCTTTGATCTAATAGGAAGAGCTAATATGCAGCATCAAGAGATAATGAGTAACTGTATTACATTATGCTCTTCAATGAGCGTCCTGACAATTGCAGGGGTCATTCTTCACTCATTTATTAATGATTCAATTCCTGTAATATAAAATATATCCCTGAGATGTTCATTAACTAATCCAACAAAGTGTCATGGATTTAGAGCTGATTCTGTGCTTTCATATACTAGGGGAGAAAAGGAGAACAGATTACACTATGACACCTTGAAATGTGTTAATGGCATTCTTTAATCTCAGGGCAATAAAAACTTTGTATGTATTCCAAAGTTTTTCCTTTTGAGCTGATGAAATTCATTATTAATTAATCATATTTCTCTTTCCAATGCTTACTCCAGGAAGTCACTATTAATCCAAGAAAATTGTCAGGGAAGAATGCCATTTGCCAAGCTGACTAACTTTGGGGATAAAAAGTATGAGGAGGAGGACTCATGATATAGATTATAGGACAAAAAAGAAAAAAAATACCGCTATATAACCACTAGAATGTTTAAAACAAAAGACTAAAACTACCAATATTGGCAAAAATGTGAAGCAATTGGAACTCTGATTCATTGAGGGTAGAATATAAACTGGTTCTACCATTTTGGAAAACTAGCAATAGAAACTAAACATACACTTATCCTATGTTCAAAAATTCCATTCATAGGTATATATAGAAGAGAAATGATCACATATGTCTATTAAAAAAAAAGACTTGTACATAAATACTCAAGAACAACTTTATTCATGGGGTACCTGGGTGGCTCAGTCAGTTAAGCATCTGCCTTCAGCTCAGGTCATGATCCCAAGGTCCTGGGTTAGAGCCCCACATCGGGCTCCCTGCTCAGTGGAGAGCCTGCTTCTCCCTCTCCCTCTGCCCCTCCCCTCTGCTCATGCTCTCTCTCTCTCTCTCTCTCTCTGTCTCGCTCACTCTCACTCTATCTCAAATAAATAAGTAAATAAGTAAATAAATAAATAAATAAAATCTTTAAAAAAAAGAACAACTTTATTCATAATAACCAAATATATAATTATAGAAGATTGGATAAGTTGCGGTAGTTCACATAGTAGAATACTATACATCCTACAAAATTATAAGAAATTACTGATATATGGGACAACATAGAAAAAATTTCAAATGATTACATACTATGGGATTCCATTTACATGAAGTTCAGGGAACCTTCTGGAGTGATGATAATTTTCTAAATCTTGATCTGGGTGGTGGTTACATTGATGTGTACATATGTAAAAATTCACCAAGCTGTACTCTTAATATTCGTGCACTTTGTGTTAGTTATTCCTCAATAGAAAATAAAATGATAACATAAAATAACATAACATAAAACAGAGAAGAGTAGGATGTGTTCAGGGGTTGGAGATTACTCATAGAAGGTCCAAAAATATAAAAATATTTTCTTTCTCGTGGTTCCTTTTGTTGGCTTTTGTTGCTCACTTCTGCAGCTCTAAGTAGCTCTGTGTTAAGATACTGGTCCCCCTTTCTTAGAAAAGGGGTTTCCTGTCCTAACAGAACTAATTTGGGGCCAGAGGAAAGAGATTAGAGAAAGTATATGAGTCAGCCTCTTGAGGTACAAAAGTAGCCCACCCTAGACAACAATGGAAGAGTATCAGTTAGGCCAAGGTGAATGCTTTGGTTTTTATTAAGGTGTCCCTGGAGGAATCTCTTGGAGCCGGTCTCAGGGACCTGGTGAGGTAGTTCTAACCACAAGTAACAGCTGGTAAGGATTTGGGGATTTGAGGTTCTGGTAATCTCTCTTTTTTTTTTAATCAAAAATACAACCAACAGAATTATTCTTCTCAAGGCTTTGTTTGGAGTTTTGATTGGGGAGGGGGAGTTGGCTGCAAGGAACACAAGCTAGCTCAAGTGAAAAGGAAGATTATTGAACGAACGACAAGGAATCATACAGAATCTAAGCAGGAAGTATAACAGGACGCCAAAGGAAAAGAAGTGGAAAGCTATTCGAAAATTGAAACAGAGATGTCTTCTCTGCTCCTTTCTCTCTTTGTCTTACTTCCTTTGTATGCCTGTGATTCTTCCACTACAGAGCTGTCTTGTCCACATACAGGTCTGTTTGTTCAACATGACCATGCTTAAATGGGTGGCAGCATGGTACCTGCAACCCCTGAATGTGGTTCTCCACATCTAAACAGTGTACTTTGTCACTTCAGGTCCAACTAGTTATGGACCATGGAACTTTTTTAAGCTTTCAGGATCTGGTTGTTGGGCTAATTTTCAGGGCCTTTTGTATCAAGATGCTAGATTAAACACAACATTACATTTCACAGAAACATACAGATACTATTAAAGCAAATATCTGCCTATCTACATTTCACAAGTATACATACAGACAAAAACCTGCACACAAATGTTTACAGCAGCTTTATTCATAACTGCCAAAAACTGGAAGGAATGAAAATGTCCTTCAACACGTGAACAGAAAACAAATTGTGGTGCATCATGCAATGGAATACTATTCAGTGATAAAGACGATTCTTAAAAAATGTGTGGATCAAGCTACCCCAAAATATGGATGAATCTTGAACACATATTTTTTTTCTTTTTAAGTAGGCTCCATGCCTGGCATGGAACCCAACACAGGGCTTGAACTCACAACCCTAAGATCGAGACATGAGCTGAGATCAAGGGTCAGACATTTAACTGAGGAGCCACCCAGGTGCCCCTTGAACACATATTATTAAGTGAAAAAAGCCAGTCTGAGAAGGCTACATACTGTATGACTCCGTTTACATGACATTTTGGAAAACCGTAGAAACAGTAAACAGATCGGTGGTTGCCAGGAACTTGGATGGAAGGTTGAAGCCAGCTTGCTCAGCAGGGAGCCTGCTTCTCCCTCTGCCTGCTCTGCCTGCCACTCCTCCTGCTTGTGTTTGCTCTCTCTCTCTCTGACAACTAAATTAAAAAATCTTAAAAAAAAAAAAGGAAGGTTGAAGCCAGGTTGAAGATTGAAGGGGTTCTTTAGAATGGTGAAAATATCCTGTGTGACACTATAATGGTGGATACATGACTATGAATTTGTCAAAACCTATAGAACTTCATAGCACAAAGAGTGAACCCTCATGTACGCAAATTTAAAAAATCATTTAGGAGGTCCGAGATCTCAGGAAGGGAATACAGATTGTGACAAAGAAATCTACCTCTATTATAACTGTATGAAATAACCTCTTTGAAGGGGATGGAGAAGCAACTTTAGAAGTGAGTGGAGGGGCACCTGGGTGGCTCAGTCGGCTGAGTGTCCAACTCTTGGTTTTAGCTCAGATCATGATCTCAGGGTCATGGAATCGAGCCCTGTGTAGAAGCCTGCACTCAGTGTGAAGTCTGCTTGAGATTCTCTATCTCCCTCTGCCCCCCACCCACAAATAAATAAATAAAATCTTAAAAAAAAAAAAGAAATGAGTGGAGTCTACAAGGCCAAAAGCAAAGAGAACTGTACATATGTGCTGTACTCTGGTTGATAAAGTTATTTCCCATGGGACACATGTTAATAACTCTGAAACAACTATACATATACCCTGGAATTGTACAATTAAGTAAATGGCAGGTGGATGGCAGGAATCAGACGGGAGGTACAGACATGCAAGAGGAGACTAGAATGATCCATGCGGCAATGGACTGGAGTTGGAGTCATTCGATGTGAGCTCCTCTTTAGCTTAATACAGACCAAAATGGATACATATAGAAATATTTATAGATATGTGTATATATGTAGACATATACACATATATGTCCTTGCTCTGTCAACTGGGAGAGCCTAGAAGCAACAAACCCCAGTAATAACAAGCACACCTAGCAACCCAGATCTAGTACCATTCTCCAGTGAAAGACACCAGGGATCCCTGGAGAAATGGCTGATTCTAGGACTAAGACAGAGAATAAATAGGATGTTCCTGGAGCATCTTGTGCCAAAAAGTAAGCACATTCTCAAAAAACAAGCAAAAATATCAAAGAGATACAGGAATCTTTGTCAACTGACAAAGCTCCCAAGAGCCAAAGCCATTGCACTTTGAGCATCAAAATAAGTAACACAGTATTGGATTATAACCCAAAGTATAAGATAAATATTCATGAGACCATACTGATATAAATAAATGATTGAATTAATTAATTAATTGATTAATTAGGGAAGAATAGACAAAATTTTCTATGTGAAAGAATTCCAAATAATTCATGCAGCTATTCCCCACTGCAGCATGTTCACACAGCATAACTCCCCACTTCTTTATTTTTTAAGGTTTTATTTATTTATCTGAGAGAGAAAGAGAGAGAGTACATGAGCAGGGGGAGGGGCCGAGGGAGAGGGAGACAGAGAATCCCAAGCTGACTCCACACTGAGCACCACATGCAGAGCTGGACGTGGGGCTCGATCCCACAACCCATGAGATCATGACGTGAATTGAAACCAAGAGTCTGCAGCTCAACCGACTGCACCACCCGGGCGCCCCTCATAACTCCCCACTTCTTAAGCATTTGCTGAGCATTGTGACTTCCTTCCCAAGAGGAAAACATGCACAGGGGTAAACAGAGTAACTTTACAGTGAGGAACCCTAACAGACACTACCTCATCCAGGAGATCAAGGTCAACATCCATATTGATATGTCTATCTTGACAGTACGCAGCCTTGATATGATGTGATGAGAATGCCACCTCTTTCTGTGGTCTTCCTTCTGAACACGCATAACCCCATCTGGTTACCAGACAAACATCATACAAAACCCTGTTGAAGGAAATTCTATAAAAATATCTGACTAGTACTCTTTAAAACTGTCAAGGTCATCAAAAACAAGAAATGTCTGGTGAACTGTTACAGCCAAGAGAAGCCTAAGGAGACATGACTGAAATGTAATATGGTATTTGGGATGGGATCCTGGAACCGAAAAAGGACATGGGTAAAAAGTAAGGAAATTCAAATAAAATACGGATTTTTAACTAACAATGTATCAATATTAGTTCATCAGTTTTAACAAATGCACCAAACTAATATGAAATGGTAACAATAGGGGAACCTAAGGATAGGGTACATGGAACTCTCTGTACTATCTTTGGAATTTTTTCCTAAATCTAAAACTATAATAAAACAAAATTTTTATTGAGAAAAAACACAGATAGCTTAAGAGCAAGAAAAGGAAATCTCCTTGTGAGAGACATGGAGAAGAAATCCACAATAGTGCACAGAAGCTGAAGATGTGTGTCCAAAGTGATGCCCAGGAATTGGACACAGCAGTGCCCATTAGGAATACCAACCAAGGAGCCAGCACTGGGCTCCCCATGTGAACTGGAACTCAGGAATTATAAGTTCACAAATAAAAACACAGATATCCTTACCCTTCGGACTGGAAATTAGCCTCTTGCCTTAGGTAATGATGTGAAATGGGTCACTTGTGTGAGCTCAGAACACTAAGGCTACGTGTGACTAGATGCAGACCCTAAATTTGAACTCTAAGTGCAATACAAGCCCAAGAAAATACACCTACATAAAAATTGACATGGAGCCAGTGAGACCCACAGAACCCAGCACAGGCAAGCGTGAAAACACCCCATTAGGAGCTCCTCATATCCCAAGGCATGAGGTCTGAGATGAACTCACAGTCAAAAATGACAAAGCTTGTAAGAAACTTCAATACCATGACAGAGAGTAGCTAGAATCAACCAGGGGGAATTCACATTTTAGGAGTTACAGATAATGGAACAATGTAAAAGAGACTCAAATTGTGGATGTTTAGAAATATTCTAAGGAAGGAATGTCATCTGCAAACCAAGAACAGGAAGTTATAAAATAAATCTAGTGTATTAAAAAAGAAAGGATTAGAAATCTTGGGTGTGAGAAATATGGTCACTGAGAAAAAAAGAATTAAAAAAAAAATGTTTTCCTTGACGGTTCTTAACTCTGGTTATACATTATAATCACCATCAGGCTTCGCAAAATACTGATGACCCACACCCATTAAACTAGAAACTCTGGGGGCAGCTCCAGGCATTGACATATTTTTAATCTGCAGGATGATTCTAAGATGTGGTCAGTACTGTGAAGTACTTTGTTAAAGAAATTACTAGAAACAGCTGAAGAGAGAAATAATTAAATAACAATAAAGATAACAATAACAAAAACCCAAGTAGCTTGAAAACCCAATAGCTTAAAACAGAGAAGCAGAAAAACAAGAGACGATGAAATGGTAAGTATACAAGAGGAGTTCAGGAACACGAAGGATACAATGAGACAAGTCTGGCATAGAGTTTGTGCATGTCCCAGAAGGAAAGAATAGAGAAAATGGTGGAGAAGAAACAGTCAAAGAGAAAGTAGTTAAAGAGGAAGTATATGAAAAGCCCTTTTGGAGGAGTAGATAAACAAAAAGAACCCAGACCTAGACACATCACAGGGAACTGTAAAGGGAAAATGCCAGAAGTCGATGTGGGTGGAGGGCAATGGCGCGTCTCCAGGGCTGTTGTGTTTGTAACAAGAAAAAGTTTAAATGCCAGTTCTGGGTACGGTTGTGCTCAAACGAATACAAGGTTACTTATATGCAGGTGCTGTGGTAGGGTATGGCAGACAGCAAGATGAACAAGGCACAGTAAAATAACTCCAGGGAAGAGGGGACAGGTGCCTACTTGCACGGCCCTGGTAGGTTGCGTGGACAGCTCCCCAGCGCTATCCATTTTGTCTTGTGACTTTAGAGTTCTTTTCAGAGTTGACTTCCCAATGCCTTAAAAATGGGGTGACCTTGAGACTTTCTTTGGCTACCAGAATTCACTGGCCTTGACCCTGTTCCAGTTCTAAGCCTAGGCCTCCAGAAGGCTGTGCTCTTGTGCCTTTGCTTTGATAACACGCCCGGGCTAGCCTGCTGGAGGCGAAGAGGTATGCGGAGCAGAGCTGAGTCACCCCAGCAGAGCTGACCACCCTAGATGCGTGACAGTGATTATTCCTGCAGGCCACACCGATGCC
Source organism: Halichoerus grypus (assembly GCF_964656455.1). NCBI lineage: Eukaryota > Metazoa > Chordata > Mammalia > Carnivora > Phocidae > Halichoerus > Halichoerus grypus. The sequence continues at coordinate 10,746,693 of NC_135723.1, forward strand.
ACTGTTAACTCCCCACGCAGCAACTGGGACAGAGGACACAGACCATATCAGCAGGAGAACAAGGCCAAATTCGAAAACCTTTCTCCTGTGCCACGTTAAACCGGTTTCCTTGGCTTCCCGAAGCTCCAGCTAGTTCTGTCGGGCAAACGTGTTGGTGGCAAAAGCTGTGAAGGGTGGTGGCAGCTGAAATCTCTTGCCCTTAAATAGTTGTCAGCTCAAAACTATTAGCAGTAACTGCTGTGAAGTCTGACTTAAACCGTACCTAGGGAGCAGCAGAAATTGGATGCCTCACAGAAATGATCTTTAAGTAAAGGTTGAATACAATAGCCTGGGGGATAGTTTCAAATGGTGGCTCAAGACAGAGTTGTCCGTTGGGACGGATTGCCAGGCTGGGCTTCCCGTGGTTCGCCTGCGCGGAGACACATCATGAACAAGGGAGTTCGGGGTTCATCTCCGTGTTCAGAGAGCCTGGGAAAACCCACAGGATTTGAAAATGTCCAGGTAAAGCCTCTACTTGGGTTTGCATTCACCGGACTTGAAAAGCTAATAGACCAAGTGAAGAGCTGAACTTTTTTTCTGGAAGCTCCCATGCATTGCGCCAGCCGCACGCCCCTCCCCGGGAGAACGCGGGCTTGGGGGGGGGGGTGGCGCGGGCTGTGACTTTGGGGTGCTGAAAGCGAGCTCAGGTGCCCTGACGGAGGGGCTGGCAGCTCTGCCCGATAGCTGGGGCAGTCCTAACTCTGCAAGAGGGCAGGAGGCCCTGACGAGGGGACGGACGGGAGTGAGAGCCCCGCAGCGCGGCTGAGAGCCGAGGCCGGTGCGCTTGCCCGGGACTGGACCAGCCGGAGGGGGCCAGCGGCCTGCGGTCGGAGCCAGGCGGGTGTGCCCGGAGACGAGTTTTCCGTAAACGCGGCTCACCCTCAAAGCCCTTGGGGGCCCGCTGCCCAGCGGGCGGACATTCCTAGAAACGGTGCGGACGCGGCTCGCTCCAGGCCCCGCCCTGGCTGCCGGGCAGAGCAACCGCAGACCCTTGTTTGCCTTCTCCCCGGAGTGACCCTGCGCCCGGCCCGGTGCAAGCTAACCTCAGCCCCCTTCCCCGCCCCCGCCCCGGTCCCTCCCTCCCTCCGCCTCCTCTGCCCCGGGCCGTCGCCGCAGGCAGGCCCCTCGCCGGTCACCTGTCACCGCGCTCGCGCGTCCTTGACCTCGCCTTCGTGGGCCTCAGACGGCGCCATCAAACAGTTTCCCTTCTGCTTCGCCTCTCCAGGAGCTGCTGCCGCCGCTGTTCTCAGGCACCCGCATGTCTCAGACCCTGCAGGGGGGCGGGGGGGCTTGCCTTACCCCTGGAAGCTCTGCCAAGGCGTGTCCCGAGCACCCACCTGCCTGGGCACGGGCGGGTTAGCCTAACAGAACATCATGCTAACAGTTCCTGATGTGAAACTGTCCCGTTTCTCATGAAAATGCTCAAGGTCATATACAAAATACTCCCATTTTGTTACCGCATTGACAGTCTCGACTCTGTCCCATGGGCCTTGTGCACTGGGACTTCTGGCAAAGAGGCAGGTCTCGAGCCTGCACTGGTGTGAAGCTGACTCCTCGCTCGGAGCTGTTCAGCACTTCATGCCTCAGCTTTCTCATCTAGGCAATGCGACTGTTAATAATACTTGTTTTCACGGTGCCTGCTTTTCCTTTTAAAAAAGATAGACCTTATTAAGTGCTTAGCTCAAAACTTGGCACATAGTAAATAGTCAATGTTAGCTAGCTATTATTGTAATTATTTCTTCTGTAAATACTATGGCGACTATTACAGTCTTTCCTTTGAGTTAGCTCTTAAGTGGTGAGCTACACGAACCCTTTTCAGAAGTATCTTATAAGCAAAGCCTTTTGGTTTTCATATTTTTCTGACGAAATACAAGAGAAACAAAGACAATCTGATGAATTAAAGCAAAGATACTCAGTAACAGAAAAACAAAGGCAGGATGATCAATTTTAATGTCAACTAGGGCATAAGTATTAAGGGAAGACAGTCATTTTTTTGTGTGTTCATTAAAGACAACTTCTAAAATGAAGTGTAACAATAGAAAACAGAGATGCTAACAATTTTATGTTCCTAATTTTGTAAACATTTTCTTAAAAATGACTCTCAAAATTGTATGAAATTCCAGCCTCACAAACCAGAGTGTGCCCCTGAAAACATAAAGCAAAAACTTAGAAGTATAAGGCAGTTAAGTAAATTAAGCTTTCGTATATTTCACTAGAAATAGGTATAAGAGAATATTTAACAACACAGGAAGATGGCCATGATATGGTACCTAGGAAGAAAGAACACAAACATAAGTGTATGTCCTGAGGTCAAATAAGTTTGAAAACACACTCAGACCAGTTCCCCTTGGAGATTCACCTTTAAAATTTTAATTAGCATATTAAATAAAGCCTCTGAGAAATCCAAGGACTGAGCTTAACTCTTAAACCCAGTGTTTTCCACCACTTTTATTTGAGCATAGACTATTCTTTTTCACAACAGCCATATTAAATTTCTTTTGAACAATTTAATAGACACATTTTGGGATATGCTAACCTAAAAGCATTCCCATTAAAATCAGATAAACAAAAAGAAAGGATAATATCAGCCATAAAATATGCATTATATAACTATGTAAATACTATATTAAAGGCTACCAAAGAACACCAAGTATTTTCACAGATGGCATTTTTCTTTTTAGATTACTAAAGATAATCATTGGAAGAAATTAGAACTATTGTAATATTTTAGCATCTATAAAAGATAAATATATTAAAACATATTTCATAAATATATTAAAGTCAACCTTAGAAAATATCATGAATAAAAATATTTTATTCACAGTAATGAAAGACTACCTACCTAAAAATGACCTTTTGACTTGGTTCACATTACATCCTCTGGAAGACCTTGTCTGACCTGCTTTTCCCTGTTCCCCAGTCACCTACCATCCTCTCTCTCTAACAGAATTCATCTCACTGGACTGCATTCATCTATCAGCTTATCACTTTTCCCCACCACACACACATACCTCAGCCCCTCCTGAGCAGGGAATATGTTTACTAATTTTAGCATCACCAATATATAGCACAGTGGCTGGTTGAGAGGTGCTTAACAAGTGTTAATCTATTTAATTAATTAACCAACTACTTGAGCCTCACCAGAATGTAAATATCCGTCTCTTTCAGGTCCATTTCTTTGACAATCTTTTTATCTGTTACCTATCTATTCTGCTAAAATTTTTACATTTAAAAGTCTCCTCCTTTAGGGGTGCCTGGGGGGCTCAGTCGGTTAAGCTTCTGCCTTCGTCTCAGGTCAGGATCTCAGGGTCCTGGGATCGAGTCCTGCGTCGGGCTCCCTGCTCAGTGGAGAGTCTGCTTCTCTTTCTGCCTCTGCTTCTCCCCCTGCTTGTGCTTGCTCTCTTGCTCTCTCTCTCTCAAATAAATAAATAAAATCTTCTTAAAAAAAAAAAAAAGTGTCCTTCTTTAAAGCCACGAGGGGTTGGATTTTAGATTGAATGGAAATTACTTCTTATTTCTTGAAAATTAGAAACTTCAAAAAATCAGTTAAGGAATCAGCAGAATGTATATATCTGATAAGATGAGAATCCCTCAAAATTGTATGCATCACAATGCAGCAGGGCTCATCCAGGTCGTCTAGAAATGCCCTGGCGTTTCTAGGTCTGAGGGGGGAAGGGCTGCACCCAATCAGTTTCCATCAGGCCCTGGGTCTTACATGGCTCCAGGCTTGGGCTTTGGCCTTTCTCAGCCTCCCTCCAAGCAGCTGACATCTGGGTTCAGATTGCCTGGTGTCTGAGCCCAAGTGTTAATCCCCTGCCCACAAGGTCATGCCCACCAGGTCATGCCCACGGTCATTCTACTTTAAAGAGAAAGCAGCAAGGCAATCAGGGTCCCTCTTCTGATGCAGAGCCCCAAGGAAGGGCTGGAACCCAAACACGTGATGACAGGGACCTGTGACCTGCAGCTGGTCTTCCGCCTGAGTCCCAGCCTGCCCACATGACCCTGTCTGGTGTCTGCCATAGGCTTTGGCTCAACAGGCACAAATAATCGGCAGACCTGTGTCTTCTGGTTGCTGATGGAGTGGGACTGTGGAAATAAGTTCATTTTAATTCAGCAAAATTGCTTGCGTGCTTTCGTAGATGATGCCACCCGCTCAAAAATTAAACTGTACTTCTGAGGTATACTGAACTCAAAGGGTTTGTCTTGTTTTGCTTTATTTTGTTTTGTTTGGGTAGGTATTTTGCACTAACTCAGTACTTTTATCTGAGAATTCAAAAGGGATTTAAAAATGATGGAAACCATATTGTTCCCATTTTGTAGGAGGAAAAGTAGACTCACTTCAGGGCATTGAGTTCAGACATGAATCACTAGTAACTGAGCTAGATGTCTCTCCATTGTGTATTCTATATTCTCTCTTGTAATTTGTTTCGTAGGTGAACAAGGTACAGAGCATTGGGGCAGAGTCTTCCTTGATAAATCGGTGAGTAGAAAATATTAAGAAATTATCTTTTTCCCAAAGGTCATGTCTTCCATTCTTACCATGAGCATTAACCCACAATAAATGTACAATTAAAGGCAAAAAAGAAAAAATTACGGTTTTTTGAAAGGTGTTTTTTGTGGGATAATTCACTCACAGGCAGTCATTTATTAAGCACCATGTTTAGGGAGCTAATAAGTTCATTTTGACTATAAGTAATTTCAGAACCAGGTTACTTATTTGCATGAATTCAGTGATACTCCATGGACTTTCCGAGTACATATTTTACCCAGCTCATAGCAGCTATTTTATGGGTGAAGGGCCACGTATTGACCAAATGGCTCACAATTTTTATATATTACCTCTCACTTGCCTGTTTACTCAAATTACATGATTAATTCCTTGAGAATATTGTAGGTGGCTATTAAAAGCTTGTTGAATGAATGAAAGATATTGGAAGTTCAGGGAGATCGGAGTATCCAAGTTACAGGGCCAAACGTGGCAACAGGAACGGCTTAAAACACACAACTGAAAGAAAATGAGGGCTGAGTTAGTTGCTCCCACCCGCGGATCAGGCATGTTTCCCTGGCTCCGGTACTGAGAGGGGTTTGGCGGTGAGATATTCAGAGCATAAGGACACGCTCTTTGCTATCCCTGAGGGGTGAGTTAATGCAGATCCCCTGGGGCATTTGCCAACTCTCCCCTTACTCACTTCCAGGACACCATAATTGGTCCAGTGGTTACTAGAAAAAGACCCTGAGAACAGTTAGAATTGATGAAAAATTTCAGGCCAAAGGAACCCTGAATAAAGTTTTCTTTTATTCTGCCTTATATTTTGTGTCTTAGAAAGAACCAGGAGATGATACTATTTCTGGAAAACCAGGATTTAGCTCTTTCTCTTTTTTTTTTTTTTTTTTTTTTTTTTTTTGCTTTTTGGGGTTTTTTTTAGGCAAGTAATTATCAAGAGAGCATAGCCTTTTTATTGTTCTAAATCCAATGAAGCAGATGCCCCTAATATGACCTCTGGAGGCCCCGCCAGCTGAGGCTTAGCGTAGCAAATCCCAGTGAATCCTCCATTGTCATAACCTCTGCCTGTCCCTCAGTCCCTCTCCCACTTCCTGGCCCTTTACCCTCTCGCACACATGCACACTCTCAAAACAGCTTCTTACACAGCTCCCGCCACTGAACAGCACGCTTGTCCAAACTAAGAAACCAAGATCTTGTCTTGCATTCCTTCCCAGCGAAAAAGTTCCAAACCTTTTTTAGGAAGGCAGAGTGCGTATCATATCCAGAAATACTTACTAGCCTAGATAGATGGATACCAGGCACTTGTTACCTCGTGCCTTGCCAGGACTCTATAATGTTTTTCCTCTTTATTTTTTCCTTTTTGGATCTGTGTTTGATGGAAATGTTTGCATAATCTCCTGACAATACTGCCAAACAAATACTTGAGAAATAATTAAAGATTCTTGAAATTATTTACCTCGTATATAAAATACATGTATACGTATACACACCCACACACACATACATATATCTTAAAATTATACATAAAGCTTAAAAAAGAACCACTCGGAAATGCTTTTTTGCTTGAGAAATGGTTCGTACAAGGGCACACCATTGTACTGGGAATCTACCCAGCAGAATCACTTAAGAATTCGGACGATACAGTAAGTGGAGACAAAGTTGACATTTACTGCATAGAATGCCCATCCCAAGTACACTCAGGGCAACCTCACTACCCTATTCAGTCTCTCACTGTCATTTGAAGGGACATCAACAAAGGACCATTCTGTGGAGAATGTCAAAGAGTAGAAAAGAAGGGCATCCCATAGCTTTCAAACGGTGGGCTTAAGTCTGGGGGAAAAAGAGCAAGAACAAGATAATGTCCATCACCGTCTTGGCAGGTAGGGTTTATAGTGGCAAACCAAGTGCGGGGGATTCCAGCTGGGTGAATAATCATTCCAGCAGGGTCCCAGGACTCAGCTCTGCCAGGTCAGATGAGCCAAGAATGTAAGGAACCGGAAGGTGAGTGCAGGTGTGTCCTAAGGAGTGCCAAGAGTAGCTGCTTCTGCCCATCAGATCCAAAGGCAAAGTGTGGATGCAGAAGGATGACAAGACCAGGAGGCCCAGAGACTAGGGTGCTGCAGATGCTAAGCAAGAGGTGAGGTACAAAGGAGAGGCTGAAGAGAGAATCAAACACAACAGCATAAATACGTAGAAGTCTGAAGCCAGTGCTTGGCACGTGGGTGATTTGGTCTGGCTTAAAGTCATGGTGTCATGGCAAACAGGTGGTCAATCAATCTCCATGCTGAATTTGCATCTGTTCTTCTTGCCCAACTCTTGCCACCTAGGAGCGTGGTGCCTTTCTCCTGTTAAGGATGACTTTGGAATTGTAAAGGGAAACCAGGCTTTGGGTTGTGGTCAAGAACCTGATGTCAGCAAGGAAGCTGCTAGTATAAAATCTGAGCAACTGAGAGAGAAAAAAAACAAAGGACCAGAGTTCAAAACCAGCATGAGATGTGGAAAAAGGAGAGAAAGAGGACTTGGACAAAGTCACATGGTTAATGTTGCAGCTGCACCGGGTTCTGGAGTAGAGTGAGGAAACCTTCCTTTCCCTGATATTGTTGACTACCCTTTCCTCTTGAAACATGTTCTTGGAGTTAGCAGATGACACTCTGGCTGGCTGGTGCTTCCTTTCACCTGTTCTCTATCACTTTGCTTTGTGGATTCCAGTTTCTCTACCTGAGCCTTATGTGTGACTTTCTCCAGAGCTCACAACTATATACTCTTCTCACTCTATATACTCTAGTGGGTGCTTTCATCCTTGCACTGATCTTCAGTTCCTAGTGCCTTCCACACTTGGGTCTTCAGCCAGACCACTGTACCCAACTCTGCACTGGCATGTCAATCTACTATGGACTCATAGTTAACATATTCACAATTGAGCCCATCATCTCTACTCCACAACTTTATCTCTTTATATTCCCCTTCTCAGATGACCACATCCCAATCCATCCATTTGTTCAAGTCAGAAATCTAGCACTCACTCTTTGTGTCTCCCTCCTCCCTAACTGCTAGAGCCAACCAACATTTATCTGCTTCCATTGTTTCTATTTCCATTCACCTTCATCCTGTGTCTCCTAAAAATCCCCTATACTACCATTCAGTTTCTGTTTCTAAAGAATTCTTAGCAGTCTACCTACCTCTTATGCTGACCTTCTACAATTTATCTCCACTCTGCTACATAAATGATCTTGTGGGTGTAAAAATGCTATGTTGCTACTCATCTGGTCAAAATTTTGAATGATTTTGTATTACCCATGGGATAAAATCTAGATTCTTTTCAACAAACTCAAGACCCTTCAGGATCCAGGTCCTACAACTTGTTTTACCTTACCTTCACATGCATCCCCTGCCCCACCCCAACATGTAATTTTGTCAAACTGCATGACTCTCAGTAGACTTTATATTTCCCATTCTTTCAGATTCATGTCTTTCACTATGCTACTCCATTTGTTTGGAATACCTTCCCTCATTTCATCACCGGACAAAGCCCTCAGCCAGGATCAGCTACATAATCTGCAGGGCCCAGAGTAAAATGAAAACATGGGCAAAAATTATCAAGAATTTCAAAATGGCAATATTTGGTAGAGCATTAAACCAAGCACAGAGCCCTTCTAAGCATGGAGCTGGGATGCCTCATGCCCATAAAGGCAGCCCTGTCCTCAGCTTCATTTTCTCTTCCTCTGAATTTCTTTCTACTTTCTCCATAAGATTTAGATTTCTTCTCTTTTCCCCCATACTCCACAGACATCTCCATTCTGCCGCTCATCCTGTGGTATCTTCATTTTTGCTGTGTATGTTTCCTTACTAGGCTATAGTTAATGTTGCATATTCAGCATCTATCACACAGCACGTGGTGCACAGTAGGTCATCGTGATGGATTTGCTAACTGATCACACTCACTGATCACTGAGCTACCCCACTTTCTACAACTTCTTTTCTGTGGGATGGCGTTTTTATCTCTTTGCTTTGTTTCATTTTATATTCACTGATCTGGTTGGTTGGTTGGTTGCTTGTTTGGTTTTAAGACCAGTTCTAAAAGACCATGAGTACCACAATGGTCCAGTATCTCTAGAATTTCTAGAGGTATATACTTAAAAGGGCCCCTATCTATAACATGCGATATTTTTTAACATCATTTAAACATGAGCATTGGAAAGAAAGTTGAATGACGGGTAACAAATCTGCTTTCACTTATATTTCCCTTTATGGATTTTGACACCTGCATTATAAGTTATATTTTTCAGATAGTCTGAAAATGTACTGTGTTTCAAAGTCATGCTACTACCATAAAACTCAGAAAAAGGCTAAACTCCTTCAGCTTCTCTCTTGTAAACTTACATTATCCTTAAGAGTGGCACTCTTGAATTCTTCCCTCCCCCAACCTCCAAGTACCATTCTTCAAAAGATAGTTCATCCAGAGGGCAAATATATAGAAGATAGATGCAGAGTCCTCTTGTAGAAGCCGAGGCAGGACTGGGGTGGCCAGAGCATTTGCTTCTCCATTCTGGCTCTCCCCATCTTCTGCCAAGCAGGTGGTCTTAAAGAAAGAAGGGAGTATTTTATACATACACACACACATACATATATGTTATATGTGTATACACTTTTGATACTTTTTTTTTTTTACTTTTAATAGCAATCTATTCAGGATCCAACACAGCAGTCTAATCCATCAGCTTGAGTTTAGCTAAGACTACTCATCTAGACAGACTTCCTGAGTAGGAAATCGGGTTATTACTGTGTGACATTTCTGAACCACAGAGTTAGGTAGGCACGGAAGCAGGCTTAGTCATCGGGGGATCTGACATCCAGGTGTCATGATATCTGTGCAGCTATTGAATTTTCATGATAGTTGATAGAGTCCATAGAGGACAGGCTGTTTAATCTCAAAAGTTTCTAAGTTTGAAAAAAGCCTTTAAAGGGTCTTACAAATGCCAAAGCAAACTCTTTCCCAGTGATTGCACATTCAGAAATCCATATGAAAACAATCATCCAAAACATGGACTAAATATCCATTACATAATTATTTATATTAGCCTAATATTGTAAACAAATGTTCAACACTGTGGAATTATTAGCTGCACTGCAAGTGATGAAATCACATTTGATGGGCTATCATGCCCCTATTAAAAGTGATGTTTACAAAGAGCTTTTTAAAACTTGGGAAGATATTTACATTACAACGCTAAGTGAATTATGAAGCTTCCACAACGTATGTGCCATATGATCTCAATTATTTCTTACATGTACAAAGAAATGAAGATAAAACATATATAAATTTTACTGTGATTTTTTTTTCTCTGAGATTATAGGTGATTTTTTATTTCTTTACTCTTCTGCTCTATTTTTTCCAGTAAGCATATAGTTTTTCTAATAAGAAAAATATAAGACCTTTCTTTTAAACGTGACATCCCGAGGCAGTCCTTGACTTCGCCAAGGTCCTCCCAGGCATGAACCAAGATGACATTGAGAACAGAAGGGCACAAAGCCATCGTAACAAGATGGGTGGGTCAGGGGCTCCTGGGTGGCTCAGTAGGTTAAGAGCCTGCCTTCGGCTCAGGTCATGATCCCAGGATCCTGGGATCGAGCCCTGCATCAGGCTGCCTGCTCTGTGGGAAGCCTGCTTCTCCCTTTCCCTCTGCCCCTCTCCCTGCTTGTGTTCTCTTGCACTCTCTCTCTCTCTCAGATACATAAATAAAAGCTTCAAAAAAAAAAAAAGATGGGTGGGTCAGCTAGAACCAGAGCTGACAAAATTCACGGAGTTGGCTAATTGAACATAATAAAAAAATAAATAAATAAAAATAAATTCAGAGAGCCCAATTTGCAGAAGAATGGTAAAATGGAGATGATTCTTCGTGAAAAGTGAAAAAAACTCTTAGTAGATTACCAGTTACAATTTTGTTATACTACTTTCTAGAAGCCAGGAGAAGCATCCTTCTTTGTTTAACAGGAAGAGGTGAGGAGAAGCTCAGAGGCTAAATCTGTGATAAAATGCAATACTTGAATGTGGCAAACACAGCGAAGAACTGAAATATGGTTAACTTATCTGGTTGTAAGCTTCAGAGACTCACTCAAGTTAGTTGAACTAAAAAGACTATTTATTAAGGACACGGATGGAGTGATAAGGGATACAGAATCTCATGGAGAGCAACAGAGGAAGAGTGGGTAACAAGGATCTATAATTAGAGCAAATTCCATGGACACTAGACCAGAAGGGGGCTTTGGGCCTAAGTATTTTTCTAAAGACCGTAGCAGCAAGAGTCCACATCTCAGCACTGGTGCTCCTGTATTCATACAACTCAGACCCTCTGGACAGCTGGGGGTTTTTTTGTTTTGTTTTTGTTTTTTGTTTTTTTGTTTTTGTTTTTCTGTTGTTTTTCCTATTCTGGTATCAGCTGGCATCTATACCTCATATCCTATATGTTTTCTGAATCACATATCTTCTGCTTCTGTCCCTGGCCAGCTGAGTTTGCATTTGGCTCATGATGGCCATCCCAAATTTCCACGACTACATGGCATTCTGTGAGCTTCAACTCTCATTGAAGAGAAGCCAAGTGCCTCACTCTGTCTGTATTCCTAGTTCAAGAAGGAGTTGCAGTGCCCCCAGCCCTTCTCTTTACAGTAAACCACTTTATAATCCCCTGATATGCCTATGGGTTCATGTGTTCTGTCCTTGTCCATGAGACAAATCTTCCACTGCCCATAGGGAAGCACTCTTGGGCTGAGCAGTTTCACTCAGGAGAGAGTGGAGGATGGTACCAAGACTTTATGCCTAAAATCCTATGAATAGCCATTGAATGAGGAGGGATTCTATTTGCCTGATGAACATTTAAAGTAAAGAATACTGTTTCTGGAAGGCTGGCATGTCTGCCTTGAGTCAAATCAATATCATCAAGCCTACAGAACAGGATGGCTATATAAGCTAGTTTGTACCTATTTGCTAATAAAGATTTAGTGAATATTTTTATGTACAGAAGAAAAAAGATACAGGACTTACATATTTAGCTGGGGAGCAGACCACATTCCTGATCCTTTATTGTGTTTCATACATGCTATTCCTTATATGATCAGGTTAACAACAGGAATGGTGACATCTCACCTGCAATAGATTTCTTAAGTACAATTTTGCCTAAACACAAGTTACCTTAGTTACTCAAGACATTGATGCCTACTTGTTCAGAACCTGAAATAAAATAATGACCTTCTTCCTTCTCCCCCTACTATTTAGATCACTTTGGGCAAAGTTACAAGCAAAAAAAGAGTAGAAATCTTGCCTTTGGCATCTAGATGTCTGTGTTGAACTGAGAGTCTGAGATGAAAACAGTTGAAAGGAAAATATGGCCTTAATGGGAAGGCCAATGCCAATTTTGCAAGAGAAATATGCCCTGATGGCCCTTTTCGTGGCAGAGTCAACTGGGCCTCAATGCCCTGTAGGCCCTATGATTCCATTAATTTCATGGCTTGGCAAGAAATACTCATATCACAGTTTGATGCTTGAAGATTGGAGGGAAGGGATGTAACATTTACAAGTGCATGCTATCATAGTAGGTCTCAATTGTTATCTCATGTAAACCTCATAAAAATGCTGGGAGTTGGGTATGATTATGACAATGTCTCAGGAAACCCAGCCTTAGCAGGCTAGCCTTAAAAAAGCCTAATTGGGCAGGATGGGATTACTCTTCCTTGCCTCAACTTGATCACAGAATTATCTAGATTAATACTAAATATTACAATCCTCATGAGCTACAGTAGGGTTGGCATCAAGCTGTTCAGAATGCTGTGGCCTGTGGATTATGTGCTGATAGGACTGGACCTACCTAGTGAAAGGGAGGAAGGCAGAAGCCTGATAGGAAGGTGGGAGGAGGGCATTCAACACCACAGGTGACCAGAGCATGGATTCCACAGTTGGCAACACATTCAAACAGCAACAGGCCCTGCTCTGCAGCAGGTGATCCAAGTATCCCCTTCTCACTGCCCTTTCTTGTACAGGCCTCAATCTATTTCTGGCCTTGATTGCCAGTTTGATTCCAGTCTTCAGTGCGTATTTGTTCAGAACCCCAAATAAAGTAATGAACATCTTAGTATATTTGAGCAATGCATGACCAGGGGGAAATGTAATTCTCTTCCATTGTAGCTGTTCTCTGTCAAATGTCTAGTGAGGAAAAAAAAAAATAAAGCCTTCTTCTTTGCACTTATGTGGTAGGAAAGGTCTTATAAATATCCTCAGTTTGGGGCAGGAAAGAGCTACCTTCAAGGCTGAGTGCTTTCCCCCATTTTCAGAAACTCTTCATTCACCTGTTGTTTCCTGCACCCATAGTGAAATGCCCCCTGCCAGGAGAAGACAAGGCTCACATTTTTGCACTCACTGCCTTGTTGGAATTTTGCTGCTCATTTTCTCAAAGACACTTACATGGAAGTTCCCTCCTGTTATATCTCTCTGTTAAAGTTCAAAGTGACAGGAGCAGTGAGTAATAATAGTATGAATCAGCAGGGCCACCAGCAAATGAATTAATGACAAGCGTGTGCAAAGAAATGAAGAATTCACTTGATGTCTTACTAATGTGTAAGCTGAAGGAAAAAACCAAGTTTCTGGGTCCAAGAGGATATTTAAGACCAGTGTCCAATCACATGGGCCCTGCACAAAGGATACAGAGAAATGGCCCCTCAGTGAATGAAAAGGAGCAAATGAGACTCAGACTGAGCAAGAAAATACAAGGAGAAATACAACCTGATGTCTTGTACATCAAAGTTCAAACTGAACAGAAACAATCAAAAGGGAATTTTCTCTGATGGTCTCCACCTGCATGTAATATATGGGTTGGCAAGTGGTTCTCAGACTTGAGCGTGCTTCAGAATCAACTAGAGGACTCAGTAAAACACAGATTGCTGAACCCCTCCTTAGACATGTTGATTCAGTAGATCTTCGGGGGACCTGAGAAGCTGCATTTATAATAAGTATTCAGTTGACGCTGATGTTCCTGGTCTGGGGACCAACTTTAAGAACCATAGGTTTAGCAGATTCACCAAGCAGCGTTGTTGGAAGATGCCCATTATCTATGCATCCTCTTGCTATAGCCTTCCTTTTGATGTGGGCACACTTGTGCTGACAGATGGCCAAGGCTGCCCATTGCAGGACATCACACCTGCTTCTGATTTGGTGGAGTTGGTTTCTTTAGGTGAGCTCAAAGCAAGTAAAGCATATCATGTGATCATTTTTACTTTATGTCTTTATGTCTCTGCTGCTTCCCATAAAAAAACATAAGAAAGCTTATAATAAATGATGTACATATTTAAAACTTAAAATGGGAAATAAGAGAAAACAGAAAAAAGGAAGCAAGCATATCAACCAAAAACTACCAGGGTATCTAAAAATAAGTATTAATTTTAGCCCTGAATTTTTAAGCAGTGAAGGTCAGAATGGGAAATAGGATGGGTACCATAATTCTCAACATTTATTACACATTTGTAAAAACAATTCCTCAAGAAAAACCCATTTATTAGGGATTTTAAATAATAAGGAAGAAAGTAAGGGGCAATTTAGGAGGGTGGTATCACATGAACAATTTTTTTAAAGTTTGAAGGTGGAGGTAGGAATGGCATATGTAAGGGATGGTAAGGAGCCTGCTCGAGGCTAGGTGAGAGCTAATTTGTGGATGGGTGAGCAAGTCTCAACACCCAACAGGTAGCCCTCGTGCCATAATACGTTAGTTCTAGAGGCCTCAGGCTTTCGTGCTCTTTGCAGAACCAGACCCTGGTTCCCAGAGCTAGGCAGAAAGCAAAGACTCTTGAATTATTGCCAGGTCACGGGGAAAACCAGACCCACTCCTGTGAGGACTGGCATCAGACGGCTCTACTTGTGAAAGCAACAGCTGATAATAGAACAGGGGAGCAGTCACAGGTCTAGAAAAAGGACAAAAGGGATTCTCCTGGATCTTGCACAAGGTCACCTGCCATCAAACAAGCACCAAAGCACTTGTAAAACACCCAAGTAACAACACGAATCCAACCCTCTTCCTCTGCCCACAGGGTGTCTCATGGCTCCAGTTCAAATTCTTGTTGTATCGTCAGAATTTCCAGACGACTGGGATATTTGGCTGAGGCCGGCCCGTACATCTTCTGTCGAGGGACTCTCTCCTGCCAGGAAGGGTGGAGTAGCTGAAATGGAATAATCCAATCGGGTCTTTTCCATTCCCACTTCTGTGGTCTCCTTCGGACTCTCATCTCATAATCACATGAATCAAAATGATCTGGAGACACGTGGTTATGCTAATGTCCCAACATGACTTTTGTCCCTAGTGGCATCTTTCTCAGGAAAAAAGACATAAAAATAAAGTCCCCCAAATAAACATCATTTGCTTTGGAATCATCGGGAAAGAGAAGGCAGCTGAGTGAGTTTTACTCTTCTCCACAGTCATGTGGCACTTTGTTTATACTCCACTATTAGGATAAGCATCAAAAGTAAAGGTATGTGAATCTAACTTATCCTGGCCTGGGCTGATTGTTTACTTTTGCCTTACTGTCAAAATCCATCATAAGCTTCTCTTATTATCTTTCCCGTAAATATACCAGACTTGGTGGAAAGGAGAACATTCCTCTGGGCTGCTTAACAAGCAAATTATTTTTCAAGTACTTCATCCCCTTCCTCCCCGCCCTCTTTGAATAAACATTTGGGAGACACAATCCTGTGGCCTGGCAATTTGCAAAGACTGTCTTTGTCCTCACAAAGGCAAAACAAGATGGACGAGGTTAATGGAGGATATGAGTTATCTTGGATAATCAGTTGAAATATCCACATCTCTAATTCAAGGCTTCCTTTGATTTATCAATGTCATACTTCACATTAAGGCCCCCAACGTCCATGTTCTTCATTTCCTTTCTAATTATTGCTTCCCAACCCAATAATTTGCTGTTCTATAGTTTCTGAAGTCTTGCATCTAGTTTGTTCAGCATCTTGGAATGTGATGAGAAAAGTAGGCTCTCTGTTAGAAAGACCATATGGACTTTTTGTTCCTTTCTTGCCTCTTCTTATCCTTCATTGGTAAGTATATCCAGGCCCGTGGCTGATGTGGCAGGACACACAGAGTAACCAGCCTTTCTGAGATCATCAGGGAAGCTCAGGGAGAATGGAGGCTCAGGACATAGTTTTACACCATTATTGGGGGCAGACACTTGTACAACCTCCTTAACCTACAGGATTCACAGAGATTTCAAACTCTCAAAAAACTTAAACTCTAGGGGCACCTGGGTGGCTCAGTCATTAAGTGTCTGCCTTCAATTCAGGTCATGATCCTGGAGTCCTGGGATCGAGCCCCACATCGGGCTCCCTGCTTCTCCCTCTCCCACTCCCCCTGCTTGTGTTCCCTCTCTCGCTGTGTCTCTCTCTGTCAAATAAATAAAATCTTTAAAAAAATATTAAAAAAAAAACTTAAACTCTGAGGATTAAAAATAAGAATCACCTTGCTGGGTTGTTAGAGAATCAGAGAACGTACACAACTTGCTACCCCTCCCCTCCCCTCCTGCCGCCCTGGGACAGGCCATCACTGTCATCTCTCACCTGGATTGTGGAAACAGCCTCCACTTGAACCCTTACCCCAACCCAACTGCATTATTAGCACAACATAAATCAGACCATGTTACACTGCGTCTCTCAGAGTAAAAGCAGTCTTCCCATAGGCGGCCCCCATTGCCTCTCTGCCTGAAACTCTTATTACTCTCTTCCTTGCTTGTTCCATTCAGCCACACTGGCCTTCTGGTGCTCCTTGAATGCCTCAGGGAGGCCCTCACCTCAGGGCCTTTGCACTGGTTGTTTTCTCTGCCTGGAATACTCTGCACCATGCCCCATGCCTTCACCCCAGCTGACTTCACAGCTCTGATGGGCTGTTCCACATATGTCACCAGCCCCTACATCATGGGTGTGCCACTACACCCCCTGCCTGGTTACCACAGAACTTTCTCTGAAACCCCAGAGAGCCCAAGTGCAGAGCAACTTGGTCCCACAGAGAAATTAATGGGCCAGGGTCATCCCCAACCAAAGGGATTCGGTGAATAAATGCCCGACCTCCTGTCCTCTGGTTGGAGTTTACATGGGTCCTCAGAGGGGCCCTGAGGAATTAAGCCCCAGGTGTGCACAGCATAAGCAGCCCTGGATGCATCCTCTGTTGGCGTTCCACACGTGCCCGTCTCTCCTCTCCACTCCCTCACTTCTGCTTTCTGGGATCGTCTTTTGAATCCCCAATCTCAAAGCTGTATTCCTTTCTGACATTCTAAGAAGAAAAGCAATTAAGTACCCACCTAGAAAAGGGAGCTTCTGAATTCCCTGAAGTCAGACAGAAAAGTCACCTGCCCCCTTCCCATTGTAGCTAGTTCTGGGAGTGGACAGCAAGTAATACCTCTTACCAACAGCAGATTTGGAGCTGAAACTCAAAGCATGTGTCCCGAGGGGTAAGAGATATACCTTTCTAAAAGTATTCATAACATCCATTCCTGCTCCTGTTAATTTTAGAGCCAGGCAATGCTGTTCCCAAGTCAGAAGGAGCTTACTTCTGCTCACCACACTATGCTCCTCTTGCCGGGGCCTGGCTCAGGTACACAGTCCCCTGGAATGCTAAATTCATTCTGTGCGCCGTCACAGGCAACAAGGAGACCAACGGCTCCTCTTGGCATCTCAGAGATGGTCTGGAAGGAAAGGGACCGTGTTGATCTCATCGCTGTGTGGAATGGTTTTTCTGTTTTTGTTTTGTTTTTCCCTCTGAGAAGAAAATCTCCTTGAGGCTCTAACAGAGAATGAGGATGAAGTGGTGCATTAGTTTGCTCGGGCTGACGTAACAAAACACCACAGACTGGCGGCTTAAACAGCAGACGTTTATTTCCTCACGGTTCTGGAGGCTGGAAATCTGCGATCCACACGTCGGCAGGTTTGCACTCCTCTGAGGCCTCTGTCCTTGGCCTGCAGACGGCCGCCTTCTCACTGTGTCCTCACGCGGCCTTCCTCTGCGTGGGCGTCCCTGGTGTCTGTCTGTGTGTCCAAACTTCCTCTTCTTATAAGAACACCAGTCAGAGAGGGTCAGGGCCATTCTAATGATCTCATTTTACCTTTGCCTCTTTAAAGGCCCTATCTCCAGATGCAGTCACATTCTGAGGTACTGGGTCAGGACTTCAACTTGTACATTTGGGGGCTACCGTTCAGCTGTAGCAAGTAGGGATGGACAGAGTTGTTTAGAGAAACATGGTCTTGCCCAACTCACTCTCATTCACCCCTACTTTACACTCTAGGCTTTTCTAGAAAGGTGTCTCAAGATCGCCATTGTCGCTAGACTAACCTTTCAGTCGTGGTGTGGGGTTGGCCATCCGCTTTGTCTCCTGTTCTGATTCAGCACCCTTTGGGTCGGACACATCATGCGCTGGCATGTAGGCACATTCTCATTGTCCCTGGTGCTACTCCTGCGAGTCACCCCCACCCCCACCCCCAAACTGCTCTGTGCCCATAACGTGATGCCAAAGCTACTCTGCTAGAATGGGCGGACTCCTTGCCCCTCGGTGCCACACCCTGGCATGCTGGCCCTAACAGCTCACAGAGATCCTCTAGCAGTGCTCTAAGCTCCTCTCACAGACCCTGGAGACAGACATCATACTATCTCTAAAATGCCTTCCCTCAAAGGCCATTCACCAAAAATCCCTTGTCTTCTCCCTCTTTCCACCACTCACAGAACCCCTGTGTTGTATAATCCACTGGACTTGAAATTTCTTCTCACATGAAAGCGCCATTACTTGCAAGGTCCTGATCGAGTAGTATTTCAAGAGTGACTCCTTCAGGTCACATTATATTCCAAATGTAGTCCCTTTGAAAAATAAAAAAAAGAATTATAATTCAATAACCTCTTACATTTATATAGCATTTTCAAGTTCATCAAGAGCATTTGTATATTCATTAAATCATTTGATTTTCCAACAGCCCTGGAAGGAGGGCATTTCCTCCCCTCCACAGGTAAACTGAGAGGTAGAAGTTTGCCTGACATGGCCACTGTCATATCTGATCTTTTGGGAGAACACAATTCAACCCACAACAGGTACAGTGTGCCCCACACCATTTCTTTCTAAGGATTATACCAACTTTCTGTTAGGAAACATTGGGCAGTTTCACTTCAAAAGTCTCTTTCTAAGAAATGATATTGATTGTGTTGTGCTCAAACTCTGCACCACTTACAAATATAATAATAATATTATATAATGATGATGATGATGATGGTACAAGTTTATTGAGTCTCCTGTGTGCTGGGCATCATGTCATATCATATAGTTTGTCATTAGATCCTCCTTTAAAAGAATGCTATTACACCTATTTTGTGGATGAGCTGGCTAGGTCTTTAAAACCAAGGTCAGAACCAGGAATAGAACCCAGATCATTTGATTCTACCTTATGCTAATCTGCCTCCCTATCTTGCCTTCGCAGTCTGGTCCCAGGTCCTCAGCCTGGATTCCTGGATCTCTGTGGTAAGTCTCCCCTCCACTGTCTGACGCTGTCTGCAACCACCATCCAGTCTTCCCTACTCTGCTGGCTTCCCCACTCCCAACATCCATCATCCCCCTTCCTGATCTTCCAAATACATCCCACTTTGGACCTTAGTATCCACTGTTGTTGAATGTTGTCATTATTTATGAGCAAGGACAAGGCTGTATTCCCACCACGAGTCTTATTAAGAGGGCAACAAGGGCAGAGTAACCATACTTGAGAGGAATGAAGGCAGCCCATCCTGGAAATGGCACCTCTGCACATAGTTGAAACCCTGTATTGAGAGTCAGGAGCCTTGCTTTCCACTCTTGACTCTGTTACCCTTAGAATCATGCCTGGACATGTCAGCTCATCTCCCTGGCCTGTACAAAGAAGGTCTGGGCTACATAATTTCTGAAATTCCACCCAGGTCTAACACTCTCTAAATCTAAGTACTAATTCTTCCAGGAAGACACTCCTATAACTTTAGCCAATACTGATTGCTTCTGTTCTTAATCAAATCCATATTTCAGTCCCCAAACTGAGAACACAATTTGACAGAAATATTTCGTACTACTTGTGGATATGGGAAACAAAGAAATGGTAGCTTGAGTGCCAAAAATGCTGCCATTCTTGGGATATCTTGATAGGAACAAAGGGGCAGAGTATTTTTGAAAACAAGAGTGTCCCTGAAAATACAGAATATGTGTTTAGTCCTTGCAGCATATACATTTTTGCTTCTTGTTGAATGACTTTTTTTATACTTTTTTCATAGTTTTCTGTATTCTCTATTTGCTGTGTTTATGGATCTTAGCTCCTTCCCAGAGAAATTCCTTAAGATGAGAAACTCTCTGGTACACTTCTGGTATTCCCACAGCTTTTCCCCAGTGCGGCCTCATGGCAAAAGCACAGTACACACACATAGCCTTTGAAAACAACAAAGCTAAACATATCACACAAAGGATATGGATTAAGCATAAAATATTTACTACAGACAGTAAGCTAGAACTTCACTGAAGGGGGTAATTTCAGTCTGACTGTTTGGAAAGGAGTCAACAGAAAGGGAGAGCAAATGTATCACGGGAGGTTTTCCACACACACTCATTCATTACCATGTAGAGCTGGCTGTTAGATCATCAGATCTAACCAAAATTTTTTAATTAAAGTCATCTTTTTCTTTCTTGGTGGCCACAACAGATTTGTATCCAAACCGAAAGGAATTAGAGGGTATGCGAGAATTACCTGTTTCTCGACACAGATTCACACAGTCGGAGAAGGCTCCTCCTGTGTTAAGGGATAGAAGAAACGATCAGGTTCTCGACTTTGAAAATTAAAAAAACCCTTAGAAATTACCAAATTTACTTCCCTCGTTTTGCTGATTGAGGAAGGGAGGGCCAGATGATAAGGCAAATTGCCCGAGATTCCAGAGTAAGTCAGGAGTGGAGGCAGAGGAAGAAGTAAGCCCCCTGACTTTCAGGCTGCTGTCTTTTCTACAAGATCCATGGAAACTTCCTTGTCAATTATACTCTAAGGATCCTTATTTGACTGGAGTCATTGTTCCTCTGACCCTTAGCTCCCCGTTCAGGTTTAGGACTAAGGCGAGGCCCTCTAAAGAAAGGCCAGTTGTTTATTCCCGAATAGGGTGGTCGGCACGTCCTGGTTTGCCCAGGACTTTCTAGGTTTAGCATTGAAATTCTCCCATTCCAGGAGCTTCTTACCCTGTACCTATCCTCCCTTCTTCCTCCCTTACGGTATCTTTTTTGTTCAGGACCCCAGTGAGTCTGGTCAAACACACCTAGGGTCCCAGAGTCACATGTGGCCAAGGAAGGTCACGTGACTCTCGTGTGGCCAATGGTGTGTGAGCTGAGCCCCTGGCTAGACCCGCGGAAGCTTGGTGTAGGGGTTGGACTCGGCTCTGTGTATTTTCAGGTCTTCGTCTTCAGTCTTCCACTAGGGTTGCCAAATAAAATACAGGATTTGTACTAAAAAATTATTCATTGTCTATCTGAAATCCAGATTTGACTGGGTGTCTGTACTTTTATTTGTCTGGCAACCCTCTACCCTTCTTTTTTCCATCCTGCCTGGAATGTGGACACTATGCCTGGAGGTGCAGGGACCACCTCAAGACCATGCACCACAAGCTAAGGGCCGTGATGGGAAAGACTGAGGGAATCTGGACCACTGAAGTCATCGTGGGGCATCTCCAGCAGCCTAGGCTCATTAGGGAAGCTGTTAGAGGTCCCTGAATGCAGGCCCTTTCTGATGTTCTTAACATGGGCACAGACCTTATCCACCTCTCCCTAGTCAATTTTTCTGTCTCCTTCCCCTCTGGGAATACTCGATTTGGTTGTAATGATCACTGATCACCTACAGGCTAAGACCTCACAAACACTACATTTTCCTGCTTATCTCTCATTTTTTCTATCACTATAATATGCTGTAAGCTGAGTGTATTATATCCCCTGAATCCAAGCGAAATTCGCTGACCTACTCTCCAAGGGTTGGGGTGTGGGACCTTCAACATATTTTAAGCACAACTCTCTAAATATATCCATGCACTTATCTTTAGTAAACAAAGATGACTGAAGTATTTGATTATGAGTAACATAAAACCTAAAATAATAATTTTCAGTAAGTTCTCTTTGTATTTGGTACAGTTCACTTAGTAAGTTCCTTGTTTTGAACTTAAAAATATATTTTTAAGATTTTAGAAAACAGTTTATTTCTGTTCCCCTCCTCCCTATGCTAATTAAATGTTAAAACAAATGTAAAGTATTAGTGTGATGGGGTGTTAAAGTTTCAGTGCACCCAAGGCGCCCACCTTTCCAGGCTGGTGTCCAACCCAGCTCCTGATCACTGCACTCAACTTCCAGCCATTTCCTTCCATAAACGTGGTCTACACTGTGCATCAAGAAATGGTCGAAGAAGACTCATGTCAGAAGATTAGTGCCTGGCTCAGAAATCTCCCTGGTTCTCCTATGGGGCCCCCAACGTCTGGCTTCCCAACTCCTAAGCAGCAGCTCCATGATTTGGCTGGAACCAAGGAGGATACCCTGTCGCCACTCTCCCATTCTCTCAGGCTCATTCCGGATGTCTTGTCCTTGCCCATGTGTTAATTCCTCATAGAACACACTCCCCCCTGTCTCTGTTGCTTTACATTCTACTCTCCATCCTGGATCTGGCTTTCTGGGCTGCTCCAGCTGCAGTCATCCCTCTCTGCTGTTAAATCTTTTTTTTTTTATTATTTAAATTCAATTAGCCAACATATAGTACATCATTAGTCTCAGATGTGGTGTTTAACAATGCATCTGTTGCATATAACACCCAACGCTTCTGCTGTTAAATCTTATTGAGCCTGGACTTGGCACACAACTTACCAGTTCTCTTTGTATTCATTGTATTTCCAACTAGTTTAGGGGGAGGCTACACGCAACCCAGTGTGATTGGCAGAAGGCATGCTCGTGAAGCTCTTATTCAGTGATCATCTTTGAGCCTGAGATTCATATGACACACGGAGAACAGAGAGTGCCTATTTGCAGAGTCGTAGTTTTATTTGCAGAAGCTCTTACTCTTATTTTCAGGGGGAAAAATAACTTTATCCATTGTCTGCTTCCAAAAATCTTCGGTTCCCCGCTTGGAGCAGTTGCCCCACCCTGCTGAAGCCCAACAGCAGCCCGTAGTCCCACAGTCCCAGAACTGCAGAGCATCCCCGTCATCACACGAAACAATGCAGACAGTCCCATATCATCACAGCCCCAGCACACACCCTCTATCCGCCACTGCACCAGTGTCTTTCCTCAATCACTGAATATTCACTCCGCTCCTTGCTTCAGAATCTCCCCTGCAGATCAGGGACACCACACCACAGTCTATGGACCAAATCCAGTCCTGTCAGCTGTTTTCGAAAGTAGGGTTTCATTGGCACGCAGCCAGACTTGTTTGTTTATGTACGGTCTCTGACTTGTCTCATGCTACGATAGCAAAACTAAGTAGTTGCTGTGACCGAGAACACATGACCTGCAAAGCCTAAAATATCTACTATCTGAGCTCTTTACAGAGGAAATTTGCTGACCCCTGAGCTAGACTCCCGTGGTCATGGATAAAACATCCATCACTAGCGGAATATTCTATCACCATTATCAAATATATGAAAATGGCTTTTAAATTTATGGTTGTTGCCTTATTTGTTATTCTTGCCAGCAATATTGAGATGCATAAATTATCACTTGTGCCTAATTTTTGGCAAGAGAGCTAGGAGAAATTTTTTACAAAATTAAGTCAAGAGTCTAATAGAAAATGAGAGGGAGAAGGAGAATTGATATTTCTGGTTAGCACTCTTGCAGAAAGCTATCCTTTCTGGTCAGGGCGGGATTAGGAGGTGACAAAACACGGCGAGGAATAGCCACAAGGTTATTTCCAGCTTATGTAGAACCAGTGGACTGGTCATTGCCAACAAAACAGCCCAGCTAACTCCCCAAGGCTGGAGTAAAATGATTCAGTTGGTTGTAATCAGATGCAGTCAATATCCCAACAGATTACAGAGTGAGCACCCACAGGCACCTAGGCTCTTAAAGGGCCAGATGGCATTCAGAATAGAAAACAACACATTTTTTTAAAAAAATCCATGGCTTAAATAAGATAGACATTGTTTATTTCACTCTCATGTAAAAGTCCAAAGGAAGGACTGGTTTGGTGGTCTTCAGGGGCCCAGACGCCTGTGTTCAGCTTTATCAACCTAACATGTGTCTTCCAGGATCAGTGGCCCAAGACGGACACTGTCACTTTAGCCATTGGGTCCCACCTGCAGGCTCAAAGAAGAAAGAAAGCTCAAATGGCAGAAATGATGTTCCCCAGTCGTCAACTCCCTTAGGAAGCTTCTGGGGTGGCCTCAGTTTAGGTCTCATTGGCCAGGTGGCCACGCCCAGGTGCAGGGGTCCATGGCCTAGTAGACTACAGCTGGAATTCTGCAGGAAAGACAGAGGGGAGAGAATTGGCAGTCTCTGCCTCCTGTTTGCACATAAAACTGAGGACGAAGCTCACTGTCCTCGAATTACTTTCAAGAAAAGTTTACTCTGGTGGGTATTCATCCTTTCTGATGGCTGAGTAATATTCCATTGTATATATGGACCACATCTTCTTTATCCATTCGTCTGTTGAAGGGCATCTCGGCTCCTTCCACAGTTTGCTATTGTGGACATTGCTGCTATGAACATTGGGGTGCATGTGGCCCTTCTTTTCACTACGTCTGTATCTTTGGGGTGAATACCCAGTAATGCAATTGCTGGGTCATAGGGTAGCTCTCTTTTTAACTTTCTGAGGAACCTCCACAGTTTTCCAAAGTGGCTGTACCAACTTGCATTCTCACCAGCAGTGTAAGAAGGTTCCCCTTTCTCCACATCCTTGCCAATATTTGTTGTTTCCTGCCTTGTTAATTTTTGCCATTCTAACTGGTGTAGGGTGATATCTCAATGGCGTTTTGATTTGCATTTCCCTAATGGCTAATGATGTTGAACATTTTTCATGTGTCTGTTAGTCATGCATGTATGTCTTCTTTGGAGAAGTGTCTATTCATGGCTTCTGCCCATTTTTTGACTTGATTATTTGTTTTTTGGGTGTTGAGTTTGAGAAGTTCTTTATAGATCTTAGATATCCAGCCTTTTATCTGTAGTGTCATTTGCAAATATCTTCTCCCATTTTGTGAGTTGCCTCTTTGTTTTGTTGATCATTTCCGTTGCTGTGCAGAAGCTTTTTATCTTGATGAAGTCCCAAAAGTTTATTTTCACTTTTGTTCCCCTTGCCTTTGGAGACATGTCTTGAAAGAAGTTGCTGTGATTGATGTCAAAGAGGTTACTGCCTATGTTCTCCTCTAGGATTTTGATGGATTCCTCTCTCACATTGAGGTCTTTCATCCATTTAGAGTTTATCTTTGTCTATGGTGTGAGAGAATGGTCAAGTTTCATTCTTCTGTATATAGCTGCCCAATTTTCCCAGCAGCATTTATTGAAGAGACTGTCTTTTTTCCATTGCATATTTTTTCCTGCTTTGTTGAAGATTAGTTGACCATAGAGTTGAGGGTCCATATCTAGGCATCGACATGGATGTAACTGGAGGAGATTATGCTAAGTGAAATAAGTAAAACAGAGAAAGTCAATTATCATATGGTTTCACTTATATCTGGAACATAAGGAATAGCATGGAGGACATTAAGAGAAGGAAGGGAAAAATGAAGGGGGTGAAATAAGAGGGGGAGACGAACCATGAGAGACTATGGACTCCAGGAAACAAATTGAGGGTTTCAGAGGGGAGGGGGGGTGGGGGGAATAAGTTGGTCCAGTGATGGCTATTAAGGAGGGCACGTACTGCATGGAGCACTGGGTGTTATATACAAGCAATGAATCATGGAACACTACATCAAAAACTAATGATGTATTGAATGGTGACTAACATAACATAATAAAAAATAAATTAAAAAAATAAAATCAAATACCACAAAAAAAGAAAATTTACTCTGATTTGTGTACTTGGTCTGCAGAGGATACACAAGTAAAGTACCTGCCATTTGGCCACACAGTTTTTCCTCGGGGTCCAATACCTAAGGGAATTTAATCGATGCCAGTGTCCATAGCTGAGAGAGGGGATTGCTGCCTGCCTGCCTTGTTTTCATGCTCCAGAGAAAGGAAAGTCTGAAAAGCCAGAAGCACAAACATGTAGGGATAGCCTCCCCCCGACCTCATGATACTTTCAGCCTCAGTTGAACCCATGGGAGAGAGGAGAGTCTCTGGTCAGGACCCTGGATGGACGTGCAGCAGTCCTCAGCTCCTCCCCAAGCCCTGCAAAGAACCTCTTGATGCACCCCAGAGGAATGTGCTCACAGTTCTTACCCGAGGACCAGACACTTGCTGTGTAAATAAGGAGCTAAAATAGATCCCTGGCCAGGATGAGGGGTGTTACAAGGGGAGGAAGCCAGAGAGAAGGGTCATCTGTTAAGAAGGGAACGCGATAGCACATGGGCAAATGCCTGCATGTTATTCCTAGTGCTAGTTCTGCCTCCTCCCCCCTTTAGGAACAGTCCTGTGCCATTTTTACCCCCCATAATGAATAAGGAAGTGCGAGTCCCCCACCTCTTCCCCACCTCATAACAAGATACCAGGGGAAGCCAGAAGCTGGAGAGAATGGAAGCCAGACAAGGCTGCCCAGTGAGGCCCCAACTGCTTCAGGAGGCAGCAAACTCCATGGAGACAGCTCAGTGGGGGCTCATGGAGTGGCCAGACAGTGAGGGGGAGCCCTGGGGGCCATGCGCTCACCCCATCCCTCACCCAACCCCTGCTTCTTCGACTCCCATACCTCCGACTGAAGTTGGGGCCTTTTGGAGAAGGGTGAGGGGGTCTTCTTGACCAGCCCCCCTGCTGCAGGGTGAGCTGGATGAAACCCTCACGGAGCTGGGAACCTGGCCAGAGTCGCCTCTCAGCATCCCGAAGCTGGTGTGACTGCATTGTTTTCTATCGCTGTGCTCTGTGATCTGACTTTTCTGCCCATGTACTAAGAATTCAAACGGAACTGAAGAAAGCTATCCAGTGTTATCCCCAGCCATGCCAGAGGTCACTTCTCAGGGAAGCTGAGTGTCCCGCCCAGATGGGCTCCTGGGCTCCGTGAGAACTGACCCTTTTCCAGGGGGCCGGACGCTGGGTGTTCAGCACACTTCCCCAGTTAGAGGACGTGTCACAGAATGCTGACAGGAAATGCTACATCAAGGCCCTATAGGTCCCCAGCCCAAAACCTTGCAGTATTTGAAGCCGGTTTTCTGATGTGTGTCATTTTTTGCCAAATGGCCCGTGCTCTCCCCTCCCCCCAGCCCTCTTGTCACCCTGTGGAATCCACAGCACTGGTCTTCCAGGACCCATCTGGGCTGGCTTCCGGGGAGGTGCAGACCTGGCCGTGACCACAGATGCACTGAGCCACACTCTCAGAGTACCACGCCACACTCTCCGAGGCCCCATAGGTTCGGACTGAAGGAGCACAAAGACCAGATCTGCACCCCGGGTCCTCTCAGCTACAGGTTCCAAGCTATTAGCAAGCAAGTAGTGTGGGGCTGTTCCCTGCTGGGCTGTTCTGTCCTAATGGCTCAGTCCCCACATATGAGAGAATTGGAACCCTAAACAAGTCTCAACCCCGCTCCAGTGATGTCGGCCACAGGCGGTTAGAACAGACCCAGGCTCCATCTGATGTTTGCCTCCTCCTAAGTATGAACTGAGATCACTATCCTACCAGTTAGTAAATTGCCTGCATTTGAATTATAATTGAACTGTTTTGCTGCAAGCACTGTGCTCGGAAAATTACAGTTCTATCGCAATACGGAGCCGGAAAGAGTTAATTTACCTCCAAAGGGAACATAGTTCACTTCTTCCTCCCTGGAAGGATCAGATCAAAAGGTAATTATAAATGACTGATAATCTTATTTATATTTTTATTGGGCTATAATTAAACAGTGTAGTATTCATCCTCATTATTCTAGCTATTCCACATTGGATATATCCTGAGAGAGAGAATTGGGAAGTAAAAGACTAGAATCTTCTCCCTTATGAAACTTAGCATCTTTTTAAGGATAAGTTCTATTACCGAGGGACAAAAATTTTATCTCAATTAGCAAGACTGGCTCACAGAGTCCAGTGTCGATTCCAGTCATTACTTGCTGATCCCCAAGAGATTGGAGGGGCCAAGGGAGAACACACGCTGCCCAGTGGGCTCTCCTCAGTGGCCAGGAGCCCAGAGCCCCCTGCAGGGCCTTTGATCTGTCTTGAAGTAGATAACAAAAAGCAGATCCAGACACTAGAGGGGAGAATATTTAGGTTCACATTTAAGAACATCCAAACAATGAGGATCTATGGAAATGTGCTGAGTATTCACGAGTACATAAAACAGATATATGCCTTGCCCTTGTATAGTCCACAGTTTGGGGAGAAGAGAGTAATAATTACATTTAAAAACATGTAAATCATGTTTTCCAATTATGGCAAGTGGCACGAGTGAAGGAACGTGGCATGAGGATGGAGAATGAAGGGGCATGGTGAATATGCTGGAAAAGGTAGTCAGGGATAGCTTCTGTAGGAGGTGCCCATTTATCCAGACCCAAAGGCCATGGGGAGGGGACACAGTGGGTGAAGGCCTAGGACAGACAAGGAGCTTCACCATCTCCTGAACCATCTGGAGCAGACTGGCTAAGGAAGAGAGTTCCAGGAATCAAGGTTGGAGAAACACATTTTTAAGTAGCTACTGGTCATCACTTCTCGGCCTTTTGGCTAAGATCAAGTGTAAGTAGCTACTGGTCAACCACTTGCTGTAAATGTAGTGGAAGTGTGAGCAGAGAGGGCAGAAGTAACCACTCTGGAACTTTTCAACTTGGGGCTGCTAATTTTGCCAGTTAAGAGAGTTTAGCTGATGGCAGATCATGTTCTGACCCAGTTGGCAAGAGAACTAGGAAGCCCGCTGTGTGTTTGATCCCAGGGAAGAGAGCCTGAGTTCAGGAGCGCATCATGTCAGATCCTGTGGAGCTCAGCAGCCCCTGCTTCTCTCCCCCGCCATTCCCCCCTCATCCCTCCATTCTCCGTACGCCACCCTCAAAGGGGTCTTTCTAAAACCAGGTCTGATTAGATCCCTTTCTTCAAGAACTCCCTATCCCCTACAGAATAATGGACAAGTGAACGAACAAATTCTTGTTATTCATACCTTGCTCAGCTCCTTCTTGATCTCACTTCTTGCTGGTTTTTGCTCTGATCATCTAAACTACTCATAATTTTCTAAACTCCATTGCACCCAGCTCTGTTTGTGTCAGCACTTTTTGCTGGGCTTTTCCACCCTCAAAAGATGCCCACCTCCTGGCCTGCATCTGACTGTCCCCAGACTCATCCTCGGCTCCATCCCTCCCTCCACTGTGAGATGATCCTACCATACTTCCTCAGCCACCCTCCTTAGAGATATGAATTCTGTTCCTAATGGTTCCAGGGGCCACAGCTGCAAGCCCACCATTTCCCCTCACGGGCAGTCTCAGGCAGCACAAGGCTCTGGGGCTGTGTTTTTAATATTTGCACACAGACATCCACTTTAGGACACTAACAGTTATTTCAAAAATAAGATTGGTTCAGTTAAAATGATTCCACTCAAATAAACAATGACAACAAACACTCTCACATGTACCTAAAACAACCACTGTGACAGTCAGCTCACATCAGGATCTGCTCAGCCTACAAGGATTATGTTGAATGAGACAGAAATAAGCAGCGAATATACAGAATATAAAAAACTGCAGAATTCGCTGCATACAACAATAATATTAATAATGACTGACATTTCGACTTATGTAAGACTTTTTGTCTAAGCTGATTACATCATAGGGCAAATAACCGTATAATTGCTCTAATGTGAGTCTAGTTTTAATCACAATACCAAGGTTTGATCTTGAACAATTCACCACACCATTATCCAAGAGAGGACTTATAAAATGGTAAATGGGACCAGGAGAACCCATTTACCCTCAGTCATGGGCAATAAAAGTTGGGTTTCACTTGATGAGACATGAAGAAGGTTGGAAATCCTACCTACCCTGAGTTTCATCGGCTTAATTTCCGGGGTACAGAATATTGTGCATATCAAAGAAAATGGTGTTCAATCTTGTTTTTTGTCTAAAAAACTGTCCCCATTAATTGAGAAAGGAACACAGATGTTATGTGGTGACGATGGAACAAATCATTTCCTCAAAATTTGGATATTTTCTAAGTACACCCCTAAAAAGTTATCCACTTTTATTTTATTTTTATTTTTATGTATCTGTATTTCCTTTTCTTCATTACGTATCCTGAACCTGTGTCTATATTTGAACATAATCCACTTACATTCATTGTGCTTAATAATGCGGAGTATTTCTTCCTTTGTCTCATTTCATGCTTTATATGGTTTGTAATTCATGACTGCTTCCCTTTGGTTTTTCAGTTTTTTCCTATGCGGGAAATGTTTTCTAATCATTTTGCAATCTGGTAATTTTCAAGATGCATATTCTGGTTTTAGTTTTACTGGTAGTTAATTCAAGTATAAATTTTAAAATGCTCCAGTGTATGTTCTTTTCTCAGGAAGGGAGAGAATTGCTGACCCTTTGCACTTAATAAATAAGATGGTGAAATGCACATTATTTTATTGTCTGTCCCTTTTGCCGTCATCTTCCTGGTTCCCCTGGAATAGAGCATGACCCTGATGAATACAATGATGCTTACAAGTATCACTGTTATGTATATTATTTATATTCTCTCTCTTTTTTTAACATTTCCATTCAATTTTCTAATCACGACAACAAGAATCTTAACTCAATATTTACCTGGTTCCCATAATGCCACTGCTTGCCTGCTTTTAGCTGTTTAATTTCAATTTATTGATGAGTCAGTTGCCATACATCTTCAAGTATTTTACAGAATGAATATACAGGTGATTGACTTGACAAACTTTTCCTATAGTAGATCTTGATTCAGAATTCCATCTGCCTTCTGCAACTTGACATTAATGATACATTTCTTTTATTTTTCCATTTGCCCTATGAGGGATATTTTTTTTCCCTGTTTACTCATTTTTGAAGGATCAGAGGGCTCTCCATGCCTGACGTTTGCCAATATTTACAAATGCAGGGAGTCACCTGTTTCCAACAGTAACCATATGAACACCATCAGGACTTTCTTCCCAGCCCCCAAACTGAAGGCTGCTTTATTGAAGAACTCCATCTAAACGTGAAGTCTTTAAAAGTCAGTGATCTATATGGCTGGGTGATGGACACTGGGGAAGGTATGTACTATGGTGAGCGCTGTGAATTGTGTAAGACTGATGAATCACAGACCTGTACCTCTGAAGCAAATAATACATTATATGCTAAAAAAAGAAGAAGAAGATAGTAGGAAGGGAAAAACAAAGGGGGGAAATCGGAGGGGGAGACAAACCATGAGAGACTATGGACTCTGAGAAACAAACTGAAGGTTTTAGAGGGGAGGGGGGGTGGGGGATGAGTTTGCCCGGTGATGGTATTAAGGAGGGCACGTATTGAATGGAGCACTGGGTGTTATACGCAAACAATGAATCATGGAACACTACATCAAAAACTAATGATGTAATGTATGGTGACTAACATAACATAATAAAATTAAATTAAAAAAAAGTCAGTGATCTATAGACAGCCCTTTTGAATTTTTGTGGGGTCGGTTTCCCCAGCCTGATAATCTTATACCAGGAAACACAACTTATTCATAGATACTTTGGTATTCTGTAGGACTTTCCTTTTCAGATGCAGGCTTGGACTGCAATTCCTACAGCATGCTCTCACTATTTCCCTGTCCCCTCCATTTATGATTCCCAGTGTCCCATACCTGCATCCGACTATTTCTGACCTGACCCTCTTGTATTACCAATGGTACTCCTCAAATGGGGTATCAAAAGAGAAGTGCCAATGACAGAGTTTGATTGTATAAAATGACCTTAGCTAAGACAGAAAGCAGTTGCTTCATTATTTAATTGGTGCAGTGTCCAGAATTCTAGGATACATAACTCAGTTAAGATGGGGTGGAAATTTCTCAATGTCTTTCTGCTTGATCCAGCTTGTCTACCTCGGGCACCATCTAAGCTTTAGTTGGTAAAAATACCCCCTGGCATCTAGCAAATCATTAATTAGTCTGTATTCCTAATTTCCAGTACTGTGGAAGCTTTTATCTCTCACTCGATTTCCATAATTATTTCAATGAGAATTTGGGAAGGCAAATAACATGCCCCTAACTCACTGCCATCTTCTCTGGGAAGTTCATCTTCATAGGGATTTTAATGGAAACCTGGAGAAGGAATGTCAACCAAATGACATCATAAAAGAAAGTTTGCCCCCTCGTCTTGCTTTACAGTGGAGACAGCCTATGTAAAAGTAAAATAAAAAATTGTTAGACGAAAATAGAACACTGATTCTATGATCTTGACCCTTTCCACTGACTTAGAGAAAGCCATCATCTTTCATGGCATTTCTCAACAGAGAAGAATTAGCCAAAGCAGCAGCTTGTCCAACCAACCCAGGCTGCTGAGGACAACATAGAGGGGCTGCTGGAAGAGATCTTTGTCTAAGAAGGAGTGCCCCATGCTGATGTGAGGTCACAGAGCAGAGTTTTAAGACACAGGCTCTGGCCTCTGGCTGCTTGTTTCCAAATCCTGGTTCTCCTGGCAGATCAGCTGTAAGTCCTTAGGCAAGGTAACCAATCTACACTTCTGGTTCTTTATTGCAAAGATAGTACCTACGTCAATGGGTAGCCAAAAGAAGAAATGGCATTAGTGATGCAAAATCCTTAAGATAGTACCTGGCCCATAGTGAGGGCACTGATGTTCACTACTGTTATCATCCTTGCTTTCATTTCTTAAACGGAGAGAGATCAGATAGAGACAAGGCAGAGCTGATTAACAGACATATCCTTGTGCCACACATACAGATGAGAGACAGAGATTAGTTCTAGAACATTCTAGTGGCTGGAGAGGGGAATGATGGGGGGAGGGGCTGACTGCTGAGATGCAGAGACAGCAAGCCCCCATTCAGAAGTCGCTGGCTCTTGTACTCCCCAGAAGACAGGAACAGGGCCTTATTTTCTTTGCAATAGTGGTATTTTCTGTATTTAGCCTAGAGACCTGTACATAACAGATGTTTAATAAATATTTGTGAATGGAATGAATTTGTTCATTGAATGCATTAGGATCGGGACAAGCTTAGACTAGTCAGAGAAGACCAGAGGCAGCATGGAAGCAGACACAAAGTCTGAGTAGATAGTCACCACATGTGCATCCAAAATAGCAGGCTAGGTTGTTCATTCACCAACCCAAATGATCCAGCGGAGGCACTTTATATATATTCCTTCATTTTCCATTCTTATCATTATTTCCATTTTTGAAATGAAGGAACTGAGGATTAGAGGAGGTAATAACTTGGTAAGCCTCTCTGCTTGCCTGGGTCCCAGCCACACCGTGGACTGGCTGGCCTGCACTCCTTCCCCGACTACAGGACAGCTTGAGTCCCCAGCGGGAGCAAAGTGCCCTGGGTTCAGGGAAGAGCACCATGGACACCGCACGCCTTGTGAGGCCAATGCTCACCTCAGAGTGTGTGCTTGAGGGACAGGGAGAGGAAAAACACAGAGGGGTCTGCTCCTGAAGGTTTGTCCCGGAGGCATGAGAAAGAAAAATGGCAGCTTGAGATTGGCTGAATCAACGTGGGATCTGGCTGGGCCAAGCCTCCTGTTCTTTTGCTCATTTCTCAACCCTTCCTAGAAGCTGAAACAATATAATAGTCAATTATTCTGCTTGCCTTTTTATTAGCTGGCTGCAGCATCCAAAGTGGCAATTATGAGAACAGTCACCAGGAAAAACATGACTTTGGATATTGCAGGGTCACTGCAAGGAAGGAGCTGAGAGATAATCTGAATGGGACTATTTGTATATGATTTTAATTCATCCCAGATGGAAAGTCATATATTTAAAAAGAAAAAAAAAAAAACACATGTGAATGTTGCAATGGAACATGCATTATACATCCTAAATTAATAATCTCCCGTTTCCATCTCCAAAGTGACCATGAGTCAGCTGCTACATGTCTCTGTGAAGTGAGGCGTACTTGCATTTTGAAGGAAATCTGGTGATGCTGGGAATGTCCTGGAAGCTCTCTAAGAGGGTACAGGTACACAGAAAAGCACTGTCCTATGGGGTCCTCACAACCCTTCCTTGCGCTGGCCCGGCAACTGTCGATGTGTTCCATGTGGACCACAAGGGGAAATCTGTGGGGACACCTTGGCCAGTGGAGTCATCTGTGCTCTAGGGCCACCAGAATTCCCACAACAGCTCCACAGAAGGGGAGACTTGCCACTAGCCAGAATCCGTGGAAGTACACCCTGCATGCCATACGTGCTTGCCTAGATACAACCACCCGTGTTGGGAAAAATCTTGCTGGCCCAGTAGGACTTGCCCCACTCCCCTCCAGGATAGAACATAGGGGCAGAGCTGGTGATGCCTGGGCCACAGTGCGAGGGGCAGCACTTAGTTTCTCATCTGTCCCTTGATGGATGGGAGTGGTGTCTTCCTCCGGTTAAGGGTTGGAAATGGCTAGGATCTCACTCGCTGCCCAATGCGTGGCAGGTGGGAGGAACAAGAAGGGGTTCAGGGAAGAATAGACCCTAATGTACTTACCTAGATCCACTGCCTTTCATAGGACGTGGGGGGACTGGAGCAACCTGGAAATGGGATTTCACAAAGCCAGGGTCTGAAGCTAAGAATTTGTGTTAGCAGGGACAGAGGATGCTAACATGCATGGCACATCAAGTGTTAGGTATCTGGAGGCCCCTGGTTCAAGCACCCAGGCTCGGAGGGCTCACAGCATGTCGGAGGCCAGAGGGAATTCTCCAGCAAGGCGACCTCTGGAGCAGGGCTCCTGGACAGGAGGTCGAGGCCAAGCCAGCTCAGGTGGGAGGGTACCAGAGAGAGCAGATGACAGCTAGCTCAGGTCAGAGAGTTCCAGCCTTAGAAAATATCAAAGTGTGGTCCAAGAACCAACACAATAAGAATTACCTGAGATAGTATGTGTTAGAAATGCAGATTCTTGTGTCCTAACATAGACCTTCGAACACAATCTTTGGAAGTTAGCCTGACTTGAAGGGTGAGGGCCAGAGAAAGAAGAAGTTTCCCCTATTTTCCCAGCATCTGCCCAGGCTCCTGCCTCTAAGACTCTCCCCGGGGCCAAGAGGACATGGGACAGATTGACTTCAAAACTGAGAACTCACTCAGTCTCACACAAGGCTCATTACCCCTGGGGCTAATCCGCAGCACCCCACCCGCTGTGCTAAGGGGCCCTCATCATTAGTGAGTACCCCCAAGGTCACAAGCTCGGGGCTCTCAGCTCCAACCAGGGAGCTGTGCCAAGCCCCCACCTCCTGCCTCAGCCCCGTCTTTCTCGGCTCCCTGAGGCTAAGGCCATTGCTTCGAGGCCCAAGCGCAGGCTACATTTGGGCCAGTTAAGGAATCAAGTACAGGCTAGGACAACTTCAGCTCTCAGTGATCCTGCCAGGATCACAAAAATTACCTGCAGCAGAAAGCCAGTGTGGCTCAGAATTAAGATCTGCGATATACCCAGGATCTCTTGGCTGTGGGGCCCGCGGTGCCACGCACATTATAAACTATCAAAAGTCACTTAAAGGAGCAACAATTGTGATATTCCAAGTCACAGACCGCCTCGCCCCACCACCCAGCAGTGACCCAGGCAATAGGTAAATGAATAAGTTTAGGTGTATTCCAGTAAAATGCTCATTACAAAAACAAGCCGTGATCTGAACCTGGTCCACGGGCCAGAGGTTGCCAACCCCTGGCATAGAGGTTGAAAGGAAAGGCTTTAAAGACAGATGGTTGGTTTCCAAACTTGAACTCCAACAGTTTGCTCTCTGTTCAGCCTTAGGCAAATTACTTGACTTCTCTAAGATGTATTACTAGGATTGACATCATGCTCTTCTTATAAGACTTCAGGGAGATGCATGCATACAGAATGCTGAAGAGGGTTTCCAAGAGCATAAACAAGCACCAGCTGATGACTCTCACCCTTACTCTTCCAGGCAGTGACAATTCTGCCCGACACTTCTAGCAGGTAGCTGCTGCCTGCCCCGCTGCCCAAGGGACCCGTGTCCTTGCCCCTGCCCAGCCCAGGCCTGGCTTTGCTCTGCTCTCTGAACCTTGTCTTCTTGATGGGTTGGCTGTCCTGGAGGGAGCCTTGAAACCCTCCCCTGCGCTACTCAGCAGGGCCCCTCCCAGCTCCCCACGTCCTCCACCTGTCCTGGGGCTCCCCCTGGTCCCAGGGTGCCTCAAGCTGCAGCCTCTGCCCTTCTGACGTCCTGGAGGAGCAGACAGGACTCTGGGCCAGCACGGCATCTTCTCTGACCGGTGCTTGCCAGGAGTGTTCTGCGGACCAGCCGTTCTGTGGGGAAGTCACAAGTGCCTGCAAAAGGAAAAGCTGTCCCAGTTAGGTGCTGGGAACACAGGGATGAAGACAACTGAAAATGTTTGTTTCCTACGAAACTTGTCAGGGCCTTTAATAAGCTAATATGCATTGTTGATCTTCCAGAGGGGATTCAAGCCATCTGTGGCATTTTCGAGATTTACTTCAATATGGAACAATTCTCAAGGGCTGTCGCCCACAGTTCTGAGGGACGCATCTTGGGAAATGCAGCTGTGGGGAAAGGGCCATGCAGCTCTGCTCTGGGAGTTGATTGATGGCAAAGGTTAACAGAGTGTGCATGGTAGCGAAATCTTTAAAATCCTTCCTGTTTGTTTTACTTGTCTTCATTTCTCATCACAAGTTGCTCGGTACGTCTGTTCTGTGGGTGCTGCCGGCCTGCCTCGAGGAGGTGGGTTTCCCGAGCATAAGGCCTTGTTCCCTCTGTCCGCCAGACCTGCCGGATCTATAAAGAATTCTCTTAGTTCCTGAAATCCAATGCCCCTTCCTTCCTGAAGACGCCGCAGTCACCCCAGTCGATCTGTATCTTACCAAATGTTCTCCTCTTTGACTCTTAAAACCAGTTCAAAGTGGCCCACAACTCATGTCAAATGGACCAGCCTGCAGTTTCCTAGTTTGTCCCCATGGGCTCCTTTATCAAACCACTGCTTTATTGGCTTTAGTCATCTCATCTCCTCTGGGGCCTTTTCGGAACTCAGCGAAATTGTTTAAACATCCCGGACCTTCTCCTGTTTCCCTCGGCCTCTGTTCTGCGCGCCCAGAGCCTGGTGCTGCTGACCTGAGGAAGCACAGTGCACATGCTAAGTCTTTCTAGCAATTCCCAGCACTGCTGTTTGCATTCTTCACCCCCGTCTGTGCCCACGTGGCCGGTGGCAGCCTCAGCCTTGCTGTTCGGGTGCGGTCTTTCCCTTTGTCTGGGGGAGTGGAATCAGACCCTTATCCTAGAGGCAGCCCCGCTCCTGCTGCTGAGCTAATACCAGCTCATTGACAAGAGACTCCTCTTTTGTTCTTCATTTTCTTTATTGCAAATCAGTGGTAAAAGAGTTTACAATCAAAAGTGCCTGGGAAGTACCTTGAAGTCTCCTGATGAAAGGTGCTACGGAGGTACTACATATTATTATTTTGGCAAACAAGGGAAATAATAGCTTGTTGCTTCATCTAATTCCCCTGAGTGGGCTCGGGCTCTGTAATTACCTGGGTTATGGGGTGCTTGCTCAGAAGGCTGCGTCCGTAGGCACAGGGGGCCTCATGGCCCAATGGGGTTTCACCACGTGCCCCCTGCACACTCATTTCAGGATTTCAGGCAGAGCCGCTGTGAGGCCGAGCTGGGTTTACGGCATGTGGAAATCGCCTTTAATAGAAGAATCTACAAATCCATGGGGCAAGTTTGTGCCGGTTCCTCCCTGTGGTCTCAGCGCCCATGCGGAGGGAACAGACCTCTGCCTTTCCCAGGCCGGGCCCAAAGTGCTGGAAGCATATCCAGGAGGGCCTAAGGAGTTCTCCCCAGCGCGGGTCCAAGTGGCCTCTAACTTACATCTCTTCCCTTTTCTTGACAAAGCTGCTTCTGCCTCCTCACTTTCAAAAT
Source organism: Halichoerus grypus (assembly GCF_964656455.1). Lineage (NCBI taxonomy): Eukaryota > Metazoa > Chordata > Mammalia > Carnivora > Phocidae > Halichoerus > Halichoerus grypus. The sequence goes on from NC_135723.1 coordinate 10,784,389, forward strand.
GAAAGGGTTGATGAAGTCTGTGGTTTCCAGACCCCTCCTCCCAGGCATCAGGTTTTTCAGGGGACATTTGTGGCCACTCATGGGCCAGAAGGAAGCTGGCCAGGCATGGAGTCTTGGATCTGACTGAAAAATCAGTTCCACTCTCCTATTTTCCATTTGTGGTTCCCCATGAGATTCTGTCTGGGGGGAAGGAAAGCTTTCCCCTGTCTGAAAATAATCAGTTAAAACCTTGCTACTCTTTTGTCCTTAATGTCTTTTTTACTCATAACATCCTTTGATCCCCATTCCAAGCACCTCCCAAATGTTTCTCTCATCTCTACCCAACTTTCAGTGAAAATTATTAGGATGTATTTGTGGGAATAAAGTAAAGGTATGTTGGGGTTTTGTTTAATCTAGCTATCTGGTGGAAATCGAATCCCATCTCTGATGGTGTGGGCTGTCGGGAGGCTTTGTTGAAACATTTTTCCTCCTATTGCTTCCCTCAGTCCCTCTCTCTTTCCAGGCCAATCCCTGCAGCTCAGCAAGGATTTTGACACCTCATGCAGCATCCAGCAGATATCACTGACCTCACAGACCTGCCTATCCATATGATTCCATTTGCCAGTGAGTTCCATCTTTCAAGGGGTCCCGCGCAAACACGGCCTGTAGCGAGGAGCTGCTCTCCCCCGTCTTCCTTCTCTGGCAGGTGTGCGGGGAAGGAAGCCGGGCCTGCCCAGCGCTCACCCTCTGGTGTGTGCTGGCTTCTCGGGAGGCTCATTCTCTGGCTTGAATTCAGGTCTTCTCACTGCTGAACCATCAGCCCTCCCAATGCCTCTCTGAGTGCTTCTTTCTGAGCAGACCCGCCGGCCTCCTTATTCCCTCCTGGGAGCCTGCTCACCTCTGCCGGCCTGACTGCGTGTCAGAACTCCTACAAGGACTGCACAGCCCCTCCGTGTGTCTCTCCTTCCCAGTCAGGAGGACATTGGTGATGCTCATTGGGGTGCTCTTGAAAAGGACAGGAAGGGGACTGAGCTCTCTAGCTTTCATGGCAGGCTCCCACCTGCCTTCACCAAGGCATCCTCCTCTGCTGCCAGAGGCCGCCTTGGACCCCGATATTGCACCTCCGACCTAGGAATTCTCTGGCCATGAAATCCCTCAGCACTAGCTTTTTTCTCTGAGGCCATAAGGGAGCACCATCCCTGCCACCCTCTCACTTGTCCTCGCTGTGCCAGGCAGCCCCCAGCCGGCGGGCGCCCAGGCAGGCAGAACGCAGACAGCCCTCTGGTTGGTCCCGGAGGGACAGAAGACAACTCAAGGCTGCTTGCTGCTCCCTGAGAAGCTCTCTCCCTCTGGCCTTTGTCCCCTGCCTAAAACAGCACTGCCGGCTCCCACTCACCTGCACCCAGGCACACCCCCACCCTCACCTCTGCTGGACCACATCTGATCGGCCCTTTGGAGAATGACATCCTTTTCCAATGTGCTTCTCCAGCCTCATCTGGGCTGGGACCCCCCGCAATTCACGGGCTCCTCCCTCCCCGAGGCCTGTCCGGGAGGCTCTTAGTGAAGATGTTTCAATGCCACAGTCTGACCCCACATTTTCTTGCTATTTCCTTGCCTTCCTCTCTTCCCGCCAGCGCCAGGCCTCCCACGCATAGATTTCTCATCAGGGCCGGGGGTCTGGGAGCACAGCTTTTCTTTCTCTGACTCCTCTCCTACAGCTGTGGAGAGTCTGAGCCGCATCTGGCCTGGGTCGGCCTGGAGAGATCTGGAATCCAAACAGTCTTTAAAGAGTTATGACTCCACGAACCATGGATGGCAACGTCTTCTATTATTAACGGTTCCAACTTTCCCATCTGGCTGTTTGCAGAAGGAAAGCTTGGGATTACTGTCAGCATTAATTACAATCAGGTGTACTTTTTTTTCTCGTCCATTTTGCCCCCATGGTTTCTCACACAGCAAGAGATCCTTAAAATGCGTGTCCTTTGCAATGTGGCACATAAATCCTTGGGGCTGGTGAGAGCTGTCAGCCCACAGGGCTCTCCCCGGGTCTGGTGAACTTGGTGAAGTTCACCAAGCTTCCTCAGGTTTAAAGGTGAGCCTGAGCTCCTTGAAACTTGAGGGCAGGAAATGTCAAGAGAATCGGCTTCCCCACGAGATTTCTGGCACTTCCTGCTTCTAGTCTAACCAGAGCTACCTCAAGAACAGCTTGCGGAATGTCTGTCTTCAGGGCCCAGCTGAACCAGAGAAGGCGTAGCTGCCAAGGAAGAAACCCACGTTCCCTGGGATTCCCACCCCACCTGACTCCTCCTGCCTCGTCTGTCAGGTCTTCTGCCCCCGACCCTCGCCCTAGCTCTGGTCAGTGTTTGAAAAACATGATCTCATTTGGAAATATTTTCTTTCCCTCCATCTTCATCTCTACATGTATATTCATGCACAGGCTGCTTTTCTTGTCTTTTCTGAAAGCTTCTTTGAATTTCTCTCCTCTGGTTTATTTTTCTCTACAGACTCTCCACAAATGTTAATCTTCAGGATTATTAAACATCAGGCCCATCGTCCTTTTGCAAAGACATTTGAATTTAATTCAGATGGGCCATTCTAGTATTTCAGTTCTTCTTTTTAATAGGTCTGCTATTTAAGCTCTATCATTCCCAACCAGGTGGCCCTGGGGAACCTGTTTAAACCTACCAAGCTGTTGTTTCCTTGTCTGCAAAATGGGCATACTGTGTTTTCATGGCATTCCTAAGTGGGTTAGGGAACATGACAACTCAGTACTAGCAAGGGGCAGGTGTTAGCTGCTCACCTGGGGCATGCCTCATGGGCTGGGGCCGTGGGAGAAGGAACAAGGGCCTGAGTCTTGAACACTCATGGGAAGACAACTCTCTTTCCCTTGGAGGGGGAGGAAAGGGCTGTTGTAAGGAGACTACAAGTCTCCTTGTAGTCTCAACAAGTGTGTATGCAGTGTAAAGCACCACTGTTTTTAATACCACCCATTTTTTTTCATCATGGAATCCAATTTTCATGGGTTCCTTTTGCCACATGTGGCTCATCCCATTTTCTAATGGGATGAACCACCTCACCCAGTTGGCTTGTGGTTTTATCCCTCAACAACTGCAATTTAAAGTTCCAGTGTTTGAAAAAGAAATTCATTAACTGAGAACCTTTGCCCCATCCCCACTTCCTCTGACATACCACCCACAAAATAATAATCTTGGGGGAAAATTGGGGGAGAGAGTTGACAACTTTGAAAAAGCTGGGTGGAGCATGACTTATTTCCTCAATAAAAACTGAGTAGAGGAATTTACCACAACCACACTGGTTGTGCTGCTAATTCGGCCCCACCAGAGCTTGCCCTAGTTCGGGCCCCCAAGCCACTGGCCTCTGGGAGCTCTGTAGTCATGGCGGCAGTTGGCCTGGGTCGCATCCATTCATCCGAGGTTGCCCTGAGCTGCCTGGGGCCCTTCCGTGGTGGGTGTCAACCACAGCTCCCTCCTGCAGCCATCTTTCAGATGAATTCCCCAGCTGCATTTCATAATCTCGGGAGAATAAATGAAGTGTTTGACAGTTAATTTATTTCTTTGATGTATTTCAGATGTGTCTTCAGACAAAGCGCTGGGTTAGTCGTGTTGGTTGTCTTGAATCGGATATTAGGTGAGAATACTTCCTCACCACCATTACTGAGATGTGCATTAACTGTATTTGCACACAGTCATAGTGCTCGATGACCTCCTGAGCTCCTAATTTTTCTACTTCATTACGCTCAATGGGTTTGCTGAGATTCATAAATGAGACAGTTATAAATGTGGCCACAACCGCGTGGGTCTGCTTAAAATCAGTATCTCATCCCCGTACTCATGAAGGTACAGAAATCATCCAATACGAGCAAACTTAAGGGAAATATGTTATGTAGACAAATGGTTTAGTCAAATGCTCCCTTTTCCAGATTTTAAATGTTTTTTGTAAAAGTGCTTTTTATTGTCAAAGTGGGCAAGTCCTATTTCTTCCCCTATGATCTGAACTTCCAAAGAGGGTGTCTCCGCCTCAGCCCCTTTCCAGGCACAGACCTTAGGAGATGGTAGAGTACATCACAGATACCCCGAGGCCAGCAGGACTCAGAGGAAAGATGGCAGCTTGAATGGCCACAAATTCTGCGTGGGGCTGTTAACATTTCCTGTTTCCCAAACCATGCCATAGGTGGCTCATGCACAGTCATCACTGAGAGAT